>NC_066343.1:24966576-25320009 GCF_022539315.1 Serinus canaria | reverse complement strand
GCTAGCTCTGCACCATTTCAGAGAGATATTTCCAAGACTATAAACAGACAGAACAGCTCTGCAGAGCAGCTCATTGAAGTACCCCAGAGCATAACCCCCTGCCCCCAATGCCACAATGCAGGACCTACAATAACACCTGATGGAATAGACAAAAACAACCACAGAAGGGTTTCATTCTTAATGCATGTGATTTCATGTCTTTTTCCCTGTCTGAGTAAATTTGTGCCTCTCCACTGAACAGCCAGTGGAAGATAAATGCCAAACTAGGCATCCACAAGGGCTTTTTTTAATAAAAACCTGTAGGCTGCCTTCCCCTCTAATAATTTTGTTGGATCCCATAATGGATATTTTGCTTGGTTGTCTTTTTGTTCGTTTGTTTGTTTAATTAAATATATATTTTTAGCAGGTATTCTTTTAGGGTTGGTATGGAATTGGCACACCATGATTATACTGAAGGAGACAGCTGAGATAATATTCATGTTTTATGTGACAAAGAAATCATAGGTTGTCTTGAAGAAGGTGGCCCTACTAGCGCAAACCTGAAGGTTTCTGAGTACAGTAATGACAGAAGAGAAGCAGAAAGTAAGTCAGTAGCATTAAGAGGATCCAATTTGGAACAAATTAGTCCTGTTGCATTAGCAGAACAACTACAGAACAGTGTCTTGGAGATCTAGAAAACCCCCCAGGGATAGTTCGTCACTGATGTACTTCCTGATGTCCAGAGCAGAAAGGATGCCTTATGCTTTGTGAATTAGTCCTGTTAGCCAGAATCAAGGCACAGAAGGGAAAGCATCTAAGTCCCATGTGACATTTTTCAGACTTTTTTTAATTTTATTTTTTAACTGTCTGTGTTTTGTCTATGTAGCCGAAATCTACAAAAACAATAAATACCATTTTTAAATAACATGTTGAAAGCACTGGTCAGCTCCCTCACTGTTGGACTTTCCAGTGTTTCAGTCATGGCTGATACAGTGTAAATACAATATGGCTTTCTTGATAGGAACTAAACACTCTTTATAAAAAAAAAAAAAAAACCAAACAAGAACAAAAAAACCCCACTTTTTTTTCTTTTTTTTTTTTTTTAAATCTGACACTGGTGAAACCCAGAGCTTCAGGGAGAAGACAAAGCTCAGTCTGAAAGCTCACACTGGAGCTGAACACTAGGGAACTTTGCCTCTGGCTGATATCTTGCTGTTTGGAGAGACATTTAATTGTCCTTAAATTTTATTATGAAAAATATCTTGAAACTGTGAGGGCAGAAAAAGAACACAGCAGGAGGACATGTGGTTCATACATCCTCTCAGTAGTCGGGCATTCTGCAAAAAACTGCAAGGAAACAAGGGACAAGAGGATTTTATTGGTCTTGAATTGCAAAGATCTCCTTTTATATCTCCCAAACCAGACTTGCCAGCACACTGTTCTATCTTTCCTTATCCTTCTTTTACGCCTTGTCCCTGGAAAGTAGAATAAAAGAACTATCTATCAACTCTTTGATGCTTTTTCAGCAAAATGCCACCCTACCCCCAAGCTTGGCTGATGCTTTCTCTCGAGCTACAAGTGGCTACTGGGGATATTTCTCCTCAGAGACACCTTCGGCTCGCAAGCAGTTACTATTAAGCACTCGAGATAGGCCCATGCAAAGCAAAACTCAGTTTACCTCTAGCAGAAAAGTCCAGGCGATAGTGAAGAGGAAGAGAGTGTGTTCTGCCGGAGAGTTAAATCCAGAGTTTATTCCACAGTATTACAGTTCCGAATCTCAGTACTGCTCCGAACAGACCCCGACCGCATGGCCCCAACGCCTTTTAAGCTCACAGGAAGGTGGGGGGGGAACAGGTGAGCTACCAACCAGGTGGGAGGGGGAGGATCTCAGGGAACAGGGAACAATGACATCTGGACAGGCCAATGACCGCAGGCCTGAAGGGCATCTTTTGAACTTACTGGTAAGGAGACAGGCAAGGAGGAAGTAGTCACAGCTGAGGGGAAGAACCTAGCTTTACACCACAACACTTGGCCATTGCAGTAAAACCTGATCTGATGCTGTTGGTCACTGCTTTCTGTTGTATGAGGAGGTCCTGAGTCTCCATGTGGTACCTAGAGAGAATGACACGAAGTTTGTACAGGGGCAAGGCACTCACCTGCTTTGTGGACTTGTCTGGCAGGGCTCTTTCCATCCAACATTCTCACTTTTGCCAGTGCAAGAGGGGGAGTTGTGCTGCTTCAGTGCATGCAGGGTTGTGAGCTGAGTGACATTACAGGCATAAAAGCACCCAGGCCCTGCAGTGAGAGAGATCACAGTGCTTCAGACAGGTCAGCTAAGTTTAAAATCCTAAGGGAAATCTTACTTTGTAGAGACTGAGAGGGATAAATAATGAATGACTGCAACTAACCTAGATACAGGCAGTATCATATCTGTCTGTCCAAGCAGGGAACAATACTTGTATATATTTATACTTGAACGATACAAAGCAGCAGCATACTCTTTGGCATGTGATGTCATGTCTTAACTCAGAGCTGTAACCCAGTGGGAGGATCCCTGTGGGAAGTTTGGTTATGCTTTTGTTTTGTTTGAACATGGAGGTTGTGAATGTGCTGCCTTGTGCACACTGGTACATTGTGTGCATTCAGAAGCACACTGGTGTTCCCAGGAATGCTGTGACTTGTCCAGCAGAGCTGGGGAGTCCCAGGCCATTCCCAGTAACCCCATTCAGCAGGCAACAAGTGCCCAAGTGATACCAGAGAATTTGCTTCCTGGAGTACTGAGTTACTTTCACTTCACAATTAGTCAAATTTACCTTCCTGAAGTCCTGCTGGAAAAGTCAACAGAATGTCAGGGATTTGTTAGCTTGTCTTCTTCCAAAGGATTACTTGGCAAAGCACAGCACCAAGCAGGTAGCTGCCTCCCTGAGCCCATCAGTATGGAATATCAAACAGGAAAATATAACAGAGGTTGACTCAACACAGTGTTCTATTTGTCATGTTGGTAACACTTCAGTGAAGACAATGTTCTTTCTCAGCTGTTAAATTGCTTTATTATCTGAACACCATACCACTGCTGAAAACCCAAAGTCACTTTTGTCTTTTACCACTCAAAACTGTCAACTTTAGCCATAGCATTCCCACACAAAGGACATCCTGAAATGAAGGTACAATCATCAAGATATCCAGAGAACATCTTTGCAGTACTCAGGCAGTAGTTCCCTGGGTCCTGCAGTATTTAATGGTGGATTGCCAGAGGAAAGGGCGGGGTAAAGAACAACAAAATTATGAGGAGAAGTTGCTTTTGGATGACCCTTTCTCAGAGCCTGATCAAAAAGCTACAGGGTCCTCAGAGTCCCTTCTGAAGGCCATCCCTGAAAGCCATTCAAAGGAATTTAATTGTCCAAGACAGGAAGGATACAGATCTAGAAGACAGAGAACAATTACTTGCACTGGCAAAAATCTCCATTGCAACTATTGAAAAGTAACTCAGGTGTCAACACAGCTGTTCAGGGTCTCATAATAGTGTAGGAAAATAAACTCACCAGCTAGTCAGGTGCTGAAGCAGTGGGAGTACAAAGAAGAGACCAGGAACAGCCATCACCCATGAGAACAATGCCACCAAAGTATGGCAGGTCTGGGTCAAAGCAAGGGCCAGCAGTAAATGCCAGTGTAGTTTTGGACACAGTAATTCTTGAAGACATTAAGAAGGAAAACCTGCCTTAGGTATGTATTATGTACACAAGAGCATTGTTTATGCATAAACAATATATTTACAGCTTAGTGAAGTAGAAGCTGCACAGTGAGAATTTGACTTCCGTTAGATAAGAGACCTCAAATGTACTGAGAACTGTACCATCAGGTTTCTTAGGGAGAAAATGGGAATTATTTTTCCACAGAGTATATAGATAAGATAGCACCCAGTAGGCTTGGTGACAGAGGAACAAGAAGAGCTGCCCAACTACTTAACTGACCACAGAAAAAAACTGTATTGGTGAAGATTAGCACAAACCAAAAATTGGGGTAAACACAGAAAGATTCTTCCTAGGGAAAAAAAAAGGAGGAACTGATTAAACACAGTCACTTATGACAACACAAATCAATAATAATAATGATTAGACAATGAAAAACCTCCTCTCATCTGGAAAAAATGTTATTCTTGCCTTAGGTTCACTGCATGCTGAACTTCTCACCAGCAGGTACACTGTGACCCCTGCTTCCCTTCAGAAAAAGAAAAAGATGCAATGGTAAATAGATAGTCATCCTTCTTCATATTTTGAAGTTTCTAGGAATTTAATTACTAAGTTTCAATTCCTTTTGTATATAAAATTATATTTCCTGGCTATTTTTTCATTAAATATTAGTATCAATAACTGTAATCATTCTGTTCTTTTCTCCAATTATCTTTTCCAGTAAAGATGTTTCAAGGTCAATTCTTAGAAATTAATCATACAGTATTTCTGGGACAAAACCAAAATGAGGTTTATCAGTGAAAATAAGGAGGCAACTGTCACTGCGTTAATTTTCTCTTTGGAAAAGGAAATCGGTATTTAAAGTATTGGAGGGGAGCGGACATGGGGCACCATTGAGGAGGACGGCGACCCTTAATCACCTCCATTATTATTAAGGATAATGTGCAAGTTGTGTGAAGGTCAGGCGTGGGTGTGGTTATGTTATTGCTGTATAATTGTGTGTTAATTTGTTGTAATGTTAAATGTGTCTGGGGAGTTTTTATTATGTAAATTGTTTATGTTTTTGTAAATTAGTGAATGTAAATAAGTAGTGTAAAAGTTTCTTGTTGTTTTGTTGTAATTTTTAATGTTTTATGTAAGGTAGTTTAAGTGTTGTCGTAAGTTATTAAAGCTTAAGTAATGTAATTAAGTAATTGTTAGTAATAGTTGTAATTTGTATTTATGTAAGTAAAACGTTATTGTTTAAGTTGTTAGTGTATTGTATAGTGTATTAATAGTTGTATGTAAGATAATTGTAAGTGTTGCTGTAATTGTGTTCTTGTAACTGTTTGTATAAGTTGTTGTTGTATGTTGGGTTAAGTATGCTAGTAAGTTTAGTTGTTGTAGTGTGTGTTAAAGCAAAATTAAATGTGCCACTGCAAAGCAGGATCACACATTAAAGTTTACAAGAGCAGACATTAGATTTTGACAATGAAAAAATTAACGATGGTGTATCTCTGTCTCTTAGGAGCAAGCATATTAATAAATTTAGAAGCAAGATAAATTTAGGAAGAGAGTTCAGGAAGAAGTTGCTCAGCATGGCAGTGAATAAGACTTCACAGACCAAGATCTTAGGTCGTACAATAACAAACAAAATTAGGAACTAGAATAAGAACTCCATTTGAAAGGTTCATACCATTAAGTTTATAGAAGAAGAGAAAGAGAGCATACCAAATAAATGCAGTACAAAGCCTGCATCACCCTTAAGAGAGAAACTGCAGAAAATGAAGCAAAAACTAATATGTAAAGAGAAAGAGAAGAAAAGAAAAGAGAAGAAAAGAAAAGTAAAAGGGAAACAGAAGAAAAGAAGAAAAGAAAAGAAAAGAAAAGAAAAGAAAAGAAAAGAAAAAGAAAAGAAAAGAAGAAAAGAAAGCAAAGAAAAGAAAAAGAAAAGAAAAAGAGGGACTGAAAAGCCAAGGAAGGACAAAAGAAGAAAAGAAGAAAAAAGAAAAAGAGAGGGGAGGGGAGCGGGAGGGGAGAGGGAGGGCAGAGGGAGATTGGGGAGGGCGAGTGGAGGGGAAGGGAGGGGGAGGGGGAAGGGGAGGGGAGGGGATGCAGGAGAGGAGAGGCTATCCGAGGAGAGGACGAGCGAGAGGACGCAGGAGAAGGAAGACTCTGCCGGACCGATCCGAGGCAGCAGTGAATCGACAGGACCGCCTCTCCGAGCCCCAAGGATCTGACCGGACGAGGACCGAGGACGCGCGGAGCAGGTAGAGGAGACGGACTTTGACGTGAGGAGGAGAGAGGCAGAGAGGAAGCCCAGGATTCCCGCAGGACAACCGCGGAGGAGCAGACGAACGAGGAGACTTTACTTTTACGAACGAGGATGAGGATCGCAGACGGACGAGGAGACCGGAGAGTCGACGAAGGAAGAGGAGATGAGGAACGAGCGACAGGGGATGAGGAGGAGTGAGGGACGTAGGAACGAGGAGATGGAACGAGGAGAGGAGGATCGGGGGAGGAGAGCGGATGAGGAGAGGACCATCGAGAAGGAGAGCCGATCCGAGGAGAGGAGAGGATCGAGGAGCGGATGAGGAAGAGGAGGATGGCCGAGGAGAAGGGAGGACTGACGGGAGAGGACTGAGGAGAGGGGAGAGAGGAGGAGAGGACGAGGCGGATAGATAGGAGACGGAGAGGAGAGGAGAGGAGAGGTAGCAGGAAGGAGAGGAGAGGAGGGAAGAGGAGGGAGAGGAGAGGAAGAGTGAGGAGAGGCGAGGAGAGAGAGGCAGAGGAGAGGAGAGGAGAGGAGAGGAGAGGAGAGGAGAGGAGAGGGAGGAGAGGAGAGGAGAGGAGAGGAGAGGAAGAGGAGAGGAGGAGGAAAGGAAAAACACGGGGAGGGGAAGGGAGAAAAGAAGCTTACAAGCAGACAGAGAGATTTTTAAAAATAGGGAGCTGGAAGCCAAAGTAAACTCTGTACGACTGCTCCAAAAGAAAACAAAGCAGAATAAACCCTTCATCGTTCACAGTCTGAAAGAGTTAAAGAGCTTTCAAAAGGAAAACATGGCATTTAAAAAATGGAAAGGTTACTCAAATTAAAACAACAGGAAAGTTTTGAAAAGGGATTGCAGCAAATTGACAAATGACAAGTCTGTCAGTTGGCTCTATAGTGCATAGGGAGGTGCTTTGGAACATTCCTGAAAAAAACAGGTATGTTCCCAAGCCTCTCCTTTAAAAATTTAGGACAGTAGATTTTTTCTCTAGAGTCTCTGAGAAGCTTCTCAGTCTTCTGTTCATCAATCAGGTAAGGGTTAAGACAAAGGTTTTATTCAGTGAAGCTGAAGTAAGGGGATATTCATTCATGTATTCGTTGTATTTAGCCCTGTCCTAACACTCTCTATCCTTGTAAAAGCCCCTCTCCCTGTGTTTTAAAGCCCCCTTTAAGTACTGGAAGATGCTATAATGTCTTCCTGGAGCCTTCTCATCTCCAGGCTGGACATCACTGACCCTCTGACCTCTCCTCATGGCAGAGGTACTCCATCTCTCTACTCACCTTGGTCACCTCCACTAGACACACTCCAACAGGTCCATGTCCTTCCTGTGTCCATCCCAGAGCAGGATGCAGGGCTCCAGGTGGGCTCTGACCAGAGCAGAGCAGAGGGGCAGAATCCCCTCCCTCCCCTGCTGCTCACGTTGCTTTGGATGCAGCTCAGGACACGTTTTGCTCTCTGGGCTGTGAGTGCCCATGGCTGGGTCATGTCCAGCCTCTGACCCACAAGAATCTTCAAATGCTTTTTCACAGGCCTGCTCTCAATGAATTCTTGTCCCAGTCTGTACTCATGTCTGGGATTACCCTGAAGACAATCCTTCAAGTAGAAGAGGCAGAAACTTCAATTTACAGGATACCACTTCAATTCATGCAATACTTAGCTTAAGACATATTTTTTTAATTTACTGGAGTGATATATAAAGAACAATGGCAGCAATAAGGAGCAAGCACTAAATCCATTAGATTTAGACTAGATTTCTACTTCCAAAAGACAGAAATAAAAATTTCATTAGGCATCACTGTCTTATGTCTGAGTCTATGTCTACTGTCTATGCCTTCAGGTACACTAAAGAACAATGAGAATTACAATAGTAAAGATATAATGGGAAGCCAGAACCATAGGTTAAAAGTTTGGGCTGAGATATATAAGTGATCTCTAAAGAAAACTATGCCAAGTGCCTTTTGTTGACTAGTCCTCAAAACAAATTCAGAGTAAATTGTTTTTTAGTATCGTATGTTTAAATTTGCATTTCCATTTGAGTTATGTAAAACAGAGAAGTTCTAAGAAAGTCACAAAAGTTACACTGTGGCAGCTTCCAAGACAGTGAATTTATATCTGAGAATGAGCTGTTCACCATGAGAAATCCAGGAAAGTAAAAACTCACCAAGTGACAAAACTCTCTTTTTAACACATATCTGGGACACATGGATTATTCCCATGGATTCCTGTGGAGCACCAAATGCACACACTATGTACTCCCCATAAAGAACTCCCTACACCACCTCTCTAGATCTTAAAGCAGTCAGATGGATGGCAATGTCTGCCTCAATAAGGAGACAAAACTCACCCTTGGTGAAGTATATCCTCAGTAGCAGAAAAAGCTACACAGCTTCATAGTTAAAAAAAGGCAAAATTTCCCAAAGGGCTGGATCTAGTGTTTGTTTCATGTTTCCTGAAGCTGTCTTCTGACTCCAAAGCAAACTTGATTAAGATGATTATGATGTGTCTGCATGCAGTTGCAGAGCAAACTGCTCTTAGTTTGTTCTCTGCCAGTCTGTGACTTCAAAAGGTTATCTTACATTTACATTTAGCTAAGACATGGAAGCTCTGTTGCACCAGGATTTACATACTCACAATAACGCTGCAAGCAATTATGTTCTTTGCCATGTGACACAGCAGGTTAAAAGCACAGGTTTTTCTTATTCCTGAAGGCAATTTTTTTCTCTCATAGCAAAAGAAAAAACTTTAACTCTTTATCAACTGAAGCTGATCCTGTTTATATAACTAATGCCTTTACTAAGCAAAATACAATTTTTTTTTTATTAGTGTTGTTCATTCCCCTCTTAACATGGGAAATGTAGATTGGATCTTCAGGGTAATTTTTTTTCTGATACTGAGGGAAAACTTCCACCTTAGGGATTAGAATGGAAGGGCTGTATATCCACTTTTATGCAGAGCCACCTTTACAGTTTGCAACTAGTATCCACTTGAGTCCAGACAACTCCAAAAGGGGTTTGTTGCTGTAGAAGCTATTTCTGTTGAAAAGGTTTGTGCCATACACACAGGGAAGAGAATTTGGATAGAATATGTTTTTATTTTCTAAAAACTACCATCCTTTCTTTTTCTTTTTTCTTTTTTTTTTTTTTTTTTTCACAAAAGCATCCCATGTGACTGCAACTCTGGCTATGAGCTTTTAGGTCTAAATGGGAAGCCCAGATAAAGTCTAGAATATATTAGTCATGAAGCTGCTCAATTGTGGATTGTGAGTATTGGTGAAGTTGTTATTTCCATACTAACAGTTTTCTCAGCACTCTTTCTCTAAAGCATTTCTCAGATATTCTAAGGTACCTCAGACTGGGCAATACTAAATTAATATTGAATGAAGAGGACACAGGGAGCTAAGGGGATATGGACTTCTAAAAGGAAGAACAAACTGAATTTACTCAGAAACTTCCCATGCTGAAATTCTGCAATTATCCTATTAGTTTTCTTTATCTTTTGAGTAACTTCAAGATGGGGATATGAAAATAGAGAAGGGAATTGTTTCCATTAGACAAGAGCAATTTGTGCTTCCAGACAAATCAGTCTTATAGAAAAGCCCAATAAGGAAGGATTTGTTTTGTCAGAGCCCAATTACACAGACTAAGAGATTCTGTTAGGCATCTGGATATTTAACTGCTTTTCCAAACACAACTCAAATGTATTGAGGCTGCAGATTTCTCCAGACCATATACAAATCTCTGCTTAAGTCAGATGGAAACTTGCTGCATTCACATGTTTGTAATTGCTCCATGTCCTCATAGAATGATGAAGCAGCAGGACATTAAATGGCATGAAAAGTATTTGTGGAACTGTGATTTGTTACACTTGTTACCTCTGACCTGCTCATAATTCATGCTGAAGGCATAGAGCTCACTCCTACCCATGACCCTTTTCTTGTGGTGAGAGTCTTTGCCCTGTGTTGCACTTGGATGCATGACTTATTTTCCCAGCACATCAAAAATATTGTTGACCAGATGCAAAATATTGGAACATCACAGTTCCTGAACAGCATCACATCCTTTACTGAGTAATCTCTAATCTGGAGATGATCCTATCATTTCCTTTCTTGGAATGTGACTTTGCTCTGGAACATGAAAGAATGTCATCTCCATTCCTTCCTGCTGTGTTCCTGGTCTCAACTTAAACTCATGTCAGGATGCTTTAGTGTCAAATTTATTATTTTTCATTGGCTTTCATTCTGTCCAGCACTCGTGAGCCACCCAGGGTAACTGAGAAGGAGCTACTTTCAATTATTTTTTCTACTTTGTTGCACAGTAGGTGCTCTGAGGAACATGCTGTTATTCTTTGGGGTGGCGCTGTGCAGAGCTAAAAGTTGGGCCTGATGATCCTTGTGGGTCCCTTCCGACTCATATTGGAATATATTCCAACATATTCTGTGATGTTGTGATTTTGTTGCTTTGTTCATTAAATCAATCAAATTAATACCAAAGTGGCTGTATCATTGAGAGAAACAATATCCAGAGAAACAGATTTCTAACTTTATGTACAAAAGAGTTTGGGCTTCTTTTCATCTTATTGGTTCTGAGAATTCTGAGAAAATTTTGGCTGATGCACTAACTATCTTAGCTGATGAAAGAAAAAAAAAAAGATGTCTTCTTTGCTGGAGGAAAATTACTTATGTCACAAATGACATACTACATTTCACTGAGTGAAAAGTTTCTTTGTGCTAACAGCTGGCAGCCACTTCTGAAGCTTCCCAGTTTTTGATCAACTTAAGAAAGTATTGCTTAGGAACATGAGTAGTTTTCATATTGTCCTAGTGTCTCAGAATCCTCTTCCAATTCATTGGTGGCACAAAGTTTCCTTGCAAATCTGTTGTGCAGAAGTTGCTGAGGTCATGCCAGTACATCAGAAACAGTTCTGCATGCATGCAATAGGCAGAGCTTGACTCTTTGGGCTGAAGATCAGGGCAGAAAGGAAGGAATGGCTTGTTTCTTCATGGGATGAGCCAGAAACATAAAATTACTCTGTGTACACATTATGCTCAGTGCAGGGTTATGAGTGGCAAAGAGGGGGCTCTTGTGGTGTTATTTGAATGAAGAACAAGCAGAAGGCTTCTTTATTTGACTTCTGTTTTCAAATCATGAGGAGATTTTCCTGTAAGAATCTGGGTTCTGGACGATACAAGCAGAGGCTGAAAACTTCAGACAATTTTCTGTTCTAAACAAGAGTTTCCTTCCGTTACTGACTGATTAAATACAATGCCAAATACAGCAACCCAGCTGTTTGGAGTTCTAAGGATTGGAAGGATTTAATTAATTTGGGACAGTCAGTTATACAAGTGCAACGTATAAGTGATAATTAGTTGGTGAAGCAGTGAAGCAAAGCAGGAGGAGTTGCCTTTCTTTCTCCCTCTGCTGACAAGCATCCATGAAATGAAAAGACTCAAGGCTGAGGAAACATCCATTACAGAATGTGCTCACCTTTCCTTGCAGTACCGTGTTTGTCCCACTAAAGCCAGTCGGTGGTTTGGCAGTGTTTAAGTGTTGGAAATACAAACGCTTGCAATGGCTGCTCCGCCTGCTGCTTCAGCACAAGCAGAGCTTTCAGTTCTAGGTGTGACCCCATTTTTCCCTCAGGGTCTGCTGTCTGTATTACAAACTGACAGAGGAAAAATATCCATCAAGCAGAACCACCTCCCACAGAAGTCCACATGTTCACCACATGTTTTCCTGCCTCACCCTTTGAAGACTCTGCTGGGAGCATCTGTAAATGTTTCCTGTCCATATCGGAGGAGGCAGTGAATTCTCACTTCCTTGAGTCAAACCCTGCAAACTCTGCAAGAATTCCAACCTGCTGACTGACTTAGACCTTCAGTGTTAAGCAGCACCACTGGAAGGGCTGTGATAACCTTTCTCCAAAACTATGGACCTCGTTACAAATTCCAGTGTGTTAATAAGGAGTTAGCTGACCTGGTGCACTGAAGTGATCACAAAATGAGAAGCTGACCATCACATCCTATACACGTTCACCTGTTCTGTGAATTTACAAAAAAACTGCTCAGAAATGCCACATTGCAAAATGGATGGGATGGGATGGGATGGGATGGATGGATGGGATGGGATGGATGGGATGGGATGGGATGGGATGGATGGGATGGGATGGGAGGGATGGGATGGGATGGGATGGGATGGATGGGATGGGATGGGATGGGATGGGATGGGATGGGATGGATGGGATGGGATGGGATGGGATGGGATGGGATGGGATGGGATGGGATGGGATGGGATGGGATGGGATGGATGCAAAAGAGCTGCATCCATGACAAGAGTGCCCTGTAGCCTAGCTGGCTGAAAGTCAGTGGAGGAGAGCCTTAAGAATTTATAGTAGCTCACCTGTCAGTGACTTGTGGCAAAGAAATCAGGAAGAGCATTTATGACAGTGTCCTCCAGGAGAATAGGCACACTTCCATTCATTCTGGCAGAGGAATGCAGACAACACAGCCAACTGCAATTTAGGTCTTACTTGGATCTGATACTATTTTATAACCAGAAAATTAGTCTGTCATGTAAATAGGGAGGGGTTAAAGGACTCCCACAGTGATAGCAACCTGATGTGTGCTGCTGACACAAGATAAATATATTCAGCCTACTCTCAGGTGCATAGATAAGAAGATGACCTTAAGAAGTAGCTTGCATGTGTTTATTCTGATGGTTGTCTGCCCTTTAGCTTGTCCCAGAGCCCCTTGAAAGCATTCAGGATCTGAGCTCTGGACATGCATAACCCAGGCAACTTAAGGATGCATGAGGACCCCTTCAAGAAAGTACTAGATGCTGAGCACATGAAAAAAGGTATGATCACAGGTCACAGCCATGGCATAGCAACTGCTTTTCATCACTTGGCCAGAAACACTGGAAATTTTAGGGTGGTTGGTTTTGCATGTATCCTACCAAAGAAACATCTGTGTAGATTGTATACCCTCTAGGCAGCCATGCAAACACAGGCTGCTGAGACCAGCTGAATGAATGAGTTCAACAAGGCCAAGTGCCAAGTCCTGGTCTTGGGTCACAACAACCCCCTACAGTGGTACAGGCTGGGGACAGAGTGGCTGGAAAGTGGCTCAGCAGGGAAGGACTTGGGGCTGCTTGTCAGCATCCAGCTGAACATGAGCCAGTGTGTGCCCAGGTAGCCAAGAAGGACAATGGCATCCTGGCCTGTACCAGCAATTGTGTGGCCAGCAGGACCAGGGCAGTGACTGTCCCTCTGTAATTGACACTCACGAGATCACACCTGGGGTCCTGTCACCATTTTGGGCCCCTCACTGCTGGAAAGACACTGAAGTGCTGGAGTGTGTCCAGAGAAGAGCAATGGAGATGGGAAAGGGTCTGGAGCACAGGTCGGATGAGAAGCAGCTGAGAGAGCTGGGGGTGTTTAGCTTGGAGAAAAAGATGCTTGAAGGAGACATCACCCTCTACAACCACCTGCATGGAGCATGTCACCGGGTGAGGGTTGGTCTCTTCTCCCAGGTAACTAGTGATAGTGCAAGAGGAAATGGCTTCAAGTTGCACCACATTTAGAATGGATGCTAGGAAAAATTTCTTCACTGAAAGAGTTACAGGGCATCAGAGCAGGTTGCCCAGGAAAATGGTGAAGTCACCATCCCTGGAAATGTTTAAAAAATTTGTGATGATGGTGCTTGAGGACATGGTTTAGTAGTGAACATGATGGTGGTTCTATCTTTACAGCTGGATGACTTTAGAGGTCTTTTCCCACCTTAATGATTCTATGATCTAGCCCTTCTTTCATGCCCACTCCTCAGAAGGTGGGCACTGTGACACAACGTGGCAATGAGGTGTACCTAGGGATATCTGTGCTGTCAAAACTGCGGAGGCAGTTTCCACACTTACACAGGATCAGTATTGTCACTGCACACTGACACTGTACATCCACGACAAATCCTAATATCAATGAAAAGGAAAAGCACCCACCTTTTTAAGGGGTGTTTATGCTAAATCACTGTTTACTGTTTCTCAGCAGCACTTGACTTTTCCTTGTTGTTATGAATAACAGCAGGCAAGCTTCTCTAGGACCAAAAGAGCCAATAACAAAGATTTCTTCAAGCTATTTTGGAAGCTTTGAAAGCCAGTGATTTCTTTTGCATGTATCTAAAGTGGCCTAAGCGGATGTATCCAGTCTGTACAGGGCTAAGCCTATATCCAAACTGTTCACAAAACTTCCCATCCATTGCTCCTTTTACTTCATGGAGTGCAGCATTTGTAGAAAACTTTTCAGATTAGAAACTGAAAAGTTCTCAACTTTATTCCAGACATCATGGTTCTTGCAATGCCAGTTTGGAGCATTTTGACAATAATTTTGTGTTTTCAATATACTGGAGGGATCACTTTTTTTTTCCTTAGGCATTGTTTCTGAGCTCTGCCATAGTTTCTTTTAAGCCGTGGATGTCAAATATCCTTAGCATTAGTGGTATAACTTTTTTGACTGCTGCTCTGCTGTTTTTCATCTCCCCAGTGCAGCTTGTATTGCTGACATTTCTATTAAAGTGATATTAATGATATCTTGGCTAAGTTCCCACATTTCACTGGAAATTGTATTAAGGTGGAACTAACTCTGTTTAGAAGTCCCATGTCTTTATTTTATTTTTTTTTATGTGTAGTTCTACCCAAACATCTGAGGATGTTTTGCTCCTTTGCTTTCAATTCACCCATTTCTTCTTTTGCAGATTGTCACCTGGGAGAAGGCTCTGTGTTTACCCCCTTCATTGTAGTTTCTGCTTCAATCATTAGTTCTTCACTTACTTCTTTTGCTTTGCATTTGCCTGCTCTGTATGCTTCTCAGGCACCTCAGACTCCCACCTGGAGTTGTCCAGTGAGTTTTCATTGTGTTTTTTTTTTCTTTCCTGAAATGTTCTCCACATCTCTCTGTTTCTCCAGTTCTTGCTCACTAGATCGACATCCAGTTGTTCTACATACAGCTTGATGTCTGCTGTGTCTGGATAATGTTAATTACTCTTCCAGTGTGCCTTTTCTCCTTTCTCTCAATACACTCCTCAGTAAAGAAGGAGCTTCTTGCAGCACTGTCTTTGTTTTCCAGAACATGTTCTGCCTTATATTACTGCATCTACTCTGCATTTCCCATTATCTGATTTTTCTTTACAGAAGCTTAGCTGCAGTGTTAGCTCAGCTCTACTATGAAACACTCCTTAAAATCATGTATTTCTGAGAACTGACTGTTCCTCTTACTGTGACTGTAGGAACAAAAGTGCAACATGATGATCTTCGTCACAGAAATTATAATGCCTTCTGGCTGAAGGACAGGAGTTCTGTTTCTGCTTTGTGGGTCCTCCTGCCAATGTTATTTGTGCTGAGTAGTGTCTTGCTCAGCTGATTCTGTTCTTGAAATCAAAAGAGGAACCTCAGAATGAGGAAGAGCAAAGGGATTTTGCTTGGAGTGCTGGACAATCTTCACAAGCCTTGAAAAAAAAAAAAAAAGACCAAAAACACTACCCCAGAACCAGAGCATTAGGAAACTGTTCCATTAGGAACTCAGCAGGAAGGTGAAAAGTTTAAACAAGTGAAAAACAGGGTAATAGACAGCCGTTGGAGATTGCAGTGTAGATGCATTTGTACAAAAATATTAATGAAGTATGTTGTCAAAGACATAATACCTTTAATTTAGCCAAATGTAAACAGGCACAGTTTCAGATGAGTAAACCAAACTTCACTCACTTAAACTCTGACGTCTTCATGTGTGTCTGTACACAGAATCTGCATTTGAGAAAGGAGAGGTTTTATTGGTGCATGTTTTGATACATATCAATCATAAAAATCTCTGAGTTTATTTTTAAAGCATATTTTTATTTTCTGTAATCAGAGATGGGCAAATTTCGGACAAGTCTTTTTCCTTCTTTCTGGCACTTGGGAGCTCCCCAGGTTTTCATTGCTAGCTCTGACAGCAATTACAAGGTCATCTTTGAGCAAATCCCTACATCCCTCATTCCTTAATGAGCAATGCAGCTCTTCCCTGTCTCCTGCTGTCTGCTTATTTAGAGGGAAACTTTAGAAAGTATGCATATCTGTTCATATCTGGCACCATGCAGTCCTGATCCCCTTGGGTGGAGCCTCAGGGGCAGGAGAGGTGCTGCTGCAGTAGAAAGAGTTTCCAGATGCACCAGCAAAGGACTAAGATGCAGTGAAGGGTAAGCAAGCAGGTGAGCAAGAAACACAAGTGCTTTAGTAGCCATGACTCACGGGAGCTTTCAGGCTCACTAACAGCACAAGGGAAGGGCTACGCAGTCTAAGATTAAATAAAAGAGCAGAGATGTGTAATTCTTGGGAGGTTTGAGTTTGGGTTTTTGTTTTTTTCACCATAGACTCGAGCCTTTTAACACTGCTATGCTTTGGTCTTGTTTACATGTTTATAGCTGTGGCTCTCCCATTCCTAATGAAAAAGGATCCCTTCTACCTAGGTCAGTACTAGTTGCTTCTGTCAGAGCACACCTCTCAAAGACACAATAAAGTGGTATTGTCTGTAAACACTGGAGGGCTTCTATTACAAGAGGTATTCAGTATGACAGAGGTGTTTATTAGACCTAGTTTAGAAATCTCTGTCAACTGACTGGCAATTTGAAGTAGACACAGATAAAGGAGGTCAGCATACTTTGAAAGGAAGAGACCCAAATGAGAAGGAAAAATGTGGGTCCTTTGGCATGTACATTTCTGCTTCAAGCAGTTATCTCAGCCTTTGAAAGGCAGACAACCTCTTCTCACTGAAATGTTCAGATACACAAAACATGTATTGATCAAATCTTAACATGAAATCTAAAATCAGTCATGCCTAGAGGACAAAACAAATCTTTTACTGCTGGCAGGAGAGATTTATGGCATCACCAATGACTCCAGTTTTAACAAAAATGAAAGAGAAATATGCTTGCTTTTAAAACATTCATCTTAGGTGAGGTCTTCAGGTATGGTCTAAACCTTTTTTTAAAAAAAAGCACAAGTCATTTGTTTTTCCCCCACATTCCTGTAACATATAGATGACTGGCGAGGACCACAATTCTTGAACTAAATGGAAATTTGACTGTTCTCCAGATAATGTTTTTTGCAAAAGGAAACAATGAAACCCATGGGATGATATTGAAGACAAAAGGCATTTTATAATTTTTTATTACCATTATTATTATTATGCCATACATTTGGTTTTGTCAACTTCTGTTTTCTTGCTTTTTAATAAATTTTTGCTCTAGAATTTCAGAACATTACACAGCCTTCCAACATTTCTGCTCTATACCCAGTCTTTTCACTCCATGTGATTCAACAAAAGGCATTTCCTTAACACAGTTTTCCTTAATGGCAGCAGCACACTGGCAGTGGTGGAGTTAGAAGAGGGTTTGATAGCCAGGTTTGCGTCTTTGGTGTTGTCCCCAGCACCAAGCTATCCATAAGTCAAGTGCTTCATGGACCAGAGGAGGAGGAATGTTCAGAGTCAGCCTGCTTTCAGATTTGCTGGACAGTGGAAGTAAAACTTTATGGGTCACAGCTGTGCTTATTTGATGGTTTCCTGGCTTTTTTATAGTTCTGCCACCTGTGAGCCACCAAGTCTGCCATTGCGCAGTTGTGGGTGGAGCATCTACAGAGTGGCTCCAAGCTGTGACATGATAATTTTAAAATCCCAGCACAGGATTTGTTTTGCTCTTGGAGATTGGCTGTCTTTTGTCACGGTAACCCCTATTTTTCTCCCATGTTCTGTGTCCCTGCACCACACGTCCTGTGTTGTGCATTGCTGAGAGTCAGGCCTGACATTTCCACTGCCAGCTGGCAGAGCAAGGCCAGTCTAGTGGCTGTCATGTCATCAAGGAGCTCCAGCTCATGTCCTAATTGTCATTATGGCAGTTTGCACAGAGCTGGAAGTGGGCAGCACAGACTGAGACCAGGACAATGTCTGTGTCAGTAAGAGAGCATAGCAAGACGTGATAAGTCGTATAGATACTCTATGCCAATGTACCTTTTATGTTATTTAAAACTTCAAGCCAGGAGTCACATGCTTCCAACAGCTAAAGATGTATAGAGTGGCTGTGCACCAATTGCATTTTGTTGTTTGCATTAAATTATAGTACTTGTGGGTTCCACTTAAACTGATGTTTCACTCTTCTGGAGACTGTCAAAGCCTGGTTTCTGCCTCAAGGAGTTCACGAATTCCTAGTGTTACTTTGACCAAGTTTTGCATTGATGCATTTAAATGGAGCATTTGAAATGAGAATATGTATTTTTGGACTGCCATTACTAATTTCAGAGTTTTCAAGCTTTCCCCTCTTCATCCCATATTCTGAGGGATTCTCTTCTTGAAACCCCTGAGCCTGGCATGCTCCAATAATCCTGGGGGCTGTTCAGGACTGCAGCAGGTGCCCAGCTCACAGATGGGTCCCAGAGCTGCACATGCCACCCTTCTCCCCTTTTCTCCTCCCTCCAGCCTCACCTCCACAACTGCATGTGGATGAGAGTTTTCAAGGATGGTGACTTTTTAGGAAACAGATACTTTTTTTTACAGGCAGCCATTCACCATCCACCTGAAAATAATGCTCCTCTAGATAAAATCCATATGTGGGTAGCAGAGAAGCAGATTCACTGTTCTTGGAAGACTCTTGGAGGCAGAGTGGAAACTAGAATGGGATGGTACAGACACGGAGAGGTATGTTCTCATCATGCCAAGGATGCTGAAAGGAACTATTCCTGCTCTGCACAGGCAGCATACTTACTATGAGACATAACCTATTTCTTGTACTCAGAGTATTTTGAACTTCCAGCAATGTAAAGCCAATAAATTTTGGCGTAACAAAGCCCAAGCTCCTGACTCAGTAGGGAGCAGAACTGGGAAGTCCTGCTCCCTTTTATTCTCAGGCTTCATCCCAGGGAGAACGGGTATTTGTTCTGCTGAATGGGCAGTGTGAGGAGGTTTGCAATTTGAGGAGCAGCACTGTGCGCAGTCCTTGCTTGAATGACTGACCAAAAGAGCATCTGGAAACCACCAGTCCTGAGTCACAAGGAGCACATAGCTCAAGGCTTCCTGTGAAAGTGCTAAAATACAAGGCTGTATTCCTATTTTGAATATGAGGGATATTGTTCTGTCACACTCCTTTCAGGTTCTAGTGAGAGTCACAGGCCAAGCTACCTAGGCATGCTGACAGTGGTGTGGACACCTTCATATAAAAGCCCCTTAAATTACATTGGCCCTTTACTGACACTGAGAACTTGATTTTGACCCCAAGCATTAACTCATCATTGCCTGTATGACCTCTGTACTTTGTGGTAGTTACTGATTTCTGGAGTTCACGCAAGTTATGCATGTGGCTGTGTGAATGACTTCATGGTCTTCCTATTAGGTACTATCTCTCAAAAAAATGTAAACTTTCACTTACTGCAGTAGGTAAAAACTTGACTGAATCATACTAGGCACAAAGAATGGGTCCCAATTCAAAAAAGAAAAAGACAATAATAGGGTTCAGAACAGTTTTTCTGAAAATATATTCTTTAATGTAACAAATGTAATAGCTATCCTTGCAAAGTTCAGGAAGGTGTAATAAACCATGGTACTCAAAAGGCTTACTTAGCACATTGTACAGATTGTTATTTAAAATTTAGAGAATGTACACAATGCCAGTCCTCTCATAAATATTTTTAAATCATTTTGCATTAGGATTTTTCCAGTCTCTACAATAGGTAACTTCTCTTATTCAGTTCTTACAGGATCACATAAGCTCACCTTATCTGAGCTGCAGGAAGATTCACTACCGTGCAACAGTGTTCACTCTTGTCTGGGAAGAGCCCAGAGAAGTAGCTTTCACTTGACTCATCCAGCTGCTCATAGTCCTCAAACACTTCTTAAAGAAAAAAAAAGATAGATTCTTTGCAGTCACATAAACGGAATCCTTCTTTTTTGTCATTGCAATTTTTAAAGACATGTATTTTTTACTATGTGTCAGAAAGTAAGATGCATTTCTGGGATGATGGATCAGTGACTCAAAATGGTACCTGGGGGATTTTTTCTGAAAAGAAGAAATATTTCTGCTTTTTTCCTGCTTATTTCTTTTTCAGGCTATGAATCTTGTCCAATAGATGCCAGCCATCTGGAAAGAGGCACAGTGATAGTGCTGTTTCCAGTGATTCAAGACTTACTCCACCTGAGTCAGGAATAATTTCTTTGACCAAGAGATTGGGTCAAATCCATGGCTTAAGCAGGTCTTCCCAGCTAGAACAAGTTCAACAGACAACAGAGACAACAGTCTGAACAGGGCAGATTTGTGAAGTCTCGATGTTACATAGCTTAAGAAAGAGGCCACAAGTGTGTGCAGCTCACCAGTAAGGCTCCCAGTGTATAGAGACAAACAAGCTTGCACCCTGACACATTTCTTCCCATTCAACCTCAACATTTTGCAACTTTTTTTTTTGAGAGTTTTTGCTGAGAAGGGAAAACTCCAAATTTCAATATATCTGTGTAACTGCTAAAGACCAAATTTCTGGTTGAGCAATTTAATAATGTGGGGTTTTAATCCGCTTCCCTGTAGGGCAAATGCTTCTACAGTTCCCATTAGCCTTCACAAGGCACGTGCACCTACCTAAAAGAAAGAAAATGTCTTTGTTTTCAGACTTCGTGCTCAGTTTATGATCTGGAGACAGAATTTGGCCCAGGATCTTCTGTAGACAGGTTCCAGTTTGAAGAGATCAGTCTCAGGTGGTATATTGAAGATTTCCTATTGCATTTGGTTGTGGCATCCAATTAACAATCATTCAAATGGTGCATGTTCTTCATTAATTATAAAATTTTTTAAAACATTTTTTAAAATCATCTTCATAAAAATTACCATTATTCTGCTGATGTTAAGTTCAAATATTCAATTAGAAATTTGTCTCCTGACTACTATTGGAAAAAAAATTACTGTTCATTTTAATCCCCCTAACTTTCTTTCACTGTTAACTTTCTGGTTGTTAATTCAACCCCAAAACTAGTGAATACCTACTCTGTTGAATAGTAGCAGTGGGTAAAACCATTCAGCATGGCCTGTTTCTAATTATCCTCTCATGTTTCCTCCTAATGAACAAAAAATCTCCATTTGGTACATTGCCTATTAACCTCTGAAGAGGTCAGTGTCTCATTCCTGTAATGCAGCACACCTTTTTCCCTTCCATTTTGACACATTTATTACTTTCTGGAAGCCAGGATGTTTCTTGTTCAGACTGATGCACAATCAAGCTGGCCCTTTTCACTCAATATATTACAAACTTCTGTACTTGAAGGCTCAGGGAAAAGTAATTAAGTCTGACCACGAGTGTAATAGCTGCCACAGAGGTTGCCTTGGCTACTCAGCCTTTGTGTGCAAAATTGATGACTGATACAACATGATTTCCATAAAAATATAGACATGCTCTTGGTTTGCAGATCTTAAGCCATGGTAGAGAAAGGACTGGAATTCAAATATTGCTAGTTCTGGACAACCTGATAGCCATCACTACCATCAACAAAACTATAGGTATCAGCAACTCATATTCCTCTGCCTACCAAAAAGCTTTTTTCTGTCATGGTGTAAAAACCCCAGTTCTGTGACAGGAAATTTGGACCAATATACTCTATTGCCGTTTAACAAGCTGCTGGTTACCAACTGTGTACTGAGAAATAAAACAAATTAACAAACACATAGAAAAACATCTCAGCTTTGCACCTGACACCTCTCCTCCTCCCTTTTTACTCCCTTTGTTGCACTCAGCCCCTTCTGACATGTGGATGATGACACAGGGGACTTGGTTGTTGTCCCTTTACTTTTGCTTTTCTTGTTCACTTTTCTGATTTCGCTGTGCCAGTGACAGGGTCCTGCACAGGCTGCATGCCCTCCTGAGCCTCCTCCCTGCCCCTCTTGGGTGACTCTTTGTTCTGCTCTGCTTGAGAGGCTCCTGAAGGGAAAAATTAAAAAACAAAATCTGATGGGGCCCCAGGTTTGTTTTATGGCACAGAGCTGGAGCTATTTTTTGTTCCTCCCAGTGCTGAGGTCACCATCAGGGCAAGTATGTCTCCAAAGAGCTACTATAGAAATTACCATGCACTTTAAATACCTTTTTCCTACTGAAAGAAAAGAGAGCTGGGCACCTAGAAATCTTGGCAAATCACAGTCCAAGCCAGCCAAAATCTGTCAGCTGGTCAAAGTAGATGTGCCACCAAGAAAGGTGAGCTCATCTTTTGAAAATATGGGGTTAGACTTCCATTAGGTTTAAAGAGGCTTTAGTTGATGAGGTCAGGGACTCTGTTGCCCCACTTTGCTGGCATTAAACAAATAGCTTTTCACTTGTTTTCCCTTGAAGCCCTTACTCTGCCTGCCCAGTGAAAGAAACACAAAGGAAATACAAGAACAACTGCAAACAAGCGCTGCAAATACTACGTGTGGGATTGTAAACACAAGCAGCGATTCAGCCCTAAATGGCAAAGGGAGTAGCAGGCAACCAGGCCTTCAATTATTAACTAATGAGGCTGGACTGACCCCAAGGTTTTTCTCTGTGCTGGTGAGGCAGAGCAGGGCATTTCACCGAGTGCACGGCACCAGCGTGATTGGGAAAGCAGTGCAGTGGCAGCCAGCCACCAGAACACTCCTGGATTACACGGGCTGGATTACACAGGCTTTGCTCCTGGGGAGCTGAGAAAAACCTTCAGGTATCTTGATCATCCTAGCTTACTCTCTCTAGGTGGGGAACTGAACCCAAACTTACACATCTCTTTCCATCTGGGGTGCCCCAGAGTGTCCTCTCCCCCTATTCCAGAAAGACACAGAAGGGTGTCCTGAAGCTTTCTTGTGTGCCCAAAACCTAGAGGATGGGTATTAGATAATCCTTACAGTGTCTGTGGAACAAGTAATATGGTGGTGTGAATACCATTCTTATAGCTGGAAATAATTTCCTGTCCTTTAGTGTCCCTGAGACATGATGCGGAAGTTCAGGAGAAGCCTGGGACGTTGTTCTTAGAGAAACGGAGCGCCTTCACAAATGGGCTTCCAGCTCTGTTATCTGGTATCCATGTCTCCTGCCTTCACCCTAGGGAGGATTGACATGAGAATTTCCCCCTGCCACCTGACCTCTGCTTCTTTCTTGGTGTGGCCCTGCCCCCAAAAGCAGTATCAGAGATATCTCTACCGACACCATCAGGAGTTTGGAGGAGCTAGGTGGAAAAGGAGGCAGAGGAGCTTTAGGGAAGAGAAGAACTTGACCCCAAGGGTCTTGTGAGCAGTCTGCATCCACACTCACCTATTTCCATTTTTTCCCTCCTGTTTGTTTTTCATTGTTTTTTGGTTTTTATTTATTTTACTCTAATTTTAGCTTTCTTAATAAGTGCAACCTCAAATGGATTGAAATGGAAGTAAAATAAGAAATAAGAGACCTGGGGTTACTCCTGACACTAGGGATTGGAGCCTTTCCAGCCTCCCAAAGGCAGGTGTTTAGCAAAAGACCTGCTCTGACAGAAATCCTTTACTCACTGCTATATTCTAATATTCTAGATTTTTTTTTTCTCTTTCCCTTTAGGTCTGTCACACATGAGGATCAGTGATGAACCACAAAGGACAGAAATATGTTTGTCATCTAACTACACCAGGACTTTTTGTGACAAAAAGTGTCTGCAGAGCCACAGTGAAGATGGAGCCAGTGTTGGAATAGAGTATTGAAGCAGAGGAGCTGTGTAAGCCAGAAAAATTAAACTGCCTGTGGTAACACACACATGAAGTGGGTCCTTAGACTGTTCATTCATTAAGCTTGGAGACAGGAAAGACTATTGCAATAGGAATTATGTTTAATAAAGGAGGCATCTGCTCGAAGGAAAAGTGTATCTTCTAATGCCTGACATTGTTCCTGTATTTGCACATATCTGGAAGGAATTTCTCCCTACATACCTACAGCTATGATTTTCTTTTGTCCTACATATCCATCACAGGATAATCCCATTGACTATAATGGAGTGTCACCTGGAATGCATTTTCCTGTGCCTCAGAAGAAAGACTATATTGTGCATGGATCCTGCATACATTATTTAAATTGAAGAACTAAGAAAACAGCATGAAATGTATTCATCAGCTTGACTGACAGAGGTGTTGCACACCTGCAGGTCAGTGGAAAGTGGGGACAGAGGCATCTCCTCTTTTGCATTCTGAGGAATTCTAAGGTTATTGAAGGTTTTTAATGGTGGTGCAATCAAATCATTATAAGCAAAAAGCTACAAAATCAAATTCAGAACAATGAATGTATCAGTTCATTAATGGAACAGTTCCAGCCATCTGGTATTCATATGTTCTACACTGGGGCTGCTATTGTGCAGACATAAATGATCCAATCTTACCTTCCAGCAAGAGCTTTCATTAACTAAATATATCCAAATTCTTTATTGTTCAGCTAGTATTACAGGTCCTGTCCTGTGTTTTGGAAAGGCTGGGTTTTGGGGGATTTTATTCAGTTTTGGTCAGTTAAATCTTCAGTCCCACACTATTTCCCCTTTGGGTTTTTGTGTGTGTTAGCCATCCCATTGTGGACATGGCACCTCTTGGAAAACTTAAGTGAATTCTGCTGCTGAGCTCTAGAAAAGAGAGGAGAGGGCAATTATTATTTCAGTAAAAATAAAAACATTAGGACACTAGTAAGAAATACTGTCTCTTGAAGGAAAAATTATAATGTAGCACTGAATTTTTCACTTGGCATTATTTCCTTTTTCAAACTATAGCTCCAGCAGCTTTTTAAAGCCCACAGAATCCCTGAATGGGGAAGATTGGGAAGGAATACAGAGGGTCATGCGGTGCAACCTCTCTGCTCAAGGAGGGTCATCCAAGAGCACATAGCACGGGATTGTGTCCAGACACTTCTTGAATGTCTCCACTGAGGAAGAGTCCAAAACCTTTCCAAGCAGCTTGCTCCAGTTCTCAGTCACCTTACACAGTAAAGGAATTCTTCTTCATGTTCAGGTGGAAACTCCTGAGATCAGTTTCTCTACATTGCCTCTTTTCCTACTGCTTGGCACCACGGGCACCACCAAGAAGGACCTGGCTCCCTCCTCTTGGCACTGTCCCTTCACATATTTATAGATGTTGAAGAGATCCCCTCTCAGTTGTCAGTTCTTGAGGCTGAACAGGCCCAGCTCCCTCATCATTTCCTTGTAAGAGAGTTGTTCCAGCCCCTTTGCTGTCCTCTTCTGGACTCATTCCAGGTGCTCCATGTAAGACCTGGCATTTAACCAGACCAAACTGATGTACAAAGTTATGCACAGTACAAAGGCATGGCACTCAATTTATTGGTGTAAAAACATCATCCAGTTCAAAATGAAAGGGCACAGACAGGATAAATTATGGATTTTAGATGCTGTCTAATGACTAGGGATTGCTGTTGGAGCAGGATTTTATATACATTGGACCTTGCAGTTATAGCCAAAGGGGCAGGTGCTGGACCAGTGGACCCAACAGCTGCTGCTGCACTTGCTGGAGGTAAAGCTTTCCTTGTTTTCCCTGTATCTGCATTTTCCCCTCATTAGAAGGGGCATTTCAGTCATTTTGTGGCAGACCAGAGCCTTGTGCTTGATGAAAAGACAAATCAGAACTTTCGCTATCTAGTCATCCCTTAACACCATACAAACAAAGTTTTTTTCCAACAGCCTGGAAAACAGAAGGCTGAATGAGCAGCACTTTGGGCAGCATAAACGCAGAGCTGCCCTGAAACAGCAGTGGTGACCCAGCCCCAGGCTCCAACACAGGTGCTCCATAGAGCTGAAGGGCACGTGGGAGTGTTCAGCCATCCCATGGGAGATGCCTGCCCAGCCTCCTGCCCAGCTTCCCTCCATGGAACCTGCAGACATCCCTGAGCCTGTGCTTACCACAAAACTGTAGCTCTTCCTCACTGTCTCGCCTCCCTCAGCACAGTGAAACCACAACCAACAGCTTCCTGCCCTCCCATCCAGGAGGTTCCTGGCAACCTTCTGCCCCCATGCATGCCCCGGACAAACCCCACATGCTTCACACAGCCATCAGCTATCTTTGATGCATCTCATGGCATGTGATCCCTAAGACTCTTAACAGGAACACAGAGGTTTATGGTTCTCTAGGAGTTGTTACTGGATCAGTCACTAAAGCACTCAACTCTGTTGCACCTCTGGCCATAACTGCCTGAAGCATGTTGCAAACCCTAGTCCAGTCATCTCAAAGCAACATGAATGTTGCAAGTGCCAGCACAAACCCAAACCCTCTTTTATGAAGAGCCCTGAGGCCTGGTCACTCAGATAGACACTACTCTTAGTTCTGGTGAGGGCATTGTCTAAACAGCCTGATCTGACCTAGATTTTGCCATCGAGGCTATGACAAGCAGCCACCTCCTCTGCTTTTGTGGGTATATTCCTAATCCTCAACATGCTCAGGCACCTATGGGCAGCCATTTTTCCTTCAATCCTGGCCTTGCAATCCTCCTTTTAGGGGCTGGGCATGGGCAGAAAGCCATCAACAGCCAAAGCTTGGCTTCCAGGAGCACTATGGTCACATTCACTTTTCAGCAATCTGCTGCTCTTCATAAGGATTAGGATATCCTCAGTTCCAGACAGCAGGAGGCTGAATTGGGGAGAGATAGAGTTTCCATTGAAAAAGCTGCTCTTTTGCCTTGAGAACTTAGAGGTTTTAGAGGAGTTTGTGGCTCACAGTCATGCACTGCAGTTGCATCATAGCAGGAGCTCTGAGGAGACTGAACCAAGGCAGAAGCACTGCCACAGAAGAAAGATGCCATAGCTTTATGGATAGGGATGCTTTCTTTCTGCAAGATTTCTGATGTTTCTGAAGTTTTTCTGGCAAACAGCATATTTTTTGACTGTAGGTAATGTCATTTGCTCAGTTTTCTAACTGTAGATAATGTTATTTCCTCTGCATCCTGTCCTGAACAGAGATCCCCAGCATGTGAGCACTGGGCTTCAGAGAGTATGTACATAGCAAATGAGCAAAAAGCCAAACTCCAGAGAGTGCTTTATTCTTTGTGAATTGTGGGAGCTGTTCTTTGTAATGTGCACATGCTTTAGCAATCTGGGACTCCCCCAAATGGTGGGACTCCAAGAAATAAAAGCTGATCAATAAAAAGCGAACATATTGCTCAAGGTCTCTAATTATTCCTATCTCAGACAGATTTGAAGCATGCCATTTTTTTCCACAGGAATGAGTAGTGATCTCATCAAATGTTTCTTTCAAAGCACTGAAAATTACACTGAAAATTTCAGCACATTTCTGATCCAAAATGAAATTATCCACTGCTATCCACACCAGAGTATGCTGCATAGAGAAGTGACAGAGTGAAGAGACATCTCAAGTATAAATTCCCAGAATTTTTTTTAAATTAAAAACACCAGAGGTACTTTCCAGGCCCAGACCGAAGAGGAATTAGATGTTTAACTTTTCTGGGTTTGTATGACTAATCTTGCAGCCATTCAATTGAAACTTTATGAATGCTGAGAATGAAATATAAGTATATCAGTGTCTGCACGTTAAGCATATTATGATTTGAATCAATTTACTAAATTGAGCACATGAAACTTACATGGCTTGTTCTGGAAGCAGAAGTTTTTCCAGACTGAAGGATGTGAAAACTACTTCCCTATCTAGTGCAATTCAGTACATCTGTGTGTGATTACATAAACACGTCTCAGACCACAGAGCACCACAGCCAAGTCTCATAGCAGTTACACTCATTAAACATCAGACCACGTGATCTTCCCTGAGCCTTCAACATTTGCTTGTTCGTAAGATTTACTGAATATTCCCTGTATTTTCTATTTAGAGCAAGAGTGGCTGACTGAGAATTAATGACATTATCCTTGAATAAACGACAAGTCAGTGTTTCAGGGCTGAGCGAGCATGCCTGAAGTCACTAATAGGAAACAAAAGAACTGAAAAAATATTGTTGCTTTTACTACATCAGTTCACTGAAACTGTACTCAAAAATAGTTTTCTTTAAAAGTTTGTGATCATTTTACCTTCATATAATTCCATCTCATGCTCAGTTTCCGATGAGTTCAGGATGCTGTTTTCTGCTATTTTCTTTCAGGGGTCAGTAGTGAGGGTTGCTGCAGAAGACATCCTAACCAGCACTTTTTGAGTAACCATAGGGATGCTAAGCAGTGGTGATTTCCAATTTGCAGATGTAGCAGCTCTTAGCAGCAAGCGCTGTGCTACTGAAGAAGACTCCTGCAGGCCTAAGTTTGTAGGTCTCACCCACAGAGATGTAAATCTTGTCAGACCACCCTTTGCTTGAAGCTTTGATAGCTTTCAAGTTAATCTTGGCTCTTATAGTGGTATTTGGGCAACTGGCTGAGGACAGGACAGATTTTGTAGACATGTACAGGCAGTTTGTGTCCCAAAAAGATGGGCAAAATTTGGCTTATAATGAAGCTACAGAAGATATACTGCCACAAGACTGGAATAATCAATTCTATATTCCAAAGCCCTGCTCTCTAGTCAGTGACTAATGTATGTCAACCCTTTTCTGCCATCAGGAGAGGACACATGCAGTTTAAGCACATTCTTTCAAGACTGCAATTTTTCAGCCCAGATATGGCCTGTGCATAGGTGAGAAAACTACTAAGACTCTGTCACCATAATTGGTGCATAGAGGCTAAACCATCTGTTTGGGCTTCTAACAGAACATGCTTTTTGATCACCTCTTGCAAACAACTGGCAGCTTGCTTTGAACAGGTAGAAGATGAAATCTAGCACTTTCCAAAGTTAATAGCCTGCTGAGTACTTAACAAAACTTTTCAGCATGTTGAAATCTAGTCTCAGAGCAAAATTACAATGCTGAGTACAAAAACAAGGTCTGTGTGGTGACAACTTCCTAAAGAGAAAGCATCTCACCAGCCATGACAGCAAGAGTCCTGCTCTCACTGATGCCAAAACCCCTGTTAATAACCATACCTTGGGAGAACCAGATATTGCCAGTAGCTATAGCAGACAGTGCCATCACCGTGTTGATGCCACAAAAGCAATCACTCTCAAGAATTCTCTCTGCTGCTTTCTGGTTCCTTAAGAAATAGGAATGCTTCAAGTGGTCTTGGTGCTTTACGATAGGCTTTTGTGCTGCTGGAGGCACTGACAGTTTGCATAGCTGTAGGTAACCTCCCTAGAAATCTCACTACAGGGGTTGGAAATGCTTAGCCATTCCAACTACTGAACTCTGAGTGTTGTGCTACATACGTCTTTCCACTTGATGCAATTACATGCAAAAGTGCCCCCTAGATGCTCCAGCAATACAATGAAATCTGTTTCACACTAAAAACTTATGGAGGGCGCCGGGGGAGAAGAAGAAGAAGAAGAAGAAATTTGAACTTGGTTTTGTATAATAAAATTGTTCTTCTAATCTGGAAAACTCTCTGTTGTGCAACCCTGTCTCTTTCCAAGGATGAGTGCTCGGTGAACCTGTAAATTGACTATTCCTGGGACTGGGGCTCCCAAACACCTCTTGCCGACATCGGCAGAAGTTTCTCAGGACGAGCTGCGGCTTTTTCAGAAACACCTGCATACCACCGCCGCGCAGTCCGAACCCCATCTCCCGTGCCGAGGCAGCCTCCGCGGCCGGCCAGGCTCTGTAACGGAGTGAGCGCCCAGGCTGGGCACGCCTGGGGTCTGCGGGCGGGGCGGGCACACCTGAGCACCGCCTGGCGGAGGCGCGCAGGCGGAGCGGGGGGCGGAGGGAGCCTAGCTCGTCCCGTCCCGTCCCCTCCTCTCCCGTCCCGTCCCCTCCTCTCCCGTCCCGTCCCGTCCCGTCCCCTTCCCTCTCCGTCCCCTCCCCGTCCCGTCCCTCCCTGTCTGCTCTGTCCCGTCCCATTCCTCTCCGCTCCGCTCCGCTCTGCTCTGTCCCGTCCCTCCCCGTCCCTCTCCGCTCTGCGCTGTCCCATCTCTCCCCGTCCCACCCCTCATCCCTCCCTCCCTCCCTCCCTCCCTCCCTCCTTCTCTCCCCTCCCTCCCTCCCTCCCTCTGTGCGCGCCGGCGGCGCCGCGCTCCCTCCAGCCGCGCCCGCGCAGCCCCCGCAGGTAAGCGCAGCGCAGCGCGGCGGGCCCGGGGGGCGGAGCGGGGCGGGGGGGTCCCACCATTCTCGCCCGAGAAAAGGTGCCCACTTCCCATTCCCTCATTCCCCGAGGGCTCCGTGCCCACGGCGCTCTTCGCCTCCTCTCTTTGGCTCTTTCTCTCGTGTTTCTGAACCTGGTCTAAGTCCCGCGGCTCGCAGTGGTGTGCCGGGCGGCGCGGCTTGTCGGGGTCCTCTCCGGCGAAGGGCTCCTTCGGGATGGCCTCGACTGAGTTCGAGGCGTCGGGTCAGGCTGCTATTCCTGCAGGACTAACGTCTCTGAGGCTGGCCTGGAATATGTGATGGGCACTTGTTTGATTAAGGAACACTAACAGGACTTACTCAGAGTCTGTCCTCATAATTTTCTTTTTTGGTTTTGGTTTTTTTTTTCCTTTCCTCACCCCTTCCACCCCGAAATCTCTTTGGATTTATTTATACCAAATTAAGGCAGTGGAAAAAGTCCTAGATAAAAAATGGTTGCCACCTCTCTCTCCTGACTTCTTCAGTCCTTCGGACGAAGAGCCTGCTCAAGTCCTATGGGAGCAGTGTCGGTGTATCCATGATGTTTATAAAGGTAAAGGACAGGGAGAAGATGAAGGACAAGCACAAGGGTGTGATTTATTAGAGAAAGACCGGGAGCGGGGCGGGGGGGTTGGGGGTGTGGGGAGCAGGAGGGAAGATAGAGGACAAAAGCCGTTAGCAAACTGAAGAACTGAAGTGAAAAGATAGAGGTGGAACCAGAGGGACCAAGTTTCTTCCTCTCACTTCTTTTTCTGTGTTCGTTTAAAATAGCTCCACATCGGGAATGCTACCAAAAAACTGCTTCCAATGGAACTATGTGCAAAGTTTTCATTATCGCGAAAATGTTGGAATGTCTAGATTTCATTTTCTTGGGGATATCTCTGTGAAACAATCTCACACCTTCACAGATTTCAGTTGTCTGTGAATGTTAGAAGCTGCCTAAATTCCCCCTTTCTTCTTTTTTTCCCCCATCCTTATTTGAACCAGGTTTGGGGTGGTTTTCCGTGTGTCTTTTTCTTATTTGTTGTTGTTTGCTTGTTTGGTTGGTTTTTTGTTTGGTCGGGGTTTTTTTGAAGTTTCAAGGCAAAATAACTTGGGGGAGACCCTGTAGGCTACTTGTGTTCTCAAAGTGTGGGGGAATTGGGGTAGCTGCAAACTTTTTTCTGCTAAGAACTGCTGCTGCTCTTATCTTTTCAAGGAAAGTTTTTGCATGCTAGTTCAGGTTTGCCGTGTTGTACCATTTGGTATAAAATGAATCACTTTCAGGTCTGGGAGTCATGTTTCAATTTGGCGGCCAGGGGTGTGTGCCGTGCAGCCTGTTACTCTTGTGCGAGGATGGGCTATACTGCAGTACTAAAATAATATTTCTGGCAATTTCAGCAGTGGACTGAAGCAATACTCAGTGTGCACAGGCGTAAGTGAAGCTCTGCCCTGCAGCTTGCTATTACTGGCTATAGGCGTGCCGCGTGTTTTTCCTTAACTGATATGGGCTCGGACTTACAAAGCAACTTGATAGGCCTGTGTTTTACTGTTGTTTTTATTAAATATTAACCACACAAAATTAAATGCTGTTTTGCTTCAGAGTAGGTTGACACTGTCTCATCCTGTGCAGTTCTTCATGAATGGTATTTTCCTTTTTCTATGGCAAATAACCAAGGAAATGCTACTTAGGAATACTGGGAAGCACTGCTGCATGATCAGTGTGGTGTGTCTCTATCTCTCCCTCTTACAGATTGCAGTAGTTGGACCCTTGGCTGCCATAAACCTTGTTCTGAGAATTTAGCAGTAGCAGTGCTGGTTGAAGAGAGGAAAACATTGGCTGGTGTCTGCTTTCTCTTCCTTTGCTCTTCAAAACAAATATTGAGGGTCAAAAGGTTAAACAGCTTTTGAGACAGAACACATGGAAAATGCAAAATTAAAGTAACGCTACAGTGCGTACCCAGCTTTAATATGTGAACTCCACGTGTGAGTAACAGACAATCTTATCACTGTGAGCAAAAATACTTCATGGTCATGTGGTTTTCATCAGTAGCTCTGGAAGATTTTAACTAAAATATGATTCCTTTCTGCTTAAAAATGGGGGGGAAAAAAAGCTGTGTTTCACTTGGTCTTATAGTGTCACACAGTTAAACTGTTTGGGGAATCCAGGAGGCATTGTTGAAGAAAGTGTTGTGCTCTGCTTTGTACTTACGTGGGATTCACTTTGATATCACTGTGGTGATGAGCCCTAAATAACATGTTAATGAATAGTTTGCTGTTTCTCAGTGGCTATCCATATTGAGCTTGCTCTGTCTCATGTTCAGAGGTTAAAATTCAAAGGCAAGTAATTCTTCTGAGCACTTTATTCCTTTGGGAGACCACCACCATCTTCCCTTTGAATACCCAGTAGTTTGAGCACTCTCAGAGGTGAGCTGCCTTCTCCAGATGTCAGAAGAGCTGGCTTTGAGCACCTCTAGGTGGTGACCTGCCAGCACTTACTGAGCACTGTTGCTGTGTATCTGACTTTTTTTATCATATGGATGCAGAGAAAATTGAATGCAGCTCTTTTGCCATCAGGGCTGAGTGGGGAACTCTTCACAGGCTGTCACTAACGGTCTTGGTAAGGCTCAAGGATAGTGGAAGAATTTGAGTGGTAACTAGTACTGTGTGGCAGCTGTCCTTTTCACTGTTGTTTCCCTCACAAAATTAGAATTTGCTAAGAACAATTTCCTCCCTTTCAGAAAAAAAAAAAAAAAGCATGTAATTTAAGGGACACTTAAATTCAGCTTAAATCCATCTAAATGGGATATTTGAAGAGCTCCTGCTACACATAATGCCAGGGGAAAGATGCATAAAACTGTTTTACTGAAAGAAGAATAGAGCAATCAATATTTGATCCCTCTAGCATCTTTAGTTACTGTGTTATATGTTGTGTTACTGGGTTTATATATTGTGTTATATGTTTAGTTACTGGGCTTATATGTTGTGCATTTCACTGCTTGGTCTTTCACAATGGGCTGAATTATTTTTTCTATCAGTTTAGTAGGTGAAAAGAAAACCAAGTTTTGAGAAAATCAAGTGTGTCTTTTTCCATCTTCCCACGTCCTTTTCTTTAAGATTGCTTTCAGTTTAGGTATGGTCCTCATTTGTTGCCTTAGGAGTTTTGATGATTTGAAGGGAGAATGCTGCTCTTCAGAAATGCTTGATCAAGAGGGACTTCAGGCAGTAGTGGCTTCAACTGGCAGGGATTATGTAGCATCAGATGTGTTTCTGACTTTTCCAGGTGTCCCAGCGTAATACTGTAGAGATGTGACATTCCTCACAAGTGCTGCATTAGGGCTGAACTTACACACTTCATGTTTTCCCCCATGTGTTTTTCTTCATAGCTAAAGCAGAAGCTTAACGCTTCATCCATGGCCCATAAATGTCAGTGGCAAAATCTGTATTGGCACTGAATTACTTTGGATCAGATGCAAGGCTGATGGGTTGCTTTGACAGAAATACAAAATTATTCCCAGGGCAGAAGAAAGTTCTGTCAAGGAAATGAGAGCTGCTGTTCTACTTACGTGTCAGGGAACTTGAATTTTGGTTTTCTCCATTTATATTTCAAGTTTAGTTTCTTTAACATGTAGAAGCATTGCCTGTGCATTCTTGCACTTTCATTGATGTACTGCTATATATATGACAGTGAACATCTGAATTTCTGGTACCTTGGTTCAATTTTTGTTGAAAGTAGGGGAGAATTCTGAGAAGTGCCTGTCTTTGTGCACCCAGACCTCTCCTTCTCACCTCCACTGGCAGTTGCCTGACAGGCTTTCTACACTCCCAAACTGATTAACAGCACACCTGGCTCGCAAAATCTTGGTAATTGCTTGGATGAAGGTTGCATTCTAGGGTCAATTTTCATTTTTAAATGGCTGGTGTCTCTCATTGTTGAAATACTGTTTCTGTTTGTGCAACAGAAAAGAAAAGAGCCTATGTACTGGTGCTGGCTTGGGTAGTTTATGTGTGTCCCCATCTCACATGGCAATTCCATGGCCTTTCTGTTATAAGCTCCTAACAAACAACTTTGAGGTGGTTAAGGCGTTGTATTTCTCCACAGAGGGACAATAGCCTAGCTTGGATTAGTGCAAAGTGTACAGAATTTCCTGATAGGCACAGCCTGGAATAGTTTGTGGACCGTGTTTTTTTCAGTCCATCCTGATTTCCTACTGGATCTGGGTCCTTGACCCAGGTACTGTAGGCAGTCAGGTTAGTGCACATAGAGAGCACTGGTGCCTTTACCCCAGAAGTAAAAAAGTATTTCTTCTTAAAAAGAAAGTGAATCTTCTCCGTTTGCTTCTGGCAGGCAAAAACAGCCACAGACTTGCGGGACTGCTGTGGTTCAAGGAGTCTGGGTAGGGCATGCCTGCCCCTGCCAGCAGCACAGCCAGAGATGGGGAACCACATCCCTCCTCCTCAAGCCACTCCCAGGATAAATAGCCTGGACAGGGTTCTGCCCTGGGGTGTGTGCAGAGTGTTTTGCTTTCCAAGTGCCTTGAAGATTTGTGCTGGTGGACTGTTTGATGGATAATGGCCTGGCTGCTGGGGAAACAGGAGCAAAGGGTTGTGCCTTACTGTTCCCACTCAAGCATTGCAATGTGGTCTGCTGCTGAAATGATGGTAGGCAGTGTGTTTCATTGGCACAAGAAATGCCTTCGCTTGCAAAGTGGAGAAGCTGGATCTCTTTTAGAAAGAAATGTAATTTGGGAGTACAGCAGATACTGTATTGCAGAGAACTATATGTAGACTTTTGTGCCAACTGAATTACCTGTATTTGAGACTTATTTAACTTGAGAGGCGTTGGAACAGCTTTTTTTTCTTTCTTTTCTTTTTTTTTTTTTTTTTTTTTTTGCTTCCATGTGATATACTCTAGATAAAGTTCAGAGATCCTCCTATTTCCTCTTATTTTCTTTTTAAAAATACAAAGATGATAAATATGAGAGACCAATATCATCTTTCTGGTTTTGCTTCTGACTGTGACTGAGAGGCAAACACCTCCTCAAGTGGATTTTTGAAACTCCTGAAAAAAATGTCTATGAGTTTGATAGTCATGTATGATAATTCGCAGTTCAGTGTTGGCCTCTGGTTGCCATATTACAGACCATTCTGGCTTTTCTGTAGGAATTTACATGCCACAGTGACCTTTGGAGTAGGATGGATTTCACAGGCACTTAATGCAGTATATCCATTTCTTTGCCAGCTAGAAAATGTATTGCATATTGCAGTGCTTGCAGGAGCAAGCCTGAAAGCATTGGATTGACATCAAAGGCAAAATCTTTCTGTACAAAATGCTGGAGATTGTGAGAGGGGTAAAAATCTGGCAAAGGAAATGCACACTGTTTTTCATTGCAAGCCCCTTTCCCTCCCTCCTCCCCATCTTTTTAGGGTGTGTATGGCAGATATGAAATGGTGCTGGTACATCACTTATGGGAGCAGAAGTTTTCCTTAGAAGTATTTTTGCCATTTGAGGATGATTGTTTTCACCCTTGAAAAATGTAGCTGAAGTACTATCCATTTTTTAGTATCCATTTTTTATTAAGAAGAAGTTAGCTACAGCAATAAATGTTTGGATGAGTATGGAATGTTTACAGCATAGGGAAATTTGTATCTTCTTTGATTAAGTGTGTGATTATTTAATAGCAGGGAGCTGAACTTGAGCTCTAGGAAAGACTTACTGGAATCCAGTCAGAGAAGAGAGATGTTGTACAGGTCACACATGTTTTTAGGATGGTAATACTTCAGGTTGGTGTTTGCGGGAAAGGAGAAATCTTGAGAGTTTATCAGTCTGTCATAGCTACATAGCTTTCAAGTGTGGCAAGTGTTATTTTGTCTGCTGTGAAGGGGTTTTGATAAAGGTACTGTAGCTGCTGGAAATCATTAAATGTTTAGTCTTTGATAGTGCAGTCTGCTTTTGACCTGCTGTGGTTGTCAGATCTGCCAAACAGTGTCCTGAAGCCTTGAGCTGCTGCTGGTGACAGAGCGAGTGAGCTGGGATGGCATTGCACAGCTGCAGTGTGAGGAGGACAGCGTGCCTCGCCCAGTCAGGATGCGGGTGTCAGGGTGGCTGTCACACGGCCAGGGTGTTTGTGCAGAAGAAAACTCGAGCGTGTTAGCTGCCCAATTCTGAATCAGCTTTGCTGGTGTCAAGTGAGGAGGAAGGGCTGAAGGAAGGAGGCGTGAAAGGCTCTGGGGGTGCCACCAGTGCAGCAGTTGCTGTCCCTTCAGCTCCCAGCACAGAAGCCCAGTGGGTGGTGAGCACCCCTGCCTTCCTGCTGCTTTGGATTGAGGAGAAGCAAATTGTCGGTGGCACCAGCTGCTGCCAGCTGGATGGCTGGCGGCGGGAGACCTCCAGGCAGGACTGCAGGTTGGTACCTCGAGCCAGTGGCAGTGTCAGGAAAAGGTCACCTTGCCCCTGGATGTTGCCTTGCACTGGGAGGGACTGTGGTGGTAGTTATTGTTGTCAGGGTTTTTTTGTTTGTTTGTGTGCCTTTGTTAAGTGCTCACTGACTCTCTTGGTGGGATCTGTTTTCTTGTGGTTACTGTGGTTTTTTTTACAATCTCTTACTGCAACAGTGGTGACACTTCTTGGGTCCTGGAGCTTTCAAGATTTCATGGTTGTGTCTTGAGCCATTTTCACAGTTACTTGTAACTGAATATGAAGTAGCAAAGGGTGGCAGTGTGTATGTGTGCCTGAGGTTCTATCCGGACTCTTCCAAGCTCTTTCCTTGATACTACAGCTAATATAAGTCAATTCTGTGCTTTTGTGCATAATTGAGTTGCTGTTTCAATGCCTATTGTGATTGGAGTGATTTCAGTGTTTGTCTGTAGGGCCTGGATCAGTATTTCACAAGATATGTACAGTCCTCCTATGAGTTGCAGTGGAAGGGGTTCCATGTGGTAGTAAAGCTGTAACGTGGGATGAAAGGAGGAAATTTGGCTACCTTGCATAAGGTTGTGCTTATAGGAGTAAACTTTATAGCATGTTTCTGTAGCTGCATGCTAACTTTGAATATGTAAAACTGATTATTGAAGTAAAAAGTGTTTGGGAAATTGGGAGGGGAATGTTAGACACAGAAACATAAATTCAGACTGATAATGATAAGCTTGTCAATCCCAAAGGAAAGTAAAGTGCAGCAAGGTTTGTAATACTGCTGTGTTGCATGTCAGTGGCTGTTGCTCTTGGAAGGTGTCTTTGCAAATGTGTCCACAGCCATGCTAAAGTGTTGTGTGTTGTATTGGCAAATTATTAGTACAGAAGAATAACCTGAACATTTCCTGTATCCATCTGAGAATGTCTCCAGGAATTTCTCTCTTGTCAGGATGAACCAGTCAGCTAGTAAGAGCATGATGTGTGCCACAGTGACACTGGGATGTACTAGGAGTGGTGTTTGAGCAGGTGTTAACCATCCACATAGCATTAGATTTGGTTGAGGAGCAAAGCCGGGGCTTTCAGTGAAGAATTCAGTGGGATTTTCAGTGTCTCCCTGTTTGTTGTTACATTCCTGCAGACACAAGTCCAGTGCATCAATAGGTCATTGCCCCTTCATTCCTCTTGCCAAGGAAGTGGAATTCCCAAATTGTTTTCCTGAGATACTGCAGCGGGACAAACAACTTCAGGGAAATAGATGTGTGGATAGGTACCCAGCGTTCAAAGAGTATCATCTTGAATGTGACTTGTACTTGAAATATCTATGTTATAAATGTCTATTGAGTTTGTTGATCTTTCTGTCTTTCCTTTTCCTGTCCGTCCCTCCCAAAAATGTGTCATATGTGGAGAGGAATTCTGTGGAAATGAGCCAGGTATCTTTGAGCTGCCCTGGGCATGGTTTCTGCACAGGGCTTTGAGAGCTGCCCCAATGTAGCTGTCAGGATTGTTTTGCTCCTCCTAAATATTTTAAAGGAACCACTAAAAACTTTATCTCAGAGCAATGTATTTCCCTGTACAGAAGCCTTGCAGACTAAAGAAGACTTTTCTGAATGAGTGTTTTCTCCCCTAGTCTTCTGTCTTCTTGTTTACAGTAGTTACAGTGTCCTACTTCAAAAGCCCATGCTAGCAGGACTGGAAACTGACTGAGACTTCAGGGTATTACTATAATCAGAACAGTCCTGGTATTAATGAATGGACTAAAAATGGGTCTTCAGAATTATTCAATTTTGCAAACAGTTGATAGGAATAGCATAGGTTAACACCTGCTTCTCCAAGAAGTACAGTGTGTTTCTGCTTCTTGGATTGCTTAAGTTTCACATGCAAATGAATCCTAGGAGGTTCAGCCTGGAGGAAAAAAATTCAGCAGGAGATGTGCAAGCTGATGACAGTCTGATGACAGGAGGGAATTACATGATTTTAGAAAACATAAGTCCCTGAAAAATAATATGCCTGAGTAAAGGCTTATGCCATGATCCTGCATTTTTCCATCCCCAACATCTCTTCCACAAAGTTTCTTGCCATCAGTTGCACAGGTTTTTGTGACTGAGTTCTGTCTGAGAGGCTTGTTTACAGCTTTTTCAGTTCTCCTTTCTAAATTGTTCCTAATATGCTATGAATATTAGGAGGGGATCTCTGTGGGGATATTTGCTATAATTTTTGTGTGAAAACGGTTACTTTTTCCCTCAGAAGAGTGGCACAAAAGTGCAGGAATGGCTTTAGCAAAGAAGCCACACCGTGCTCCTTCGTGCTTCATGTGAGAAATGGGGGGGCGGGGGGGAAATACTGACTTTTCTTGGAGCTCCCAAGATGAGGTGACATTTCTCAGTTGGTAGGAAACCCAAATGTGTGCTCCACATGCATCTGCCCCCTGCAATTGCACCAGAAGTCATTCTGTGCTCTGTGTATTCCTCTTGCAGTTTGATTAACTTTCCTCCCAAGACCCTGCAGGCGCCATCTCCTGCTTGTAAAAGCTGTGTCTCCACTAGAGGGGGGTGCCAGTATTGCTGTAGTGGGAAATTTTGAGGATTTGGTAAATTATGGTGCTTCACTCTTCCTTCTTGCCTGGCACTCTTCCTTCTTCCAAGAACACTCCACTTGCCCATTGGGTTAAGTGGAGTGTTCTTGGAAGAAGGCTGCGGCAAGGCTGAAGGCAGCAGCTGACCAAGTAGTGTAGGCATTGGGTTACTCCAAAACACTGTCTGTTCTGCCAGCATGCCATAGTGCATTTCTGTGTAGAATTATAGAAGGAATTGGGTTGGAAGGGACCATAAGGATCAGCTAGGTCCCAAGTCCCTGCCACAGATAGGAGCACTTTCCACTAGACCAGGTTGCTCAAAGCGCTGTGCAGCATAACCTTGAACAGTTCCAGGGATTGAGGTATCCCCAGCTTCTCTGCGCAACCTGTTCCCATGTCTCATTACTCTCACACTAAATAATTTTTTCATAGTATTAATTGATATATACCCTCCTTCTGGATCAATTACCCCCTGTCCTATCACTACAGACCCTTGTCCCTTTCCAGCTTTTTTTATTAAAAAAAAAAGTACCTCTTTAGGTACTGGAAGGTGCTATAAGGCACCTTCCCAGAACATTGACTTCTTCAGGCTGGACTCTCTCAGCATGTCTTCATAAGAGAGCTGCTCCAACCTTCTGATCATTTCTGTGGCACTCTGCACTCGCTTTTTCTTCTGTTCAGAGATCAGAGCTGGATGCAGCATTCCAGGTGGGATCCCCTGAGAGGGGCATATGAGGCTGGCTGACCTGAGAGAGGCCACTCAGCAGCGGGAGGCTGAAAATCAGATCCAGCATGCCTAAGTGGGCTGTGTCAGGGATGAGAGTATCTGTGCATGGGCCTCAGGCTTTGGTGTCATGGACACAGCTGGTGTGTGCAATTGTGGGATGCCTGAAAGGTCTGGTTTGTGGGTGGATTTCAGTACATTCTCCTTTTGTGGCCTGGTTCCCTTGAACTTCTTAGTTTATTTGTGAGGTCACAAAAAAAGTCTTAGTGGTTCCCAAGTAATGCTTTATGGCTTATGCTTTTGTTACAAAACTGTCTGAGGGAGGCTTTGAAGTGTGTGGTGTTTAAAGTTTGTACCCATGCTAATGTGCACCAAGTTCCAACGGAAGAGCTGGAGGCAAACTGCTAGTTAGTTCTTATTTTCTTTTTCCTTCAAGAATAATCCATTGATATTCATTTGTGCTTTTGTCAAACAGGGTTGGGTTTTTTGCCTTTCTTATTCTTTAAAAGAGCTGCGAAAAGTTTAAAGAAGTTTAAGAAGTAAAAAGTGGTGAGATGGTCTAGACAGTGCTTGGACACTAACCTTTCTGTCATCATGTGTGTTAGGAGATAGGGTTTTTTGGTTTTGTTCTGTTTTTCCATCAACTCCATTCTACCTCCTGGCTTTCTGTTCTCACTTGAATTTGTGGCATCTCCCAAACATTCTGATTGAATATTTGTTGTTTCTGTTGGGCAGTGTATGTATTGAGGACCTAGTCAGAGAAGCTGAATAATCACTGAAGTATGGTGTGAATTTACTACAGCCCACTTAATTCATGTGACTTCTTGCATGCACTAAGAGCCTGTCTGCTAAACACAACTCAGAGCTAATCCCAGTCAATTCTTAAAGTGAATCAGTCAAGCTGTGAGCTAATCCTCTGTATTTACCTGCTTGTTTAGATAGCCAGCAGCCTAAGTTGCTTTAAACTTCACTTGATAATTGAAAGGGGAAGGGTCAGAGGGAAAGGTGATGAAGCCTTGGTGTTTTCTTCAAATCTCTCCCTTCAGGGCATAGTTCAGTTGTGCTTTACATGTATAAATCTTGAATTCACAGAATGATCAGCATAAGCTACCCAAAGTCAAAACCCTGTACTCTGCTGCAGTTCTCTACTAAGCATCCCTGACAGAGCCTGCTGCTGCTCCCAGGATATTTTGCAAAGTGTGATACTTCCTGATCATCCATAAAAACTATTCTACAAAAAGTCCAACCAATAGAGTTGGCACACTGCAGACAGCAGGGACCACGATGCAGGCTGTGAGGACTAGGAAGCCCTGTTGACCTCTGCCAAGAAACTAGTAACCAGCCCCAATTTTACAGAGGGATTCACAAATTCTGGGTGTATTGTTCTGAGCACACCAGATACCTGCATGATGGACAAGAAGTAATTCCCTTTCATTTGTCAACATCACGATTTTTGTTGTCTTGAGCTACTGGGTTTGCTCCCCCTCCATTTTGACAAGATCAAAGGTAAGATCTTATTTCTGGGTCACTGCTGTTCATCAGATAAGTTTGTTTGTGGCCTTGGGAAAGAGCAGTGACATGAGAATAGAGAATTTAAATCCTGTCATTAAGATAATTCTTTCTTATCATTAATTCTAAGTTCTTTCAAACTTAATTCAGGCTAACTTTGCAAAATTCAGCATTGCAGAAAGTGTCTGGAGAACAGTCAGTTGAACCAATGCAGATGTTGCATAAATATTTCTGAAGGAGCATGACTGTTATTTCTGGTTTGAGGGGTTGATAAACAGTTCCTCTGTCTGCACTGGTGGTGGCCTGAACCATGTTAAGCTATTGCCTTACAGTCTTTAATGTATTCTTGTGAGTGGGGGGAATAGTTGGCAAATTTCTATTTCAGATAAACTAAATTAAACTCCTGTTTGTGTATCATTGGTCGTGGCACATGTAGATCTATATTGAGGTGGTGCCTTTGTCATTTGGGATTTGGGGTTTGGCGTGCTTAATTTTGAACTTCCTCGGCTTCAGCATTTTCATATTATTGTATTTTTTGGTGGTTTATTCTGCCTGAAGATTGAACATCTGTTTTGTGGATGTGGGGTAAAAAGGAAGTGTTCATTTTAAGGCTGGCCTCCCTCAAAGCTGCTTAGAGAATTGTGACATTTTGTTATCATCCAGATGGTTTTTTTTATCTAGCAAAAGGATATTGCCTGAATGTTTAGACACAAACTTGTTTCAGAAGAGTGCCAGCCTACTGCTATTTAGTTTAAAACAAAAGGTAAAGTTTACAAGTGGAGCCTCTGTTGCTGATCCACGGAAGTGTTGAATTGGTTATTTCTTATTGGAAACAAATATTAAAATTCTTTTTGTAAGTTGCTTAGGAGATTAAGGTCTCGTGCTTCTTCTGCTGAGAAGTGATAATTTGGAGAAAAGCATCCTGGTTTCTGATATAGCTGGAGTCATATAATGGCTTGGAAGGGACCCTAAAGATCATCTAGTTCCATGCTTCCTGCCATGGACAGCGGCACTTTCCCTAGACCAGATTGTTCAAAGCCCCATCCATCCTGACCTTAAATACTTCCAGGGATGGGGCATCCACAGCTTCTGTGTGCAGCCTGTGCCAGTGTCTTACCACCATCACAGTAAAGAATTTCTTTCTAACATATAATCTAAATCTACTCTCTTTCAGTTTGAACCCATTCACCCTTTTCCTGTCTCTACATGCTCTTGTGAAAAGTCCCTCTATCTTTCTTGAAGCCTCCCTTCAGGTCCTGGGAGGCTGCAATTAGGTCACCCTGCAGCCTTTTCTTTTCTCATCTGAACAATCCCAATTGCCTCAGCTTTTCTTCCTGTAGGCGAGGTGCTCCGTGCCTCTTAGCATCTCCTCTGGACACAATCTATCTGGTCCCTGTCCTTCCTGTGCTGGGACCCCAGAGCTGGATTCAGGGTTCCAGGTGGAGCAGAATCCCCTCCCCCCTGCTGCCCACGCTGCTTTGGATGCAGCCCAGGACACATTTGGCTTTCTGGACTGGGAGTGCTCATGGCTGGGTCATGTCCAGCCTCTCACCCACCTGCAGACCCCAGTCCTGCTCACAGGGCTGCTCTCCATCCATTCATCCCCTAGCTTGTGTTGATACCAGGAGTGTCCTGACCCAGATGCAGCATCTTGAACATGGTCTGTTTAAACCTCATGAGATTCCCATGGCCCCACTTCTCAAGCTTTTCCAGGTCCCTCTGGATGGTATCTATCTGCAAATTTGCTGAGGGTGCACTTTATCCCTGTGGCTATGTCATTAATAAAGTTGATACAAAAGCCTTTGTCCACTGTTACCTCCTCTAATTATATTGATTAATAAGCAAAATAATAATGAGCATGTATTTGGAGCTAAATTCTGTCCACTACCCTTGCAATTCCAGTGTTCAGAATAATTTTGATGAGCAGCTCCTTGCTCTGTCACTCTTTTTCTCCTTATCTTTTTATTTATTTATTTTTTTAATGACAAAAGAGACAGAAGAGGACAAAAGCACACACCATACTTTCTCTTATACACACATGTTCTCATAGTGCTGGCAACAGTTAATAATGTATCTTAAATTATGAGCTGTCAATGGTTACTTTGAACTTTTCTGCCTCTTCATTAACTAGTTCAAATTTCATGCCTGTCAGTAGAAATAAACAGTTTCAAAAGAGTTTCAGAAACTGCTTTGAAATTACTTTTTTTAGTAGTATTTGGTACTATAGATGTCAGTATGATGAAAGTGTATATTTTGAAAATGCAGTCACGTGGCAGCAGCTTCATTGTGGTAGTGCTATGAGAGACCATTCATATTGTAGTGACTTGTTTTGGTAAGCCTAGGCAGGCTGGCATTATTCTCCTGGAGTTGGTGTCTAGCTGTATTTTCCCTCTTTATTTTCTTGTGATTCTGGAAGTTTAAAATAGTGAGATAATGTTGAAATATGATGATTGCATGAATTATTACTCTGGAATCTTCCTAGTTCTTTAGGTCACCTTTACTTGATATGCAAAAATTAAAAAGTCACTTTCAGGAATATCTTCCTGATCCGGTATTTACCACTTAAAAAAAAATTGTGGAACTGCTGCTTCTTCATTTCTTGGAGATGGTGCTGTGGCTAGCAGAGATGTTTTAAAGCAATTTTTTTGTGTCTGTGTGTTTGGTGTGATTATTTTTACACTGACCTGTTCACTGTGCTGAAGAAGCTCCTAGTACTTCCCAAGAGATGTGCTTTTACCAGCCAGCATCCCTTGCATTAAGGCAGATGCTCACTTTTTTCCCCCTGGGAGTGGGAAGAGGTTCTCCAGCCTTAATGAGTGGAAAAGGAACAATCATCTCCAAGCAATTCCTAACAAGCAAACACTTATGGAAGTCATTAGGAGAAGCTAGATAATGACTGAAATAATTCTAGAGGTGCTGGATAGTAATGGGATGGCAGACTGTTGGCTTTAAAGGGCAAACTGCAGGAAAATGAGAAAACTGAGGAAGCCGTGCAGAACTTTTTTTGAGTTTTCAGACAAAGTTCCACTTTTCAGAGAAGTATGAGGCTTCAAGAGAAGACGAGGTATCATTTTGGCTTTAAAAAACAGCAACAAAATGCTCCCCAAGTGATGGGTGTGGAATGGATACAATATGGAAATAATCAGGAAAGGAGGTTTAGCAAGTGAGAAAATTGCAGAGGATGGTGCAAACTGACCTAGGTCAGGGAAGTACAGAAAGGATTCTGGAAAAGAACAACTGCATAAAATAAGTGAAAGTTTTGTCTGACTGCAAATGAGATTAAGTGCCTCAGTCTGCAGCAGAGAAAAAGGTATCCTGTGTTTAGCAAGGAAAAGGAGTATGTTTCAGTTTTTGAGAGCACAGTCATGACACTTCTAGCAAAAAAAAAAAAAAAATTGAGATGTAATAGAAAATAAGGAGGGTGTCTCTTTTCCTTTATTTTGTTAAATTTCTCTTCATCAGTGTACATAAAAACTTGGTGGATTAGCCTGCTGCTGATGTGAGTCCAGTTTGTATTGTGACTGGCATGACTGAGGGTGAATGTGTTCATGACTTCACATGTTACAATGCCAAATCCTATGGGTTTGTCCTTTCAAGGTATGCTTTCTGTCACTTAATAGAATGTGACATTTTCTTTTCCCTCCAAAAACCCCCAAATAACAAAATACACAACACTAAGACAAAAACAATTCCTGAAAGAATTAAAATCCTGTAATTTTGGTAATAATCTACTCACTTAAGATCATCTGGAGGTCCTTTTTGGAGCTGAACCTCAGAGCACATAAAGGAAAAAGGTAGACATGTGTAGTTAAATTACAGACTCTTGAGCTGTCTGCCCTTTGGTGGAACCCCTGTCATGACTGTGGTCAGTCTGCTTCTGTCATCCTCAGGAGGGGTAAGAGGCAAATTAGAGTGGCATATGGAAAAGATTACCCTGAAAGGTAAAGGCTTGAGGATATTGTTCTATCTACTGGTTTGGTTATTTTCATTGAAAATCTGTGGAGAGAGGTTTCTGTCCTTTTATACATTCAGATTGCTCTTCTGCTTCTATTTGGGGATGTGGACAGGCTCTCTAACCTTGCCCTGGTGGGGTCACTGTGAAGGTATCTTCGCTGAGCCATGTTCTTTGTGACAGCAGATGATTTCTCTGAGGAAGTGCAACTGCATGATGACTCTATTTTATTGTTGTAAATTAATTCAGTGCCTGATAAATGATTAAGGTGACAGATCATTTCCCTAATCTTTCAGAGGGGAAAGAGGACAGTTTCACATCACACTCCCTCTGCAGAGTTCATGAAAATATTTAGCTCGGTTAAGGAGGCTCCACCTGGGGCATCTTTGCTGAACTTGCAGGCTTTATTCTGTCATGGGAAGCCTTAGCAGCAATCTTGCAGTACTTGTATTATTGAGGCCAGAACAATGATCTTCCTCAGATTAGCCACAGAGCTTCTATTCAGAAGGTTGAATGACGTAATTATTTTTTTCTTGTTTGAAGCACAGGCTGCGCTGTGAATGCAAATGGATTAGATTTGAGATCCTCTGTGGAACCTTGTGTTGTGGAAGAGTCCTACTGAATCTAAGGGCAGCTTTAAAATTTGTATAGAAATACTTTTCTAGCCTCTAATCACTACTGAATTCTTAATCTTTTTTCTTTATGTAAGAAAAGCTAAGAGCTGTATTTTGAAAGTAAAGACTGAGGTAATGGAAACTGGAAATCTCTTTTAGCCCCAGGAATTTGCAAATATCCCTGCAGCAGCTTTTAAAAAGTCTAAAAGTCTTTGAGGTGTACAGGTGTGATTTGGTGGAAGGCAGAAGGAAAGATAGGAAACATGAGTTTCTTTTTTCTTTTTTTTTCTGGTTAGTAATGCACTTTGGGACTTCTGCATTTCAGTTTGGTCTTTAAGTGAGCTCTCGTGTTTGTTTTGGTTTGGTTTTTTTGTCGAATGCTTTTCAGGTACCTGGGCGTCTTGAAGTTAAATTTTCCAAGGTGTTGTCTTGATTTGCTTAAATAAAAGCTGAGTGCTCTGGCCAGCTGATGCTGTTTCAGTGAGCAATCTGCAAGATAGACAGCTAAACATGCTGCTGTCCTGCTTTTAATGCTGTTCATGGCTAAAGAGGTGGTTGCACTTAATATTACATTTAATGTATGCTTTGGCTGACAAATTGCAATCAAAGCAGGCATCATACCAACACAAAAGTAGGTGTATTACTTACATGGAACCATAGCAGTAATAAAATCCCTGACTCTGTGTTGTATCACAGAATCACTTCCAAGACAATTGTTTAGGACACTCGTTCTGAAGGGACAGCAAAAAAAAACCCCACACATCACCTTTTTTTTTTTTTTTTATGACAGTGAAACATTTAAAACACTACATTATGCTTGTGGCAGGTCTCCTTCCCTCCCTTTTAAGCCTCGATGATATTTTGTTTAGCCAGTTTCTGTGTTGTATATTTATTATGTCAGTTGGAAAATGACAATTTTTAAGAATTGCTCTGGGTATGTTTGTGCTCAAAAAGTGCAGTGTTTCATCAACAGCAGGAGTTCCGTGAGCAGAAGTGGCCTGGATAGAAATTGGTGCTGTTGGATTCATGTTCTCAGACTGAGAGAGAAAATTCTGACCTCTTAAACAATATCTGCAAGGAATTTACATTTAATGTCAAAGTGAATTAACTATTGACAACTGCAAAGAAATTACTAGGTCCCTAGGGGATTCCTCCACAGAGGCAGGGATTTAATGGGAAAATGTTTCTAGATATAAATTAATTTCCAATTGTAGTTTGGGTAAATATATACACCATGTTTTGGGGATGAGGTATTATTTATATAAGCATCTTTTATTCTGTGTAGTTATTGGCTGTCTTAGGTGAATATCTAAGAGCTTTTGCCCCTATATAGCATACTAGTCCAACAGCAGCATGAAAAATTCACCTTGTTTCCTGTGGGTATCCCAGCTGCTTCTGCAGAAGTGAACAAATAAGCTCAGTTTTGTTGTAACTTCAGTAAATATCTTTGAGTCTTCATAAGTCTTAAACTTAAAAATCTGGACAATTGCTCAGGGCTTATTGTAACTTTTGTTCATTTTGTAGCTTTTTGTAACTAATACCAAAAGTATCTCACTTTTGATACTGGGAAATGTCAGAGTCAGATATGCTTTACTAAGGGTTTTGGTTTTGCTTTTATTTCAGTGTTTGCCTGGTAGAGGTTTCCTATTGTTGTGTCTGAACCTTTTGATATGTTAGCAAATTCCATTCTATTTTTCTAGACAGTAGGTTAGACTCAAGAAATGTCTGGCTTTACTGGCAGGGACTGTTTTCAGTGGGGGTCTATGGTGCAGCCAGCGCAGGAAACACGGTGAGCTTGTCCCTTGTTTTTGGCACTCCCCTTCCAGACTTCCACGACCCCTCTGCAATACTTCACAAATCCATTTTCACAGTGAATTTATTCATTCTTATGAAGAGCTTCCAAATGGGTGAGAAGCTATAGATCTGTAGTTTTTTCAGGCAGTCTGGCCAGTGATTAGAAACAGCAGATAGGAAGACTTTGGGGATGGACATATTTGTAGAACTGGTATTCACTGGGACAATAGAGGTATTGAATGTGCTGTAAGAACAAGTATAGCTTGTTCATTTTGTTGGTTGTTGTACCAGTTTGATAGAAAACCACTGAGAGATTCCAAGTCAAAACTACAATTTAATAAGAAAATTGAAATAAAGGCAGGAAACACTGGCTTAAACTGACAGTCGGAGTACAGCCTGACGCCCTGTTGCTCAAGGTGCTGATAGCAGTCCACTTAAATAGTGGACGTGGTTCTGTTGAAGTGGAGATCCTGTAGTAAGTCTGGTCTTGCTCCAGTGGTGGTTTTGGAGCTCTTGAACTCTGGGAATCAGGTGGTAGATGCTCTGGTGTTCCAAACCTCAGATTATGTCCGGGTAGGAATGCTTGGTTCCTCCCCCTGGGCAGAGCATCTCACAAAGGGATGATGTAATTTTATGAGTCATTCAGTGAGACCTTGATGTTCCATCAGCAGAAGAAGATATCCCTCAGAGAGAGCTATCAGGGATGAGTTATGGAAGAGATAAAGAGCCCTGCCCTACCTGGTTTTCACAGCTTATGAAAATGGTGATAGAATACATACTTTTGGTTATATCTTACATTGTAGCCTAAGACAGTGGTTGGTCTGAAGGTGTATTGATTGTTGCAGTCACCACTATTGAATATGTGTAATCAATGCCATATCCTAGATCTATTTCAGTACTTATTGCCATGGTAATAGCTAGTGGATGTGATAACACTCTTTATCCTGCCTTCTGGAGAGGGGCGTTGGGTAATAGAGCCAGGCTGATGGCAACCAATGTGCAGAATTTGCTCTGTAAAATATGTGTATTCAAACACACCCTATCAGCAAAGTTTGATGGGGACTGTTAATTTTGTGCTAGCTTCCAAACTGTTAGTGCATCTGCTGAGGCAAGAGAAACCATAGTCTCTTTGCTCAGACATCGGAAATCTGATGGGGAGATGGTAGGCAGTCTCATTAAATAGAAAGAAATTGCTCATTGTTGTTCAGAAGAACTTTAGGGCAAGTGTATAACAACAGGCTCCACCATCTGTCTGGAAATCTCCTCTTTTATTTCTTTTCTGCTTCTTTTGCCCCATACTGAATCACAGCTATTATCTTCTTGCAGCTCTTCTAAGTACAGAAGAGTGCAGGGAGTTATCCTCAGCTGCATATACAATGCCACATGGGAGAGAGAGAGGGCAGAATTAGGAGGAAATTGTAAAGATCATAAACACTTCTACTGAGGAATACACTAAATGCAGGTAGCTCAGCTTGCAACCTGCACACACTGAGCTACCTGCATTAAATATATTCCTCAAAACAAATTAGTTTGGCTCGTCCTTATGCTTTGGTGGTTTCATGGTTTTTGGTGAAGTAAGCTCAAGGGATCTGCCCAGGAAATACATTTTTTAGAAGTAAAATGACAAGACGGACGTTGTCAGTTTCCAGTGGATGAAATCAGCTATGCTGATTTAATAGCAGCTATGTCCCTGTTGCACTTTGTTTGGGGGGGGTCCCCGGGGCCCCCCCTAAGCTGTATGTTCGCTGGTAGCAGCAGGCAGGCAAGGAGACTGCACACGGCTTGTGAGGCTGCTTATGAGATGAGCTTTTATTGGGGTGCCACCCCCAGGAGCAGCATGGTTTCTGAGAGAGAAGGGGGGAAGGGGAAGGGAGGGAGAAAAAGGGCCAAGAGCATGTCTCATCTCTCTCCCACAGTTTAACAGGGAGATTCAAAGTGGGAGCAGAATAAGACTTGGGCCAATGGGATTACAGACAGATCATACTGCAGGGGAAGGATCACAGGCTTGGAATAAACCGTACATTTTCGAGGGGTGAGACAGAGCGTACCACTGAACTAAAATGTAACAGCACATGTCCTCACTAGCCAGAAAGAAGGAAACATGGACTTTCTCAGTTGTTGTGATTTTTTTGATGGTCCATATTCCAGAGTAGAGTCAGATTGTAAGCCCTCTCTATTAGGTGATGTGGAAAAAATTTTTGGACAAATTTTTGGACAAATTAAACAATAGATTGTTCATGCAGTAGCCCTCGGGCCAGTCAGGATGAGACAGGCTGAAAAATTGTGCTCTACACTGCAGCCAGGGAGAATGGACCTCCCTGGAATCTCTTGCAACAAGTACCTGGAGAGACTCAAGGACAACCTGTGGAGTGTAAATCAGCGATACAAAGGATCCAAGGCATCCCACACCCTGGCTGAAAAAGCATATCTGGCAGCTTATGAAGGGGTTCAATCTGCTTCAGAAGCGATTGGCACCAAAGTATAGCTTCTCCTGGCACCCTGGCTGCCCACTGCTGGTCTGGATATTCAAAGGGAAAGTCCCTTCCACACTTCATGGCACTGATGCCACATGGAATAAGTGGGTTGCGCTTGATCATAGAGCAAGATCAAACAGGAAATCCAATCACTGGAAGTGATCATGGACTGGTACAAAAGCAAAAATTTCAAATTATCATCAGGAGTGGAGGAGGAGGTAATGGTGACGTGCTGAGGAGACCTTACCATATTATCAGCTAAAATGGGAAACTATGTTCTGTCTTTACTGACAGTTTGTGCCATATCTTACGGATGTGTCAAAAATGAAAATCTGCTCAATGGAGTCTTGTATGGCAAGTTGCAAAGCTGTTGATGGAAAAGTTGGATCAAGTCAGGTTGCAGAGCTTAAAGCCGTCCACCTGGCTTTGGATATCACTGAATGAGAGAAGTGGCCAGCACTCTGTCTCTGCACTAACTCATGAATGGTGACAAATGCTCTGTGGGGATGGCTGGAACGATGGAAAAAAGAGTTGGCAGCCCAGAGGAAAACACATCTGGGCTTCTGAATTGAGGCAAGACATCTCTGCCTGGGTAACGGAGTTGCTGTAAAAGTGTGTGCTGTAGATGCACATGCACCCAAGAGTCAGGCTTGTGAAGAACATTGCAACAGCAGACAGATGGATGAACTGCCAAGGCTGAGGTGTCTCAGGTGGATCTGGAACGGCAACAAGAATTACTTCTGGCTCAGTGCACCAGTAATGCTTCTGATCATCAGAGAAAAGATGCAACACACAGTTGGGCTTGTGATCTAGGGATGGATCTAACCATGCCAGTACCTCCCAAGTTATCCATGACTGTGAGATGTGTGCTGCCATCAAACAGGCCAAGCAAGTGAAGCCCCTGTGGTATGGTGGGCGGTGGTCCAAGTACAGGTACGGGGAGGCCTGGCAGATCAACTACATCACACTGCCCCAGATACGCCAAGGCAAGCGCTACGTGCTGACCATGGTGGAAGCCACCACTGGATGGTTGGAGACCTACCCTGTGTCTCACGCCACTGCCTGGGCCTTGAAAAGCAGGTCCTGTGGAATTATGGTACTCCCCAGAGAACCGAGTCTGGCAACTGGAGTCATTTCAAAAATAGACACCTGACACAGAGAGCATGGGAGTGAGTGGGTTTATCATAGTGCCTCCCTATCATGCACCAGTCTCTGGTGAGAGAGATGAATGAAAATTGAGCAGTGCAATGGACTGCCAAAAACCACATTGGGTACTGGGACTATCAAACATTGGCATCTACATTTAGAGAAGGCCACCTGGTTAGTTAACACTAGAGGCTCCTGTATTAGAGGCTCCACTGTTTGAGCTGGCCCTGCCCAATCCAAACCTCCACGTACTGTGGAAGGAGATAAAGTCGCTGTGGAAAATATGAGAAATGTGTAAGGGAAGGTGATTTGTATTAGTGCTGCCTCAAGAAAAGGTAAACCCATCCATGGGTTTGTTTTTGTTCAAGGACTGAGTCCACTTGGCGGATAATGCAGAGGGATGGGGACACATGATGTGTACCTCAAAAGGATTTGCTTTTTGGGTGAGAAGAGTCTGTAATGTTGGTTGCTGAATGACACTGCCACTATATGCTATAACTAGCAAGGACAGTGGGTATGGATGCTCCAGGTACACCAGTTGTGAGCTCCTTGTAGAGCCCAGAGTTATGGACTAAATAAACACAACAAACATCTTGGAGGGACGGCCACTGACTGTGGAATTGATACCTGTGTTGGTGTGTATCTGTATATGAATGTGCGTAAAGTTGGAAGGTGTAGAATTGGGACACGATGTAGATGGCATAGAATAAGGGGTGGATGGTGCTTGTTTTTTGGCCAGGACAGAGTTAATTTTCTCACAGTAGCAGGGGGAAGTCAGAGCCTGGAGCCCTGTGGGCATGCCTAGGTGGTTGTTCTATGCCCCAAAGGTCACCACAGGGAGCTGGAAGCAAGGGCATCTTGCTTCCAAGAAACAGGAGAGGCTTGCAGTCAGGAGGAAAGAAATGGGCACAGAGGGTCTGTGCATCATCTTAGGGGCAACATGGCACCGGGTTGGTCTTTGTGCACTTCTGAATGTAAGTCACCTTCTTTATGTATATTATGTTATTATTATTGTTGCTGTTACTGTTTGTATTCTTATCTCATTGCTGTTTCCAGTACATTGGTCTTACCTCAACTTGAGACAGCAGAAAAACACCTGTTGTGCTACCTATCACTAAAGCAAGTAGTAAAATGATTTTGTGAGCTGAATGAATTAATTGCAAGCAGGATTGTTTAGTGGAGGCTGCCAGAGACAAGTGATGCCAAATGAATACTTTCAGATGGCAAAAATTCAGATGTGACATCTGGAAGTGTGACATTTGTGTGAGATCTTTTTCTTACTTTCTCACCTTTTTTACATGGTGTTCAAATGTTTTATTTTCTTTGATGAGTTTACAGGACCTATCCATCTCGGATCAATTAGTCCTTTACACTATGAGCTGAACAGACTTCAATTTTTTTTTATTAGCTTTTCATTTTTTTTTTCTTTATGATGCTCCATAGTAAAAAATGTTTGTTTGCTCTCCATTTTGTTTGACAGACAGGATTCTAAGAATACATTTGGTTTTGGTTCAGACATTGCTCTCTAAAGTCAGCTTTAACTGTAATTTTTTTCCCCACCTACATTATCCAAAAGTGGCAGTATTTCAGAATTAAGAGAAAAGATTTTAAAAGAAACTAACAATGACTGTTTGTAAAGTAAGTGTACTGAAATTGCTGCTTTTAAGCATGCCATGAGAAGAACAGAAAAAAATTCTTCTGACATCATATTTAAGTTACAGTTGCAATAGCTCAGAAGAAATTGATTAAATATGTTGGTTGAGGATTTCAGGCTGTTGATAGAGCCTTACTGAAAGTCATTGTCAAGTTGCAGAAGCTTCCCTAAGTCAGAATTCCAAGCTGATGCTATCTGTTTCCCTCATCTGTCCTTAGAAAAATTAGTGAATTTCAGAAAATTAGTTCAACTCTCATTTTTTGAATAAAACAGGAAGCCTGAAGGTTGTGTTTGTTTTTTTACTTTGTGAAGACTATGTTGGAGAGATGCTGCAGCTCCATTTTCTGCCCTCCCCATGAGTACAGGAGAAGAAATTTGGAGCAGGGAGTGGAAAGAATGAAAGGTTACTGGCCAGAACTGAGTAGGAAAGAATAGGGGTCACTGGAAAGCTATATAAAGATGGAAAAAGTGATCCTAGAGCTTGGAAGATGAGACAGCTACATGTGACGTAAGGCATGTGGGGATGTGTTGAAATGTGAAGCAGGCATTTCAAGATGATGCTTTTTAAGAAAGAGGAATAATTTCCACAGTGGCGTGCAAAGGCTGAGTTTAAATTAACAAGACCAAAAACAAAGACATAACTGAATCAGAAAAGCATGTGGAGCATAACTTTCCTACAGCACTTATCTTTTCTTTCTTGGCTTGGTAAGTGTTGCCTTTGAAAAAATGAACTTATGGCCAGGAAAGTTACTGGCATTGTCTGTGTAACTATAGCATGTCCTCAGTTTGAAAAATACCACAGAAGTTTGGAGTAATTTTTGGTATGTTTATTGGATGCTGATTACACTTTGCATGAGTAGATTTCTGCCATGACTTGCAGAATAGGAAGTGACAGATGAAGACAGCAATATGTGTCTCTCCAAAATCCTTTCTGTGGTGACTAATTTGTGGGTTGTGTTGTATATGTCTGGTCTCACTAAGAGGAAAAAGCCAGCAGTTGTCTCAGTCTAGAATTTTTTAATGAAATTATTACCTTGGACATTTACAGGGGTTTCCCCCTCCACCTCTTTGTTAGTTTATTTTCTTTGCACACAAGAGTAGAAAAAGAAAAGAAGATATATATATATATGGAAGCTAGACTGACCTTGATAAACATGATGGCTATGGAGATAACTTCATTCTGTTGAATCAGCTGAGCAGATTTTACAGTTTGGTATATCCATGTTCTGCAAGTCTGTGACTACGTGGAAAAAAAGGTGTCATATTTTTAAGTCACAATGTGTAAGCTGTTTTTCTTAACAAAGAAGAAAAGTTCACATGATCACTGAACTGAGGGAATAAATGTATCCTGAATTCCAGCAAGTAATTCTATGAGTACTCTTTTGTGGGAATTTTATTTTTCCTTTTGTTGTGGGGGGGAAAAATCAACACAGTACCAATGTTCTGTAGGTAACCCTATTTCCTTGCAAAAGAAAAGCAGTCTGTGTGTGTTAGCCTTCTTGCTGATTTCAGTTTGTGTGAGTCTATTTGTGTTGTCAAGTGAATTTTTTTCCTGTTCTGGATCAAATTCCAGTGTGCCTTTTGAGACTTCTCCTGCAAATCTATTGTTAGTGGTCATGTCAGCAAGTGGGGCTGTACAAACTCGGACTGGTTTTGCAGCAGCCCGGGATCTTGGGTGTTGACTGCCTACCCAGTGTTATTCTCAATAGTTTTTTTTTTCTTTCCTGTTAGGAGTAAATATCAGTATGACTAGAGTCTGAGGAAGGGTTCTGTGTTCCTACCAAAAGCTTGCTGGTGCAGAGGAACTGTGCGAGGAGAGCAGCAGGGGCATTTTGAGCTACCATGGATATCCCCACCGATTTGGTGCCATCGTCCATGATGTCCCAACCTGAGGTGATTGAGGTGAGTACACCGCGATGAAACTCCAGCAGGTGAACTGATTAAATCTCTTTTTTATTTCCTTTACTCCTAGCTTTTCCTCCTCTCTCATTTTGAGTAATCAGGGGAGTTTTCTGGAAATACTGTAAGACACTCATCACTTACTAAGAGTGTTGTTATGCTTTGAGACATGACATTGCTATGTTATAGTACTATTTGTAGCTTTTATCTCTGAGCTGACATCATATGCCCTGGGATATGGCTTTGGGCAGTTTGGGTCAGCTGGCCTGGTGGTGTCCCCTCCCAGGACCTTGTCCAGCCCCAGCCCCCTTGATGGAGGGAGGAATGTTGGAGAGACAGCGCTGATGCTGTGCCAGTGCTGCTCAGCAATAGCCAGAGCACCAGCGTGTTATCAGCACCTTTCCAACTATTGATGCAAAGTGCAGCAGCACTGTGGGAGCTGTTAAGGGGAAAAGAGCTCCTGCTCAGCCAGACCCATTATAATCTCCATCCCTTATTCCATACAATTTACATCACACTCAGATCCCACATAATTAATGTATTAATTCTGACTGTTCCTTTGTATTTATTTCTCATTACTGGAACCCCTCCTTAGCCACACATACAACTTAAACTGCATCATTAAACCATCTCTCTACCAAACATACATTTTCATTAACTGCTGTCCCTTGCTCTTTGACAGATAGATATTATTTTTTCCTGTTTCATGGGCTTCCTTCATCCCTCCAGATCTCCAGTCCATCAGGATGAGTGCTCAGGACAGGACCCAGTGGTATACTTGGTCATTGAGCACCAACACCAGCCTGGCCTGGGGTGTCATCGCATTCTCCTTGCTCCTCACAAAATTCATTCTTCATCAGTTCATGTCACTCCTGCTCCTTTACTTCTTGCAGCATACAACTTACACCACAGAATGTTTTTTCCACCAGGGTTAAATCTCCTTGAGGCACACACCATCTCCCCATCCTTCCACATTACCCACCAAGTCGTTACCCACCAAGTACACCTAGGTCCTTGGGCAAAGTCAATCCCACAAATGAGTTTGTCTTTGTGGGAGGAGAAACCCACACTCACTTCCCCAGCCACTTCCCTCTGTATTGCAGGGACCGTATCTCCTCCCACAGTGTGAAGGGATTTTGTTTGGGTAGGACGAGGGCAGTCAGCAAATCCCCTGGTATGTACCAGCTAAATGGCTTCTGCTAAATTTGCATCCCAGAGCTTCCATGCCCTATTCCCTAATGCACTTGATATGGTCTTCAGCAGTCCAGTATACCTCCGAATCTTCCCAAAGGCTCTTGGGCAATAAGGGATGAGATATAATCCTATAATCCATTCAATGCTGTGTTTCTTTGCCTGGGACTTTCTGAGGTTGCTTTGAAAATGAGTCCCATTGTCTGATTCGATTCCCTCTGGTGTACCATGTTGCTACAAAATGTGTCTCTCAAGGCCTGAGATGGCATTCCAAGGAGTAGCAATGCCTGCAGGGCATGCCTACAGCCAGCTGTTGCCTGTGCCATGGTGTGTGTGTGGCTCTTGTTTGGTGCGTTTGTGGCAGTGGTCCAATGCAGTCAGTTTGCCAGCCCTCACCACTTTGGAAACCCAGCCACCACCCACTATTCCAAGGAGATTTCACTCATGTAGTTTGCTCAATTGCGGCATGTTTCATATTTGTGAGCATCTAAGGATTGTTGTCCAGGACAAATGCCTTCTCAAAAGGAGAATAAGAGCAGCTGTAGTGCTGTGAGAATGAGCAGAAGAAAAGATATCACTTGTAAGGGACTTGATGATCAGCACAGTCACCTTTCTGTTGTGTTGTATAAATGCACATATCCTTGGCCTGCAGAGAGTTTTTGCTGAATAAATTTTGCCTGGACTTAGATCACTAGGCCAAAGACTAGAAAAAAGTAGGTGATTCTGGTCATTGATTAGTAATACTGAGGTCTCCACACTTTTGACTTGGGAGCCAAAAACAAATGACGACAAGAAGCAGAGGAAAGACTGGTGTCTCAGTGTAGGAGATTATGGTAGAAAAAATTCTATTCTCTCATCCTCTTGTTGCAAAAGTAGGCTCAAAATTGGTACCTGTACAGGAAGACTTAAATGATTACATGAATTCCCACAGATTTGAGTAAATAATTGTGGATATGACAGTTTATAAAAGTCTTCAATCATAATAAAACATCTTCAAGCATCTCCAGACAATCTGCTGGGAGCCATCTGTATGTTTCTGAGAGTAAGGAAGACCTTTTTAACACACAAGGACATAGTGAGATATGTATGTAAAGAGACAATTACTAGATTAAATATTGAAGTAAAGCACTTTTCATGCTTGGGCTGCATGGGCAGCTTTTGCCTATCATGTTTGGTATGAGTTTTTGGATACAGTTTAGAAAACAACATTGACTAAATTTTTTTTTATTTCCCAGAGGACATTATTTTGCTTTTTGAAATTGAGGAGGTGCCATGGTGTGCTGCAGAAGTAATTTAGAGACTAGTGTTTTAAGGAAGGATTTTTTTTTAAACTTGGAAATAACCTTGCATGCCTTTTGCATGAGCTAGACAGCATCTTAGTTGCAAAAGAAGAGCTGTGCTACTTTACTTTTTTATTTATTTATTTATTTATTAATTCCTTATCTTTAAACTTTCTTTTGGCATTGCCAGCATAGTTGGCTTCCTTCACATTTGGTCAGTTTAGACTCAGAAGTAAATACTACTATAGGTATTTTGCATACCTATATATGAATATGCATACATGTTTACACATTGCAGTAATAAATACTCTGCTGCTTATCATCAGTCCTTTAACTTCACCAGGCAAACAAGCTTATTTCCCCTGGGAGGTAATCTCAGAGACCTCAGCAGGACCTTTTTTTTTTTAAACCAGAGCTCTTTCTGATAGGTTTTTGCTTGAACTTCAGTCTTACAGCTGCTCATTGTGGCACCCCAATAAGAGAAGTTCCTGTTAATTTAGTGGCAAATGGCATTTTCCCAAGATTTGTCCTCTGAGTCAGGTAACAAAAGACTCACATTTTGAAAACTTTTTTGAAAGTCACTTCTGGGTCCCAGATGTGAAATTGCTAATACTGCCTTAAATGTTCTTATGACTAGTGTGTCCACACAGGGCCTGCTTCTGGTGCTGCTCTACAACTCTCTATTGAAGCAATGCATTTGCCACAGTCATCTTTCTTCATACCCTCCTGCCACACTAATTTATTCAAATCTCCCCTCTTCTCTTCCACCCCCAGAATCTTGTTACCAGACACAAGAAGTGGTGGGTAAGAGCAGAGGCATTCTGTTCATATGTAAAGCTGAAGGATAAGTAAAGCTCCAAGGTAGTTTACCTCTCCACAGCTGTGATCTGAAACAGAAAATAGTTAGGGGACAGCATTCACAAAATGTCAAAGAAGTCAAAACAAAAAATTTCCCAAATATGCTTTGAGCTTTTTGCCACAGGATTTCATTGTAAGGCAGAAAAGATCTCAAATGAATCACAATAAATCACAATCTAGTGACTTCTGATTAGATAAGCCGTTCTGCTCTAAAAGAGAGAGAAATAAAATGTAACAAAAATTTATGATTTTTAATTTGGAGATATTTTTTATGTATTTTCTGACTTCATACCTCGAATATGGAAAAGTAAAATGATCTCTTGGAAACCTGACTAGTCTGATAATGTATTAAATAAAGTTAAATAATTCTGTAAGAAGCATTTAGCATCCCAGAGAGCTTTGCTGTTTGCAAAAAAAAGAAACATCACAAGTGGTGACCCATACTGATGAAAGTATTCTCTGAAGTAATTAGTATTTTTTCTCTTTGTGAATGGCATGAGATGAATTCTGCAATAAAAGCTTTGAAGAAGTAATGACTTGAGCTCCAGTTACTTAATGAACCAGAGACTTCCAACAGTGCCTCAGAAATGCTTAAAACAAGAAAACAACACAATTTCATCATTCTCTCTTTGCTTTTGCCAGCAGTGATCCTACCAGCCAAATAGTAGAAGCAAATGATTACATTTAAATAACTGCCTTGCAGCTGTTCCAAAGAAAAATCCAGAGCAGTTTCCATTAGAATGGCCCTTCATGGCCAGAGCCAAAATCCACTTCTCCCACTCTGTGCCGTTGAATACATCTCTATTTTCTCCTCATTTTATTTGAATTGGGGTGGAAGAAATTTAAGCTATCACTGCCACAGAATGCTTATCCTTCTCATAATATGCTTGAGAACAGTCTGCAGTGAGCTGGCACAACTGTTTTCACCCCTTTCCCCTATGAAGCACAACAAAATTTGCACTTTAGATTTGGTGCCCAAGTTTCTGCAGTCAACAAGTGTGTGGATGTTTTTGTCCCCTTTGAGCTGAATAAACACATTAGCCTTGTTACCAAAACAGACCTCTTGTGGTGGTAAATACAGCAAACAGGAGAACAAAAGGAAGTGGTGAGGCTGGAAAAAACAATTTGTGATTAAAAGTATATCCACCCCGTTACAGACATCATAGGGAAAACTAAAATACCAGTACATCTTTTTTTAAAAATTATTTTACTAGGTGAAATTACTGGAGGTTCAAAATGCATCTCCATTTTGTTTAAAGTAGACCAATACTGCCTTAAAGGCAATTACTCAGTAAAGTGTGAACAAGTTAGTTATAGAGACCCCATTGTTTCTAAAGCTCTGAGACAAAGATTTTTCTGTATTCTGTTTCTATATTTCACGAATATCTCATTATATCAAAGCAAAAGAAACCCAAATTGTCTAACATATATTTAATGGAATAAATGTACTTGTTGTACTTTACTGTATTGTAAACACAGAATAGTCTTCTTATTTCTGTCTGTAAATCTCTATTTCCAGTCCCAAAATGAAATTTGCACTGCATTTTGCTTGTAGGCTGAACTCTCTCAAGGGCTCACTTTGCTGATTTGCTTGATGAAGAGCGATGGGAGGTGTGCCCTGGAGTTGGAAGCAGCCCCAGTGTAGCCCACAGCATTTTTTCAGCATAAAATTGCTATCTTTGAGCTGCTGTAGCCAATCATTTTCTCCCAGCTTGGTTTACTAACTGGGTTTAAAGGATGCATGTTGTAAATAATGAAATGATTTATGCATGAAAATTCATTTGGGATGTTATAGGTGCAGATTTTTTTTCCCCTCCAACTGCTTCCACTCTGGCTTTCACAGAGCACAGATAGGACTCAGTGTGCTGCACCTCTCTCCAGAAAACCCCTCCCAAGGTGGGGGTCTTTGATCAAGGTCTGTCCAGCATTGCACTCATCCTCACAGCAGCATTCAGAGACACACAGCTGTTTGCAGCTGGGGGTGAACTGGGCAAGAAAGTGGAGCAGCCCAATCAGCATCATGGCAAAGACATTTTCTGAAGGCATAAGAGGTGGAATATTTCAGTCACTAAATGAGATGATGGAATATAATTGTCTTCCTGTGTCTCCCACAAAGCCAGAAAGTGTTGAGCCTGTGCCCATGTTTGGCTAGTTTTTGTGAAGCTCAGCTTGTCATGAAAGCTACCCCAAAGGAAAAGAAGTTTTAAGAGCTTTGCAGAAGTTCTTTCTGTACTTTGGAACACTTGGGCTTAAGTACCCAATTTGGGCTCAATATGCTCTACCTGCACCACAGCCAGTTACTTTTCTTTTTTTTTTTTTTGCAAATATCTTCACATTACAGTGGGGATCTCCCTTTGAGCTGGGATGAGGGGGGGCAGAGAAAAAATAAATCCTTAGTAATCAACATACATAAGCTGTTCTAGGAATGTAAGTGAGGGTTGATGATGTAGAGCTATGCCCTGATTAAAACAGTCTTCATTTCCTCCTCTACTGGAAAACTTCTCTATGAACATTTATGTAGTACTTTTGAGGGACACAGCTAATCTGAAAATGTTGGATATGTGGAAAAGGAGCAGCAGTACAACAGTGTGTGTATTGCTGGCTAAGTTGTGGATGGATGAGGTCACTCTGTCTTTTCTTTTTCAATTCTTTTAATTAATTCTAGCTTTTAATTTCTTAAATCTCCTTTTACTTGCAGAATTTTGGAAGGTCAGCAACCTCACTAGTTTTTTTAGCTAATCTGTGGAGGTCATAATCATAGTTAATGGGATCTGTGACACTTGTGAATTACACCTTCCAAGAGTAAAACTGCCTGTTATCTCACTGTTGCTGGGGGCTGGGTCTCTTTAATACACTGAGTGCCTAGGATGTTGAGCTGCATTTTCAGGTATAGACTGTAGGACACCGAGAAATTCTCAGTTCAGTTTCTAGTAGTTGGGACATTTGTCAGCTCTAAGACTCTGTAGTAATAAAGTCTGCTATAAAAGCATCCTAAAAATTATTGGATGTACTAGCTGTTGCTGCATGATCCTTAAGTAACTTTATGCTTTAGGGTGTTTTAATAGCATTAAAGGGATCCTCTTTAGAGATTAAGAGATTAATTTCCTCCTGTCTTGTCACCTTTGTGAAGACCAAAATGAGTCTAGTGAAATGAAGTACCCTGCTGTGACAGAACCACCCCATCTTATTATACAGATTTATCTTTAAGTCTGTTGAATGGTTACTTTGGGAGATGCAATTCTGTGTTGGTGTTGGGGTTTCCTACTTCCATTGTGCAGATGAGAAATATGTCTGTGCATACGGCTAGAATGAATCAGAACCCTTGTCTTGTGACTTCATGATTTTTTTTTTTTACTTCTACTTTTGTCTTTGAAGGAAACACATCTTTTCTACTTTATTTTAAAGCTTTTCTTTCATGTTCTGCAGTTTGAAAAGTAGTCTGTGTTTTTCATTAGGTAATGGACAACTTTTTTTTGCAAATTGGATTTTTTTTTCCTCATCTGTTACAACTTTACTTTTGAAAACCCCATGTTTAGCAGTTGTGGGTTGATGAACTATTTACATATTGATTCAATTATGCCTATACTTACTTGTTTATCCTTATTTTAAAGATATTCGTAATTTATACCCTTCTTTGGGGATTTTGAAATTGGTAGTTCCCTGAAGTTTTTCAGCTTGATCCCTTCTAATATATTGGTAAACTTAAGTTATTTACATAAGCTGAAAGCAGTGGTACTGATATCCATTCACTGCTGCTCTAAAAGTAAAGATATAAGAGAGTTATTATGGTTTTGTAGTCTTAGTTTACCACAACAATATTAGAAAAATTAATTGCTTTTCATCTCCTCTGTGTCCTGGGTAAGAAATCAGTGGCATGTGGAGGTTAATTCAGCAAAAGACAAAAAAGAGAGGAGCAGAGTGTGTTTGGAGAATTTAGGGCTAAGACATTTTTAAGAGATTTCCTGGATACAGATTCTTTTTTTGTGGCTTACAAGTTTGAAAAGTGCTGTAAAAGTCAGACCTCAGTATTCAAAGAATACTAAGTTGGCTCTGCTTCTCTCGACAAGAAATAGGTGCACCCATGGCTGCTGGGGGTGGGGAGACAGTAACCTGCCTTTTTTTGTTTTGTGGATCAAGGAACTCTCCAAACTCTGAGATTGCAGAGGGGTTTGTAGAATGATCATCTTCCCCTCAGGCACCTCGTGCTAATTAATGCTTTGTTTAGGCAGGATCAGTCAATAGTATTTGAAAACTTTTTGATGTTTTTTTTCCACCCCAAGCATCTCTCCATAGACAGTCCTTACCAGGTGAGCAGCCCTCACCAGGTGAGCTGTCACTCACCACGGAGCTGGCAGGATGCAGAGATCCCCTCTCAGCCTCTGCTCCAGGCAGACTGTGTGTCCTCCCCTGCTGTCTCTGCCCCAGGAGGGGTAGGTAGTAATGGGCTGCTCTCCCAAGGACATCCAGTGGTCAGGCTATTGTGGATCCAAATCCTCATCCTGTTCTTCAGGGTGTGATGCAGAGGTGGCACAGAAGCAAGATGAATCAGGCACAAAATATGGGAAAGCTTACGTGGGCTCTTCTTCCCAGTGTTCCCACTGGCACCCCTGTGGTGTGATCCTGTATAACGAGAGGAGACAACCTGGAAAATAGTGCCTGAAAAGGCCAGTGCCAAGGTGAATTGAATGACTAATTGAAGAAGAGTGACTTTTATTTATTAAGTCCTGGTGCCAAATTTCCTGGTTTGTGTGCTGTGGTTATAACTATCTCATGATATTAAGAGATTGAATTCCATGTACTTGTGATTTTCTTCTTCTTTGATTTGGGACAAATGTGTCTTGGGTCATCTTCATATGGCAAGAGGAGACTTTGCTTTTAGCCTGCTTTTACTCTATTTTTCTTTATCTGTCTTGTTGGTTTATAACTCAATGTTTATTTCTTCCACACAGATTTGTCCTAGAGATTTAGTTAACATGGGCAATTTGCAGCTCAGTTTGTTTTAAACTCCTGTTGAGATATACTGAATGGATGAGGTAAATCTCCGGGCACCACACATCTGGCTTACACAGGCAGTGAAACACACTGAGTGAAACTTCAGGAAATTAAAATATAAACTTCCCTGCCCCTTTTCCTGCAGGGGCAGGAGAGGGGATGGGGTCTGCCTGCTTGCATATGCCTTTGTGGTATGTTAACACTTTGAGTACTGAAAGATACAGTGCATTTCTCTCCTGCTTGAGCCTTTCCAGTCAGTATCACAGCTAAATGTGATGCCTTGGGATTTTTATGTTTGTGACCTGGGAGGTCAAAACCTTCCTTTAAGATATACAGTGGCATCTAAGAAAGCTGATCATCTGGAAGTCCCCTGCTGGAATTTTTGCCAGCAAACTGTTTCATCTTCTTCTCTTCTTTCTCTTGAGGGGGATGTGTGTGCTGGGCTTGAAAAGCTTGCTTTTACATGAGATCTAAGGTTTTAGATTAGAATGCCTCAAAAAAAAGGTTCTCCAAAATTCCTTACGTGAACACAGCATTTTGTTTTCCTGTCTTCAAAATGAGAGAAGCAGTAGGTGAGCCTCATGCTAACTTCTCTGAGATTGCTCAAGTGCTGTCAGAGTTTTAAACTGAACAAGTCTGGCTCTGCAGCATTTTACATACCCTTATGTGTGTATGTACATTCCACCTTGGCTTGGCATTTCGTGATTAAGTCATATTTTTTGTCATTCTTTGTTTCAGATTTCAAACAAAAAGGTAGGGGAGAACATTGCACAATCAGGGAATAAATCACATCTTAAGCCCATGTGCAAAACAAAGCTACAAAGAAAAAAAGAAGGAAAAAGAAAGTAAAAGCATAATACCGGCCATATTTTAAATTTCTGAATAAAAAATACATGTTTTTCCAGGTGTAGCAGGCCTCTTTCCATAGGAGCAACATCTGAAAGAAAAAACTAGAGTGACAAATACACAGGCAAAGAGAATTTATTCAAGATCACAAGTATCCACTAGATCCTGCCTCCAGATATTGCTACAGAGACTAAAAATCCTGTGCATTACATAATTAATGCAGATGTTGGCAAGCTTTTATAAGGGCCACTAATTCATTCATATGACTTCCTCTCTCCCTCAAGGGTTCTCATACTTGACCTGTTATTACTACAAGGTCTTTAACCAAAGAATTAAAGCCAGATGTCTTATAGCTTTTGTTAAACGTCCCTTATAATAATTTTTTTTTATATGCAACGGATCCTACATAAGAACTTTCAAAATTTCTTAAATAATTAAGGCAAAAAGGCTTCAAATCCAAGGGTTGATGTATCCTAGAGGAGCAATAAAAGTATTATACTCACTGTGCTGAGAAATACTATTTACTCTAACTTTTTATTATCCTGGGATGGCAAACATTTCTGCTCAATGTTTAGGCTGGAGGTTAAATCTTTCTTAAAAGACCTTTTTCTTAACATAAATTTAAACATCATGTAGTCCGTTTGGGATATAGGTGCTTTATTGGAATTGGCTTAATTGCATCAACAAATGTAGAAATGAAAAGAAACAGAAACAGTTTTAGGTAATTCTAAGGAGATCTTTATCAGATACTGTTTTCACTTGAGTCAAGTTACAAATTCTGTTTCCCAATTCTGTATGTTTTTGTTTTCAGCAAGTAGGTTAGGTTAGCTGTAGCACTTCCTGCAGAGTAACTGGAGCTGTCCAAAACCTATGGTTAAGTTTGTATGTTTTAGTGGGAAGAAATTACCATCTTTAAGTGCTGTTGTTCTGTTCCTTGATTTGGCTTCTTACCTGCGTTGCTAAAACTGATCCTGTTTTTGTAAAAATTCAAGTTTAGTCGATAGAGTTCCAGAGCAGTAAAAGCAGAGAGGCAAAGGCAGATCTTATATAGAAAACTACTTTTTTGACATGTGTCTTTTGGTTTGATTTTTTTTTAAATTATTATTTTTACGTCTTTGTTCTTTACCCATGCTAAACAAGAAACCAGGATGTTTTTCAGAGGGGTTTCTTAAGGTTTGCCTTTTGGGAATTGCATCTTGGGTTAATTGAATGGAACTGAAAAAGGAAACTGATTAGTCATTTTCTTATAAGCCAACAATTTTATCCAAAACTTCCACATCCTAGTGGAATATGGGCTGGCTTGTTGCCCCCCTAGGTGTTCTCAGCAGAGTACTCTGCAAAAAAAAATTAATGTGTTCTCTGACATAGCCATGACAATAGTTAATGCAGGAAATAAAAGTGGATGCTTTTAACACTAGGTAAGCCAAGTATTACTTTTCTTCTTTCTTGGCTCACTCCTATTTCGAATTGGAATAAGTCAGTTCTGGTGAGTTATATTTAAAAGCATTGTGTATTTCCAACCATTTCTAGAAACATGGCTGGTGCTCACAGAAATGCTATGTCATGCTTCCTTTATTGTTCATAAAAGCACTTTTTATGGACATATGTTATCCCTTGTAATTCACGGTCTCAGAACATACTGACAATCTTTATTTAGGGTGTTCTTCCCACATTTCAAGACAGGACAAGAAGGAATACCCATGATGGAAAATGGAATGAGTTAAAACTTGCTTGGAAATATAATGCACATTTCCTTCTCTTCAAAGAACTATTCTTCTGCTACAGTCAAACAACAGTTCTGTGCACTGATAACATAAATAAGGTGTCTAGCAGAGTTAATTTTTCTTAATTATGAATTGCATGCCTTTAACTGAATCTCTCAGCAGAACTTCTTGGCCAGAAGCTCTTTTTCTATGCAATTTACAACTACATCAGAAATCATGCTGGCTCCCAGAGCAGATGGAACCATTTCTGGTTGTTTCTAATCTGGTTGCTGTTACTAGATTCCTCAGAGCAATTGTTTGTGAGTTGTGGAATGCCATTTGGTCTGAAACAATTAATTTGTTCTGAAGTGTGTTCCTTTCCTGTCCCCCTCCCCGCTCTTTGTGTATGTCTTAGCCATGAAGTCAATCATATGTTTTCAGTTCTGATGTCATTCTGGGTTTTTTTCTCTCTCTTTTTTTTTTCTCTCTTCTTTCAGTCCACAGCCATGAGTGAACCACAGTGCTACTACAATGAAACCATTGCCTTCTTTTATAACCGAAGTGGAAAATATCTAGCCACTGAATGGAACACTGTCAGCAAGCTTGTAATGGGACTGGGGATTACCGTCTGCATCTTCATAATGCTGGCCAACCTCTTGGTTATGGTGGCTATTTATGTCAATCGCCGATTCCACTTCCCTATTTATTACCTAATGGCCAACTTAGCTGCTGCGGACTTTTTTGCAGGGCTGGCCTACTTTTACTTAATGTTCAACACAGGACCCAACACTAGAAGACTGACTGTAAGCACCTGGCTTCTCCGTCAGGGTCTCATTGATACCAGTCTGACAGCCTCTGTAGCCAATTTGTTGGCCATTGCTATTGAGCGGCACATTACAGTTTTCCGAATGCAGCTGCACACTCGGATGAGCAATCGCCGAGTGGTCGTTGTCATCGTTGTTATCTGGACTATGGCCATCGTCATGGGTGCCATACCGAGCGTCGGATGGAACTGTATTTGTGATATCACCCACTGCTCCAACATGGCACCGCTCTATAGTGACTCCTACCTGGTCTTCTGGGCTATTTTCAACCTGGTCACTTTTGTGGTCATGGTGGTTCTATATGCTCACATCTTTGGGTACGTGCGCCAAAGGACTATGAGAATGTCCAGACACAGTTCTGGACCCCGCAGGAATCGGGACACCATGATGAGCCTCCTGAAGACTGTGGTCATTGTGCTTGGTAAGTGCTTACTTTGCCCACCCTATTCTCCCTGCTGTTTCTTATCAGGTGATTTCAGTAATGTGTGCTCAGCTCCTGGGGCTCAGCAGAATTTGGAAGACACTGGAAGAGGTGCCAACAATAAGAATGCCCAGAGTTCACTACTGTGACCACTGGGACTATCAAGCTTATTTATGGAAGTTGAGGTGACATGGTCACTCAGCCCTGTAACATGAAACCAGTGAAAATCCAGATGTAGTGTGGTGGTTTTTTGCAGCAATGCATGTTTAAAATCTTTTGTAGCAACCTATTAAATAATGCTTGTCCTTTTACCTTTCAAGACACCAAATGGCTTCAAACTTAAAATAGTACAGGGAAGGCTCGGTATTCCACTGAAGTATCTGTTGTCTCCATTTTGCCACCCAAAAGGTGTGTATTTATGTGAAATTCCAGTATATGGACAACAGTCAGGAGCTACAGGCTATTCACAAAAAGATTGTGTGTTAAGCAGGACTGCATGTACCCAGTCCTATAGTGTTTGGTGCATTTGTTAATACAGGAAAGTAGCATGTGAGATGCTGTTGTACTTCAGCACACTGCTCAGGAGGTGTGTAGGCTTCAGTGTTTGGCATGAGGGAAATACCATACCACATTTTGGATTCAGGAGGTTATTGTAATTTCATGAATAGTTTTACTTGGGTTTTGTCTGGGGCTCCCAGATTCCTTATGCAGAAGCACAGCCTAAAGGCTGAGTACCGTTCCCTGTTGATCTTTGCTGTTTGTTCTGTTCTTTGCTCCTGCAGATGATAGTGAGCTGAAGGCAGCAAGGATGGCGCAGGTTGTCTCCTTGTCCCAATACGTATTCTCACCTATTAGGTCTCCCAGTACAGTACGTGGGTCTCCAGGTATCCCAGTACCCAGTTGCATCAGATGGTTGCCCTAACAGTTCATACATGCAATTGTTATGCAGTCCACAAAGCCCAAAACTTAGCCCCATTTCTCTCCTTGCCATTCTGGTTCCCATAGGTTTATGACTTGAGCTTTCTAGCACAAACGTGGCAGAACGGTGGCAGAGATTTGGTGTGAGTCACTGTGTCAACTCACTTTTTAGTTTAAGAATTTACTTGTTGTTGTACTCTGACCTAGTGATTTGCTTTTTATCCAGAATATGAATTGTGCAGATAACTAGCCTGTTAAACTATTGATAAGAGGTATTCCTCCACATCCTGCTCTTCTCTTCAGGGCAGGAATTTATATGAGTTTTCCAAGGGAGACTGTAGTGGTTGGTGAAACCTCTCCTGACCTTCTGGTGGTTCAAAAATCTGTCCTTTCCCATATCCATGATTCTCATGGCAGAAGGCAAGATGAGGTTAAGAACACCAAGAAAATGTGGGTTTTGCAGTCCTCTATTAGGAAGTTCTCTGTTTTCCTTCCTGAGGACATTATTGTTCATACAGTATTTCCTATGAGGTGAAAGACTGGCTCAGACTTTAAAAAAAAGAGAAAAAAATGCAAAAGATCCCAAAAACAGCTACTAAAAAAAGTGGATGGAAAATAGTAGGCATTTCTACCAATGCAATGTGGAGTTCTAGCAATAAACAGTCACTGAATAAATAGCAAATGTCAGCTAATCCCAAGCATGTATGGTACTAGAGGTATGTCTCTGCAGCAGGAGGGATCCTTCTCCTGTGAGAAGAGGTCAGAGGGAAGATGTACAGCCCACTCACTGTGGCCACAATAGTCATGGTGTATAAAGAATGTAAAGTGACCCCTTTTCTTCCCGAATAAGTATGTTTTTTTCAGGTATTGTTCTAGAAAGAGTGAAACAATTCCAGGAGTTAAGGGGCATTAGCTAAACTGACGGTGAATTCAGTTTAGCTCCAGATGTAGTTCAGTAATACCTCTGATTCCTCGTAATGGTGAGATTTTCCAGGACATGTGCAAGTGGCACATGTTGAAGCTTTCTTCAAAATTCAATCAAGATATTATTTCTTGTTACTGTTGCACTTCATTCAGTCTTTTGCACACGCTGTACTTAAGTATCTCTTCTAGTCTGCATAAAATACTATTTACAGAAAAAAATAAGTTAATATTTTATTAAATCTGTTCAAAGGAAACAGAAGTGCTTGGTTGTGATACTCTTTATCATTTTTGCAGCTCCCACCTTGGTACTATTTTGCAAAGGGTTTGGGTTTTGGTTCAGTTTGGTTTTTCCCTAAGCAATGTGATTTCTAGAGGAAAGCTGGAGGAGGTGAGTCATAGGCCTGTAGTGTAAAGAAGCAGCAGCGCTTTCACCTCCTTACCACCTGGGAGGCACAGTTGCAAGATAAAGATGGTTGGGAAACAGCTATGGGTTTGATTGTGTAGATTCTTTTAATTTAAGAAATAAATAAATAAAGAATAGACTGAAGTCAAGAATTAGGCTTTGGGATAACCGCAGAGGCTTTGGGGAAGTTAAATATTTGTGCATCAGTTACCAGACTGCCATGTACACCATGAGAAATTTTCATTAGTTGCCATCAGCTGGGGAGTATCATACCATGCTGCTGAATTTGCACTTCAGGGGAGGATTGTTTTGTGGTTCTAGAGAAGAAAAGCTAAGCATCACTTCAAAGGACTTCTGGGCAACAGATATCTCAAATATCAGCAGGTATCTCTCAAGCAAACAGTGTGGTCAGCATGTTGATCAGGCAGGTGTGGTGGTGCTCTATCACTGTTTGCAGTCTACTTGTCAATCTGGCTTAAAGTTTCTTTAAGCAGAAGATTTAATTTCAAGGGTCATACTTCCTGAGTGCCTTCTAGAAAAGGTAGTGCTTCAAGTTTATCTCCTGGAGCTTTGGGAAGGGCAGAAAAGGTGAGTGTGTTAGTCTGCATGGAGCAATTTGCTGAACATTTATCTCATGTTATCTGGCTTTTTCTACATCACTGAACCTCAAAAACATGGAGGAAAAGAACCCCTGCCTTTCTTAATGGTGCAGATTAGGGTAATAATACATTGCTCAATATATTGAGCAATGAGGCTTGAGGCAGAAACCAACTTTTTGCAGGAAGTGAAGCTGGGAAGGAGAGTAGTTTATTCCGAACATTCCTCTCCTGCCCCACAGTTGAGATGGGAAGGAAGCTGGTTTGTGTCAGCCTGCTTTACACAGGAGAAGACAATTCATTTTGGAGGAGAGAGAGGGTGCCCTGGGATTGAAAGGAAAACAGAACTGGGGCTCTGGGTAAACCTGTGAGCATTGGCAGAGGCAGGCAAACCATTCCTCATTTTAGAATCTTTGTTAAAATGCTGCTCAGCCGTAAGTAACCCCACTGTGAATTGGGCAGCAGTGAACTGTTCATTTGACTTTTAAACTTCCATAAACGGGTATCCTGGAGTTGTCCTGCTGGCTGTACTCCCAGACAAAGCCACGCTGCTGCTGCTGCTGCTGCTGCTGCAAGCAGAAGAGCATCTCTTCCCCTGTCTGCATTCTCACTATGTTTGGGAGGCAGGAGGGGGAGGGAATAATGCAAGAGCTTCTTGTTTGTTAGCTGCCTACCACGGCTTGCCCTCCTCATGCCTTGCTGCCTTGCTCCAAGAGGAGAAGAGCTGCCCCAAAGGGGTGCAGTCCTCCAGGCAGTGATGCTGTCAGTATGTGCAGGGAGGGTGCCAGCTGCCTCTGACAAGAGGGTGATTGTGTGGGGAGGGCTATGGCTGCTTGACGCACTGACTGGAGCGGTCGGGATCTGGCACTCTGCGTCATCCCGCAGAGCGGGTGGGATGCTGAGTCCTAGGAACAAGTCAAAAGCAGAGAACAGATTTTTTTATTTTTTTTTCATGCCCTCTTGTTTTTTTCCTGGAGTAAAATAGTTTAAACAGAAGGAAGTGATTTCATAGCTGAGCCCTTTTTTCTTTTAACAAGGCTGCTTTTGAAATCTTTCAAAAGTAACAAGGAACATAAAGCTCTTTCTCTAAACCATGCCTTTCCTTTGCATTGGAACTAAGGAAGAACTGATCTGTGTACTGCACATAGCCATAAAATCATGTCTGGTTTGGCTTGCAGCTCAGTGACACTTTGCCTTTCACCACCAACATGTGTTCCCTTTAAATGAGCAATCAGGGAACAGGCAGAAACTGAGCAGATACATCAGCTGAAACTTGACATCCTCTCTTCTGTTCTCCACTTTTTCTCATGTTACATTTAAAGACAAAGCTAAACTGTTTTTCTGCTCAGGATCATAGTTAGACTCTGAAAGCATTTGTCTGGGCCAGCTGTAGGTCTGGCCCAAAAATGGATGACAATATCTAACTATTATTTTAAGAAGTAGTGAAAACACCAAATTAGCATTTCAGACCTCAGGCCTGGATAAACTAGATCTGGTCTGGATTTCCTTGGCCTGGGATCAGCCATGAAAGGCTAGCATCTTTCAGATATTTTCAGGTGCATTTCTAGAGAAGTACTGGCTTAGAATGTTGCTGTTGAAAAGTTAGCCTTTATTTCTCCTGCCTAAATGCTGATTAAATACCCATCCTAATTTCTCACCTCTCATTTTTACAGCATGGATAACTCTGCCATATACCTCCATATGCATCTTTGGGAATTCCTCTCTATTTAGAATTTAGACTGTGAGATGTGATACTGAGGGATTATAACTGAATTTCAAATAAGCACGATACCAACAATCCTTATTTGTATTCTGCTAATCCTGATGATTAGCCTTCTATGTTGGGTGAGTTCTCAATGTTGTTTGGCCAAAATTAGGCATGCCTGTTGAGCCAAGAACCACAGCTAGCCCCGAGGATGTAGGGAGACCAAACAATGAATTCAGAATTGTTTACTCTTTATGTTCCTGGGAAGTGAAAAGACACTTAGGACTTTCCTGCCTGTAGAATCATCCACTTTGTTTGCAGGAATGTGGTTTACTCTGTAATATTGGGACACTAATGTGGGCACGGATAAAAAAGGTGAAGGCTCTTTTTGTATAAACTCTGAGTTTGTATAAATTTTGATTGAAAGGAGTCTCACACTGTTTGAAGACAGTCCTTTACTTATTATAATGAAGAAATAAATGTAAGAAAAACATCTGGAAGTTCAGTATAAACATATGGAAGGGTAGAGCTGCTCAGCAACAGCTTTTATTCTGCCCTCTCTGCAGCAGTTATGAATTGCATGAGACTTATTTTTGAACTTTTGTAGATTTTCTTTCACATCTAGGTACCAAATGGGATTGGAAAACAGCAAAAATCTGTTAAAGCACATGAGTGTTCACATATGCTGTAGCTACACCATTGAAGCAAATAAAGTACATTATTGGTAACTTTAACTTTTCTGAATGTTGTTTTGACATGCAGTCTGCACTCCCTTTTTCTTCTCATGCAGTAGAAGCACTTAATTATCAATAGAATGTAAAAAGACTAAGAAATACAACCTGACTGAAAGCACATGGTGTCTTGACAGAGGCATGTCTTTATTTCCCTATTCCTCGTGCAGCGTCAGGTAATTAACTGGAATGGTTCATCTTTGTTGGCCCTTAGGCTTGAACAGCATGAAACACATTTTATCAGTTACCAAGGCTGTGGTCCTGGACTGAGATGAAGATGATCATGTCTAGACAGAGCTTGGTTATGGTATCTCTCAGACTTTGACAGACCTTCCCTGCCCGTGGAACATTATTCCTCTGGGCCAAAGGAAGCATCAGCCCTCTCAGCACAGTGCAGCTTATAAGATGCTCTTTTGGAAAAGCCACAGTTTAACTCTGAGCCCAGTGACTATAAGAAGACAACTTTACTTATTTACCTCCTCCTTGAGGAGTCCTGTTGCTGTTGGGAGAGATGAGCTTTGCAGCAGCGTTTTCCTGAGATGAATGAAATTGAGGATGTTGTCTTAGCTTGGAGATGTCCTTCCACCAGGTAGCAGTGGCCTCAAGGGAAGAAAAGCAGCATCCAGTCAGGTGGTTTTCCTTGTAATTATTACATTTTCCATAGAGAGTTGGGCTGGGCAGTGACATCATGCTGGAGTTCAGCAGAGAGCAGCATTTTTCACAGCTTCTCGTCTGGAAGTGGTGCAATGTGAAGCCATAAATACTGTGTTACCCTGTGATCTGCACAGGGGGCCAGTTCAGAGTCACCAACCCCGCCTGACCCCCACGCCACAGAAATGTCACTTGTGTATTGATTTAATCCTGACAGAAAAACAGGGCAATAAACCCTGTAGTTGGTGCAGGCAGCACAAGTCTGAGCATCAATGGCTTTCTGTTCTAGCACGCAGGTTGCAGTTATGTGCAGTCCCAGTGGTTTTATATCAGTGTATTTTAAATGTGCATAAACTGTGAATTCACAGAATCAGAATCACAGAATTTCTAGGTTGGAAGGGACCTTTAAGATCATCGAGTCCAACCCATGTTCTAACAGTTCAACTAGGTCATGGCACTAAGTGCCACATCCAGTCTTTTTTTGAACACATCCAGGGATGGTGACTCCACCACCTCCCTGGGCAGATGATTCCAGTATTTGATCACTCTTTCTGTGAAAAACTTCCTCCTTAATTCTAGCCGGTATCTCCCTTGGCACAGCTTGAGACTGTGTCCTCTTGTTCTCTCTGTTGTTGCCCGGAGAAAGAGACTGACCCCCAGCTCACCACAGCCACCCTTCAGGTAGTTGAAGAGAGTGATAAGGTCAACTCTGAGTCTCCTTTTCTCCAGGCTAAACAATCCCAGCTCTCTCAGTCACTCTTCATACGGCTTGTGTTCCAAGCCCCTCACCATTTAACCCTACAGTCAAGGAAACTGGGGAATTGTTGCCGATGACTGTAGCCTAAATGGAAAGCTCATAAGTTCAAAGGATAAAATCTTGTTTCATAGCATGGAGGGCAAAGGTTTGTGACAAATGCTTTCAGAAATGCAGTGTGACAGCAGCACTTTCAAGCTGTGTCATCAAATATTTGCTTGAAAAAGTGAAATCTTGATTAAAATTATTATTTTATAGCACACCTTATCTATCCTACTGGATTTTGGATTACTTGGATTTCTCCCTCTTCTCCCTCAGCCTTAGGAGTAGTTCTGATTGCTGCTCAAAAGCCTCCTTGAGGAAAAAACATGCAGTTTAGGGAGTCAGTGGTTTCCAGGCCTTGACATTTCCACTTATTGTGAATTATGTATTATCTTTTTGATTTTGTTGTTGCAATTTCTATTTCCCCTGTGCTTCTTAATGACATTTTAATATTGACTTAAGTAACAGTGTACTTACAGCTTGCCAGCAGATGAAGGGGAATAAAAGTCTTTGTGTTATTGCATATATTTGTTAGAAGGTTTAATTGTGAAATCATTCTGATTCAATAACAAGTACTTTATCTTTCAGTCAGTGATTTGTAACCAGTGTACTGATATTTTTATGTGGGTAAATGTAAATATCTGTATTTTATTTTCTTGATAAATACAGGTTGATCACTTTACTAGACAGGTCTAGCACTGTTTTCTAGCAGAAAGACAAATTTTCACAAAGAACTGTTGAAAAATCAGTTAGGTTTTCCTTTCCATAGTGGAGGCCTGAAACCTTGCCAAGGATCTATGTACAATATGGATGTAATTATGCAGTGATTGTAGTGTGTTTTAAATTAAACAATCTTTGTAGGATTTTTCTTGATGGCTTGATATATTTCATGCTGCTGGTAGAACCAGGACTATGTGTGCTCTGTCTCAAAATCTCAGACACTGATCATTTTTATTGTCATTTATAGTCCAGCAAATTAATTCTGGTGGATCTTCTTGAATTTTTTCTAGTTGTCCCAAACCAAGTCTCTTCCTGTTACTGGTTGCCGGTGAGAATGCTGAAAGGAAGAATAATAAGGAAACATAGGATTTGGAAATTAGAGTGTGGTCAGTTTGTTTGTCTGATAAACTTCATCAGTAGCTTTCTTTTCCAAAACAAGCCCGTGCAAGGACCCCTTGATGAAGCAGAAGGTTCTGGTGCCTTGTGTCCAGGCAACTCTCCCTGAACCCAGAGCTTGGCTGGATGTGTAGAAAGTCTCATTGTAAATGTTTTGCTGAATTTCTTCCCTGACTCTCCCAGTTAATGTTATTGCATCCACAGTTAAAGCTGATAGGTCCCTGGTAACTGTCTCTTCACTCAAGTATTCCAGGTATCCCTACAGCATTCAATGCCTCGCCCTGGGGAATCCATTTAGAAGTTTTTTTTCCTTCTTTCCCCCTTCAGTTGTGAATCAGAATTATTTATTTTTATTCAAAATCCTTTGAAAATGCACTTTGAGGACCTTCCATCATTTCCCAAGAGAGGAATGTGGTTTTATTTTATTTTATTCTTGAGAGGGAAAAATGTCTCTAGTAAATACATTCCTTTAAGTATGATGAAAATGAGGCCTTGTTTAATAAAAGTCTTTCCCCTGACTTCAGTATAATTTATTATCTTTTCAGGGAAAAAATAAATTTAAAGGGCAAATGAAAGATCTCTTCATTTTTCCAGGAATGGCCAGAAAGGGGTAAACCTTAAGTAGTTCTTACACTTCACATCTTGATTTTTAAAAAATTATAAACAAAAAACTTTCTTCTTGCTTGCACAGGTTTTGAGATTTTCCAAGAAGCTTCTAAAAATTAATTGCAATGCAAAAGTAGGTATATTTCTCAACAGTCCCTGAGAATTGATTTTTATTTTCCTTTAATTAAATAATAGGATTTGGTAACACACCTTGAGCTTGAAAAGCAGAATCCAATATTTTCACTTGGATCCAGGTAAAATATCAAAATGCTGACTGAGGAGTGATATTCACTTACTGAAAATCCACACCAAATCAAAATTCATTGGTAGCCCATGTTGCTCTGAGATCAGACTCCACTTAGCAGTGCTACATCCATAAGTAAGTAATCATCAACCTGGGCTTCTCTGAAACAATGCAGATGGGCATGTTTTGTGGTGCATTTGCTCTAAAACAGAGGCCTTGGTAAACTTTGCTGAATACCCAGGGCAGAAATTGTTGCCAAGAAGAAATTTTGAAAATCAGCATCTAGAAGAAGGCTTACAGTGAAATGCCAGCACATGACCAAGTCCTGCTGATCTCTCAAAATTTCAGAACTTTGAATTTATTTGGAAGAGAAGATAGGAACCCGTCCTTTCTTTAGAAGAGGCAACAATACTGCTTTTAAAAAATGGCTGCTCACAACTGAACAATTTTGTCCTCTAGAAAGCACAATTCTAGAGGACAAAATTTGCTTCTAAATGTTTTGCTTATTTTGTCCATGGACCTTCCAGATTATACTTCTTGCCCCCTCAGCTAAAACTGATGCATCTCTGGCAACTCCTAAAGGAAGCATTTGCAGTCTGAATGTATGGGGTAAGATCCATGTCCACCCACTGGCTTCTGTTTTCACCTTTGTGATACCATTTGTCTTTCCCATGTTTCAGCAAAGTGCTAAGTCAAATTTAGAGCTAGACCTCAGCTTCAGAAATTTTGTGAACAAAAATGCCAGCTGTTAACTAATCTCGTTGTAAAACTGCATTCAATGAGGCACTGAACTCTTGTTTGTTTCCACCAGTGGAAAGAAAGCACTGACAACAGACTTTTGTGCAAGAGAAGCAGTGGTCCTTCTTCTGCATTGCTTCATTGCACATGAGCAGTATGTGTTCTGGGCTTGTTTTTTCTGGGATAATCCAGAAGAAAAACAATTTTCAGTATCAAACTATTTTTCCCTTTATAATTTCAATTAAACTATGGCTCTTAACACCAAATCACGGAGTTACTGCTGATGGCAAAACTTGTTGAGACATTTGAAGTACAGCAGCCAGTCAGTGCAGTGGGAAATGGTCAGCAGTGATTGATAGCTTTCAGACAGCAGCCATGGTTCCATCCTTCTAGCCTCAGCATAAAAAGAATGTTTATCAAAAAGGCTTAGTTTCTGCATTTTTTAAAATAAAGGTATTTAGCATCTGAATGTGGAAGGAAGATATGATTCTGAGTTCTTCTGGTTGCAGCAGAACAGCTTCCTATTTTCATGTTTCATAATCATGGGGATACTCATTGAGCTCATTGCTGGACTACTTTTACTTTCTCTTTTTTCTTTCAGAGATATTTTTAGGGTTTTTTTCTTCCTTTTTTTTATTCTCCCCGGCTGGTCCACCATAAGTTTCTCTCAAACACTTATATTTTATACCCTTCTTTAAAGCTGGAGCAGCAATCTCAGCAGAAGATCCCCATCCTTTCTGCAGTTCTTGTTAGGAAAACTTTGTGTCACACTTCTGCTTTCCTCACCATAAGATAATGTCTCTGAAGTTCATTCTCCTGTATCCATGTGGAGAAATGCTGATATTACATCCAAGTGTGCTGCTTGGTCCACTCCTGGACACGTATCCTCTCCCATCAATGCCTAGAGACCAGCAAGGGCTCAGAACTTGTATGGAAGGTCCTGAGACTTTGGAAGCAATGACATCATCTGTGAATCTGAGGGATTTCCTTTGCCTGCTCTGGTGTTGTCCATCAGTCTGCACTCCTTAGTGACATACAGGAGCAAAGGGAATTGCTCTAAGTCCTTGTCTTCAAAACCCACTAGCAAACAGGAGGAATTTGAACAGGGATGAAAGCTTTGAAGTTTGTGGAGAGGGTAATGTAAAGTTTTGCAACTGTGAAAGTGAGAACTTGGTCTGTAAAGCTGCCCCAGATATATCTGCCATGGGAGTGGCCATCTGCTGCTGTTAGGAGAGTAGCCTCTTGTGTGTCGCAGAGCTTGCAAAAAAATAAATTAAAAAATTAATTCCTTGATGTTGGCATTAAAAGTCTGTGAGGTTACTATACTGAAAAAAGGTTGAGACATGTTTGAGAGGAGTGAGAGAATAATTCTGTTGCATTTGTTTGTATTTGCATAAGAGCTGTCTGCCTGGGTCTTTCTGTTTTAATAAAGTACTTGGTATCTGATTACAAGTTTGTTAATATAACCATAGATATGTGAGAACAGTTAAGATTTTTGAAATATCTTCCTTCATTAAAGTTAAAATTTTTGGAATATCTTCCTTCATCTTCCCTGAAGAAAAGGGAGGGGATTTAGCTGTTAAAATGAGGAAAGGCTGCCAAGCTCTCCTGGATTCTGTACCTTTCTTGTTCTTCTAAAAGCAGTTTTAAGGGAACTGTTTCACATCTTCTGGTATTGATATAAACTTAGAAAGAACTTGTTCTGACATATGGCATTGATAATTCTCATCTTCCCTTCTTTTAAGTTGCTTTAAAGTGCTCATTTTTTACTTTTCTAGAAAAGTACATGGAGTAATTTATAGTTGATTTTTCTACGCAAAAGCTCAGTATATAGAGAGTAAAAAAATATTGTGTAAAACTGTTGTTTTGTAGAATGGTTGCTACTTTTTCCATAGACTAAAATTAAAAATGGATAGATGCCATGTTGGGGGACATAGCTCTAAGGGTGCTGGGTGCCCAGGGATCATTGCTGGCCGTCTGCTTGCTGTCTGATACCTTGTGGTGAGTAGGAGGGCCTTGTGAACACACCTGGCCTTCCAGCGGCATTTTGTATTTACCCTCCTTAAGCAAGGAGAGTGTAATATCAGAGTATGTTGTAGCTTAACTTCTTTCTTGTTGTCTCTCACACACACACACACAGAGAAAGAAAAGATGAAGTGAATGCATATTGGTTAATAGACTGTAATGCCCCTATAAACCATGGGGGCTGAAAATAGTCCTTCGTTGAGGGTGATGTGCATCTGAACCTTGCCTGTTTAGCCATAGTTCTGCACAAAATGAGTTGTGTGGGTTTCTGTCTTTCCAGCAGAAAAGCATGGCTTGGTTCACTCTATGGGGAGGAGGGATCAATTTAAGTAAGCAAACAAAGAACTTAGCTTGAAATAAGTAATGTAGCATTCTTTAGAAGACTTTTCAGCCAATTCACCCATCAAATACCTGAGTGCTGTACTCACCCTGGCAGCCCTTTTACAAAGCAGAAGGTGTTCAAGTACACTGGCCTGGCCCCAGCAAGGAGAGCGAGAGCTGTGGGTAAAGCCAAATGCACTCCAGAAATACTAGCTTTTAAGCACATTCCAGAGAACACAGAACTGATTGATGCTGTTTCCCATGAGATCTTCCTTTTATTTCATTTTTTTTAATTCTTCTTCACCCTCCTGCCTCTCCATTTTCCTCCATGGCCATCTCTCCACTCTCTTTATTTCTCAGCGTTGCCTTGCCCCTCTTTGGCTGGCAGGCAGGAGCAGCACCTCTGGAAACCAGCTTAACTGCCAGGGGAACTGCTGGGAGCCTGAGCCGTCAGAGGATGTTCTGGGCCTTCACAGAGAGACCACCCTGTCCTGGAGCACCAGTGCCCCATCTCACATGGCTCTGAGCTGGATTGGGCTGCCAGACTGTCCTGGCTTGTGGCGTGACATAGAAAAGCAATTCCAGGCCTATTTCCAGAAAACAAATTGTAGCCACCTTCCTGCAAACTACTGTCATAGGCATAAATATCCCATATACAGAGATTTGCTCTTAGAAGAAAGAACAAACTTTTTTTTCCTGAATTATTGGAACCAGGTTGTGAAATGGCAGGCCCATCTGTTCCACTTTTACCCTGCCAGTTCACCACTGAGGCCTCTGATTGATTTATCTCTCGGATTGTAAGAGAGAAGGACTCAGTGGGAGGAGTATTGAGTGCTCTGCCTGCTGGGTAGGCAGCCATTTGCTTCCCAGCTTCCCTGGCTGTGCTGATCCAAGAAAGGGGGGCACCAGGATGCAAAAGAGCCTGCTGTCTTTGGCCACTGGTCAGGCACAGGTCAGTTTGCTATTGCTGCTGAGATTTTGATGGTTTAGGGGTTGGGTTTTTTCCTTGGCTGTCTCCCTCTGCATCCACTGGAACTCAGAGAAACCAACCAAGGTTGAGGCGCATCCTCTCGTTAAAGGTGCAGAGGATACATGACTTTCCTGGGCTATAACCTCTCCTCAGTGCCCTGGGAAACTCAAATCAAAATGATTTTTTTTTTAAATATTTTATTTCATTTTTGTAGTTGTCTTCTACTTGCAGTTCCTAAGTCCAGGACTTAATTGATCATCAGTAATTCACAAAGTAGATTGCCCAGAAATAATGGCCAGTTAAGGTTTGATTCATAAGAAAATTGTATCTGTTTGAGTATTTACCATTGGGAGGGATGTGCACCCAGAGATGCAGCAATTTTCTAGGATGCAGTGCCTACAACAGTGCCTCAAATTCCAAAATCTCTTGCATTTAAAATGAGCTGAGAGAGCTGGCTGAAGCACAAGTTCTGCATTTGTCTGTATAAACACACGGATTTTTCCACATGTACTGTTGAAATCTTAGCAGGGACACGAACCAGATTTCAAACCTGGCCTTGGCCTTGAAAGCAGTGATGAAACACGTTAAAACCTTGACCACAAAGCATTCATAAGCTTCGTACTTTATGCACTTCACTTTAAAACCATTCACCTTTCTCCCCAAAGTTTGAAGAGTGGTCTCTTGCATCCAGAGGCTACCAAGAATTATCCTTGACTGCTACAGTAGAGGGAATCTTGCAAAGTGTCTCTTATGGGATGTCTTCATGGCATATTCCATGTTGAGTGCAGATTTCTCCCAAAAATAACAAAGAAAATATTACACTTGCCTTTATTAAAGAAACTTGACATCCTTTTCATCTGAAATTTAAGTTCACTGCCTCTTTTTGCTGCAGTTGCCTTCAAACAGAAGAGATAAACGTGTAACAGATGCAGCAGTTTCACTGAGCCTTTCCTCAGATGTATCCAAGAGAGCAGAAAGCACAGCAAGTAAAAATGCCATCCCAAGCAGAAAGCTTCTGCTGTCAAGAGTTAGTTGGATTTTTTTAATGGGTTAGTACAGTGCACAGGCTCTAGTACTCTGATGGAATTGCCTAAATATCTGCATGTATGCAATTTTGAAGGCAGCATTTTGCAGCAGTGTATTATGGTAGGGCTTCTGTGTGTGTTGACATCTGTGATAGTAAGAGATGTTTGTTGCCACATCTTGAAACAATATCCTCTGCTTCTGTGACGCAGACTGACCACTTTCAAAACAACGAGAGAAGTCCACATACTGGGAAGATGCGTAGTGTATGGGTATTTTTATGTTGTTTAAACACCTCTATTTTTCACACCTCAGAAAAATGAAACACAAAGTTATTGGAAACACCAGGCACATTGCCAGCTTTATAAAGACCTGTGAAAACAGTTATTTGGCTAAAACTTGATGACACGTATCAGTAGAAGAAATATCTGGAAATATTTAATGATTCAGTAGCTCCGTTCATGTACGAATTGGTCTTTAATTTAGATGGAGGACTTGTATTAGAGAATTTTCACCCTTTTTGATTAAAAGTTGTGTAGACATATTGCAGTTTGTGTCCTTGGGATGAAGGTTTTCCAGGAGAGCCCTTACTGCAGTGACCACAGCTGCCCTCTTCATGGCAGTGTCTTCTGGCTCCAGGGCTTGCTTAGAGTTCAGAGCACTCAAGAACTGATAAAGACACCTCTGTGGTGCTGTCACATTAAGAGTAAGGCAAACCTTTCTGACATGTGAAGAGTGAAGAAATTTAAGGGGGAAAAAAAGACCCTTGTGTTCCAGCTGGTCCTCAGATGTCCAAGGGGCTGGTGGCGGCTGGGCTTAGATTCCAGGTCATAGACAATTCCACACTAAGTAGCAGAAATACAGAGGCAATGCAGCACTCCAAATCCAGCAATGCACACCTATTACAGACTCACAGGTAGAGCAATACCATGCAATACACTGTAAGCAGTGTCATTTTCCTGAGCAACAGGGATGTGGATTCTTCTTGGATTGCTCACAATCAATGCACTCTCTGTGAAAGCATGCTTGAATACTTAAAATACAAACAATACAGGTGACAAAAAATGCATTAAGTTGTGAGATGAGTATATGTGCTAGAAGTGTCATGACAACATAAGCTAGCTTTCTGAATTTCCCTGTAGTGTAATATTCAGTATATCTGAGTTTGATCCAACAAGTGTTCCTGTGGGTAAGTACACATGTACAGCCCATTGACCTTGCCTGGATACATTGAGAAAGGACATCTAGGGATAAAGATGGGCACGTGGCAAATGGCTCTCTTCCGCCATAAAATAGCTCTTGGGTTTATCTCTTTCCACCTGACTGACACATCTCAACACATTTCTCTGGAAAAGATTGAGTTTTTGTTGTGACCATAAACTTTTGCATGTATCTCTTGCAGTGATATGCAATGCTCTTGCTGGCATTGCTGCCTCTGCCTCTCCCTTTCCCCGTGCTGTTGGACAGTGCTCATATGGTGACCCCTGTATATGCTCATCTCACTGCTTATCTCAAAGCCTCCTGACAGTGTCTGCTGCGATCAGCAAACTAACTCATTTCTTTACTTATTTGTGAGTTTGCTCTTGCCTGTGCACTGCACCATCTACTGTGGCCATGTGAATTTTCCACTGAAAAAAGCTTGCATTGCAGCAGCATTCAAGCTCAGACTTCACAGCTGGCAGCAGTGTTTGGCAGCCACAGCTGAACCTTGGGAGATCTGTGCATTCAGCCCTCTCCCATCAACCCTGAACTCCTGCACAAACTAACCCTTATGGATATGGGAATTAGCCTGTCATGCAGAATAAGGAAGAGGTGAAGAACATCCAGGCTGTGGATCAGTTACAGGTGCCTTTTTTATGGTTTTTTTTTGTTTGTTTCTTTTATGAATGAAACATGCAGCCATATTTGCAGTAACATGCTGCCATAATTGCACAAACATGGAACACATCAAAGCCGGTGAACATACAAAAGGTGGATTTCAACAGCTGCAGTTTTAATCTGTAAGGAGCTCTCCTGGCCCACAGAGAAAATATCAGATCCAGTACCATCTGAGACAGTAACACTGTTTATAAATTACTGGAACACAACTCTCCTGTTTGGGGAGGGTAAGAGGGGTGCAGCAGTACTGCTTCTCCCCATTCTCATTCATTCCCTTCCCCAGGCACACATGCCTTGGGTTTTACAAAACCCCATGGTTCAGGTACTGCTGCAAGCTTCTCCAGCCATGGGTCAGGAGGGAGGAGAGCAAAGTTCACCCAAAAGCCGTGCCAATAAGAGGGAAGGGTGGCTGGATTGTAACCAGGATGATAGCCTGTGCAGTGGAGCACGGGACTCACCAACTCAAGAGACTCATGTGGCATCCCAACACTGCAGACTTTGCAGAGTGCTCAGCCAGCTTCACGCATGAGCTCCTCAAATAGTGGATTAAAGTAGCAGGGATGAAAACTGTCCTGCACAAACCATGTTACTTGCGCTGCACTTGTAGCTTAGCCACTGATGCTGCATTCTTAAAGAAATTCAAGGAGGTGAAACTTGAATGAGCCTTCTCTAATAAGTGCAATTAGAGGCAAGAGGACACACAACAAAAATATAATTAGTGATGGCTTGTTTTCAGAAAAATATGTACTGGAAATACTGTGAAAGCAACAAATTTGCAGTAGGTCAGTGTGCTCATAGCTACATATTCTCATAGATAATTAATGAGCACGATTACAGTATCAGGTTTGGATAGCATAAAACAGCAAGAACAAAAATGACAGTAAAATGCTTATGGTGTCACTGAATGCCTAAGGACACTGAATGCTCATTATTCTAAAGGGCAAATAAGTGGGCTCATCCCTTGTTGCTTGTCTCTCCTGGAAAACACCAGGGACAAAGAAATCTCTGCTCCTTTTCTCCCCTCTGAGCTTGCAGAACAGTTAGAGCCCAGCAAATAGAAAGCTTGCAGTGCTGGTTGGCTTAGCTCCTTATTCTTTAAGTTACATCTGTAATCAATCTCCAGGCTATAAAGTTTATAAGAAGGAGCTGGAAGCATGGGCTTTTCATGCAGCACTGAAATGGCCCCTCTGCCTTGCATTTCTCCCTCATTTAGCTAACCTGACTTTGGTGTGGCTGCTGCTCTGACCTCTGTAGAAAAACGAGAAGCCAGCAAGTAACACCAGGAACTTCAAATGAAGTCCAGCAAAAGCTGATCTGAGTTTGCCTCAGGCCTTTTTATTTATGCATCTTCCCTACACTGCTGCTTTTTTGGAGTTTACCTCAGTGTTGCTTGAATATTCCATTGTTAAAACATTTTAAAAGAAAATAGTCATCTCTGAGGGGTGCCCTTCAGTGCATTGCTGAGCAGTTAGGAGAGTTTTAATCTTTTCTGAAAAAGGAAAAAAGCTTTGCATTTCATTTAGAACAGCAGAGGTACTTCTTAGAAGCAATTCATTTGCTGAGTAGAAGGATTTTGCAAGTGATTAATATATTTTCTTACGGTATATTAATTGCTTGCTTATCTCTTTTTTAAACCCAAAAATTCCTCAGAGGAGGGCCTTTTTGCCTGGAAGGTCTCATTTTATCTCATGCAGTTTCCTGTTTACTTTAGGCACAAGCCTACAAATATCTGCTAAAACAAAATAAAAAACCACAATCCTGGAGAAGGCTTTCAGATTCATATGTCAGCATGTCTGTCCCAAAGTAATCTGACTTGAACTGTGGGCAATGAGGAACTAAAATATCAATATGAACTAAAACTAAGAATGATCGCACAGTACTGTTTTGGGGGGGTGGGAGGAGGAGTACTCAGTAGAAGTGCTTTGATTACTTAGAATTGCAATAAAACCTATTTCCTGTGTCCCCAGGTTCTACCTTCTGGGCATGTGCTGATAGTATTGAGCAGTGCTGGTGGGCAGAGCCTTTCTGCTTGGTGTGGTGCTTTTTTTTTTTTTTTTTTTTTTTTTTTTTTTTTTTTTTTTTTTTTGACATGGAGCAATACAAAAGCTGGGAGCAGGGATTTGTGGAGGTGTCTTTTTTTTTGATCCTCTCAAAATCCTTTTGATCCTGTTTCACCCCTTCTGCTACTCTGTCAGTTTACTGCCTCCTCAGCCCCTTAGATGGGCTGCAGACATGTGCAGCTGCTGAATGTAATGCAAGTGGAAATGGTCTTTGTGGTTTGGTAGCAGTCTTGGTCCTTTGCTTCCTCTTCCATCAGGCAACAACAACTGACGTGCGCTAGTTCAGTTTTCTGTTTCACAATCCTGCACCCACTGTATTGTTTACAGCAGGACACAATACAGTAGGTAGCCTATGCACACTAAGACCTTCTTTTGAGGACGGATAACTTTGCCAAAACTTCTTGTGGGCTTCCACAGAGTGTGGAGGAGCCCTTTGTTTTCCTTCCAGAGGCTAGCTTTCAATGCAGCTGTAGTGATTGCAGTTGTTTGTTTTTGCAGTTGCTTGTGGGAGTTGCAGGATCTTTGATGGCTGACTCCCTGCTTGTATGCTGTCCCCTCCCTTGGAGCTGACATCCCAGCCCTGCACCTAGAGCCTGTTCACACGGAGGGGTCAGGGCAGTGTGCTCCACAGACGTGCCTGGAGATGGCACAGGATCAGCCAGAGGGGATTAGACAGCTATAAGGGCCATCAGATGAGACAGAACATATTAGGCTTGCTTTCTGGATGCTTCATCACTGTCTGCACAAAGTCTCAGGCATTCCAAGTGTGAAGCAAATGCTTTCACAAATATTTTCTGTCTCTGGCAGCTATGGTGTGATCTACATTGTATGTCATTATCTGCCACATCTGATGGAATGTTATCAGTGGTTATTTTTAAAAGTAGAGTTCTACCCTGCTGTACATAATGGAGATATGTTTTTTTATCAGATCAGCTTGGTCTGCATCTTAAAGAGTTGTTTAAACTGCCTTTTCTGTTTTGAAAAATTCTATATTGTTTCATTTTTGGCTGACAAAGATTTTACTTTGGATGGCATATAAATCCCTCATCGCTTGAGGACTGAAGTCCATGGCAAACAGAGAGTGCTAAAAGGGAAGAGTTTTCAAGTTGTTGCCCTGCAGGAGCAGCATGTTCACTGGCAGATCCATGGGGAGCAGCCCCTGTGTGAGCACAGCCATGAGCTCTGCCCTGGCAGCAGCATCTCTTCTCTGGGACCCTGTGAGAAACAAGTTAGCATTGCCCTTGGGCTGAAGACAGGTGACAGAAGAGAATGATTACTGTTGTCTTTGACAGCCTCATTAGAGAGGCCAAGAGCCCAGTGGGAACTCCTGCTCGTGCCCAGCAGCAGAAAACCCAGGAGAGAGCCAAGCAGCAAGCAAAGCATGCTGCAGAGAAAGCCCCAGTGTTAAGACTTCTGCTTTCTTTGCGTGGTAGATAGGGGCTGGGTCTGAATGACCTGTGTCTGGCACTTCTCATGAACACCCCTGAAAGACATGAGGGTGGCTGGAAAGTCAGCCCATTTTCGGCACAGTCAGTTATTTCAGTTTTCTGTTGCTATTCAATTGCTCTTTCATGAGAGGGTGGGAGTAAAGGAACTGAAAGTTAAGAGACTTAGCACCTTTTTTTTTAAACTTCATCATTGTTGTCCCCTGTTATATATAGCCAAAACCTACAGTCTTTTATAGGGACACTGGAGCAAACTGTCTGCCAGAGGTCAAAGGAGTCACATCCTCAGAAATACCCAGACTGAGTAACCTTCAAAAAAGCATGACAGTGTGCTTTTTTGTGGTTTCAGAGGCTATTTATGGGGCAGTCTTTAGGCCGAGCATCCAAGGATGTGGTGGTAGCACAGTCCAAGCACTACTCTTGGGTGCTTTTAGGTGCCATACTTTTCTTAGCAGAGGTTAAATTTAGAACAGGATAGCAGACTGCCAAAGGTAGAAGACTGTTCCTGTAAGCCAGTGGAAACACAAGGATCTGTTCTGTAAGCTGAATCAAACCTACTTCTCCAACAAATGTTTGCAGTGATTTTGGGAAGCTTAGTCACAGGGAGAAGGGAGAAGTCGTAGGGAGAAGACACATCATTTTTAGTGACTAACGCTCTAAGTGGATGGGACTGGGGTGCCCTCATTTGTAGTCACGAGGATGTAGCTACATAACCCGGGTTTCACTCCAGTGTGTACTGCTGAGAGAAGGAGCCAGTTGAAGATACACCTTTTTTCCCCCCAGATAATGCATGGCAATGTGATTCTTGATGGTATGTCTTGAAAGAGAGGCTAAATTTTATTAGAGCTCTCTTCTGTGTTTGTCTGAAAATTTTAAATCAATCTAGATTCTGATATGGTAAATTATTTTTAAAAAAGAAATTACAGAGAAGCTGCCCCTGTAATCCAGCAGCAGCAGTGAAACATTTCCAGTCCTGTTCACTGAATTTCTCATGTGAAGTATGGAAAATACTGTTGTTACCAGACTGAAATTATATGCAGCAAGGCAACAAGCATCCTAATGGGGAATCCAGAGAAATCTGTGAGAGCCAAAAGATAGCTGCCTCTCGTTTTAAACAATGCCTCATCTTCACAGTGTGGAAATGCAGAATAAAACCTATGTTTTCTGCCCTAGATACCAGCCTCATCTAGATTATTTTTAACAGGTACATGTAGAATTAAGTGCCGAAACCTAGAATTTACCCTTTTGATGATCTGTAAGTATATACTTACACAATCCAAACACGGGTGGTTCTTTACTCAGTGCTTCTCCTCTGAAGTGCAATCTGTCTGCTCCCCTCTGTTTTAGCAGTGCCATTTGTAGGTGCCTCCCTGATGGTCTGATAGCCTGAATAATGTCTGAATTACCTTAACACTGCTTGGATGGTGAGGTGTGCAGTCAGCTCAGGTAATAGTGCCATTCATGTGCAGTGTGCCCAAGGCTGCTCTTGCTTTAAGGCAGTAGTTTGATTTGTTACATTCAGGTGAGGACCAAAAAGTCTTTTCTAACTTGTCCAAAGGCAGGTAGGTTTTTCCAAGCAGATTTATCCTAGTGTGGCATTCCCTTATCCTTAGGGGCTTACCCTGTTGCCTACTTCACTTTGGAGCTTGTGCTCTTCATTTTCTCAGAGAGGCACAGCTGTCAGCATGGATTCTGCTTTTTAAAATCACTTTGTGTGACTGATCTTAATGCAGTTCCCTCAGAGGATGTCTACCACAGATTAACCAGATAGCTATAATCAGATAAATATTAGTATGGCTATATAAATTAAAAGCACACAGTTTTCTTGCAGTTGAGGTAGAGCAGGCAGCACTTGGTAACACTTTCTCCTACTTAGAGTCTGGTATTAGCTTGTTAAATAAAATAAGTTTTATTGCTATTAAGGGAACCCACAGAGGCTAATATTTTTCTTCTGATATTATTAGTTTAATTTTATGTAAAAATCAAGGCAGGCTTCATTTGGAATCTTGTGTTGCAACTGGAGCTTATCAAACATAATACCAGTAACACTTTATGTCCTTAACAACAAAGGAAAATACAATTAAACAATCTCACATAGCAAAGTTGTTTGATATCTGCTAAACATGCTGCATTGTTTGGGTAGCATTCTGTCTATGTAGCAGAGTGCCACAGAAGTTATATGGATTTCTGATGAAAAAGTGGGCAGAACAGGGAATTTTCATCATGGCCGTGAATTGTTTTTCTGTAATTGGAAACTGCAGCTGCTAAAAAAGCAGCAAAACACCCAAGTCCCAAGCACACTAATTGTACCTTGCAGAAGCAGGCAGAGGAGAGCCCAGTCTGTGAGCCCTGGCTGGAGGGTGCCAGCTGTCCTGCCCTTGCCTCACACTACCTCTTGCAGCGAGCCTTCATTTCTGCAGAAGTGTTTTCATATTTCAGGAGACCTGGTGACCTCCAGCTGCCCCACATATGGGACCTGAAAGCCTCACCCAAACCCTTCAGACCGGGTCCTCTTGCTGTTCAGGGAGAGGTCTGTCCCCCACCTGAAGTCCCAAGTCATTCCCATGAGCAGTCAGGGCCCCTAAAGAGAATCCTAACTGAGTTTGCACTAGGGGGTGTAAACAGGTTTCCAGGTATGAGCTAAAGGTTGTTTATTGCACCCATTAGAGCAGATTCAGAGAAGAGCCAAGATGATCAGAGCAGAGGCTGAGAGCATTGGTCCTGTTCAGCCTGAAAAAGAAAAGGCTTTGGGAAGAACTTACAGCAGCTCTCAGTACCAGAAAGGGGCCTTGGAGAACACTGAAGAGGGACTTTTTACAAGGGCATGGAGTGATAGAACAAGTGGGAATGGCTTTAAATGGAAAAGGAGTAGATTAAGATAAAAAATTAGGAGAAAATTCTTTACTGTGAGGGTGATGAGGCACTGGAAAGGTTGCCTAGAGAAGCTGTGGCTGTCCAATCACTGGAAGTGTTCATGGACAGGGCTCTGAGCAACCTGATGAAATGGGTGGCATGCCTTCTCGTGCCTGGGGGTTAGAACTAGACATTTAAAGTCCCTTCCAACCCAAGTCTTTCTGGGATTCTATGGTTCTTGCTTCTAGTTTTCCCCAGCCATCTCTTGCCTGCTTTTCTTTGTCCTGCAACACAGGGAGACAGTACCAGGAGCCTCTTATCAGCTGGGCTTACGTGTTCATTTTCCAGCCAAGCTACCGGCACTGATTTGGGACTGTAGGAGTATTTGTTTTTGAGTTAGAGCATAAAGACTTGTCTAGAACACCAGAAAGTTGAAAGAGATACCAAAATTTCCTCTGTGTGTCAGGTTTTTTGGCTACAGAGAAACTCCACAAGGACTACTGTTTGTCTTTACACAGAGATAAATAATTAGATTGCTTTGGCAACAGCCAAGCTTTTATTCAGACATGAGCCTCACATATCTTTATGAATTTAGAAATCAGTCAAAATGCTGACCACTGGCATTTAATGACTTCCTGGTTTTGTCTAAAATGGTTTCTATAGATAAAAGCCTTAGTTTCTCCCTTTGAAGAGGGCCAGTGCACCATCTCTCCTGCAGTTACTAGATCATGAGCAAATTCCATTTTTCTTGTTTTGAGGGATTCAAATGGATACAGATAAATTGCAACAGGATTAAGCTTTTGTTTTTATTTTTGGAATCCGTTTTGCACATTCCTCTTTGCAAGTTGTTCTTTAAAACCATTGCAAGTATATTCTACACGAGGACTATTCAAACACCTTCGGTTTGCATAGATGTCAATTGAGAAACCCTCTTGGTCTCCTCCATTTGCATTTGCACTGGAGTTCTCCTTCAGAGATGTCAGCTGTTGAGTACTTGAGGGGGGTCAGCTGGCCAAAAACCAGTACACCCATTTACAAGACTGCAAGCATCAGGCAGGAAATTACAGCAAGTATTAACCTGGGCTAGAGTTTGGCAAGTACCCATGAAATAAGCAGATCACTTCTGGTGGCTTGCCTACTACCCAGTTCCATTTTCTCTTCAGTTACTTTTATTTTGTTATTGGTCCTCCCCCATCTTTTCTTTTTGCTGTTTCGCACTGTCAAAGCTTTAGATGCTCTGGGGATACCAAAGTGCTTGGAGACCGTGTGGTATTGGAAACACCCACATCTGGTGCCAGATTCCATGGAAGGACCACCTGGTGGTGTCCAGGTGGGAAGCCATGCAGCAGGTAGGATCTCCAAAAGGAAACCCAGGAGTCCGAGTGTCAGCATACCCTGCCTCCTGCACATGCCAGGAAGCACTCGGGGCAGTGAGCACAAGGTGCTGCAGAGAGCGAGCTCACAAAGATTCCCACTTGGGAACTGCCACTTGGGAGTGCGGCTGAGGGGAAACCTGCTCTTCTTCACCTCTGGTCTGGATTTGCAAAGTGAAGCAGGAAGAGAAGAGGAGAGGTGTTGGCTCGTGCTGAGATAAGTGAATGTAGATGCATCCCTACTGACCACAGGCATTTCGTGTCTGCCTGTCCCCATGCTGCTCAGAAATGGTGATCATGCAACTAGTGATGCCACTGGGATTGTTGGCTGATGGTTGTTGTCAGCTCCCTGTGTAACACTGTAAAAGGTCAGATGTTTCTTCAGTTAACCCTTTGTGTAGCAGGTATTTATAGGTGCTGGAGTGTGTCTGGTTTAAAAGAAATGCTTTGACCTAAAGATTTCACCAAGATATTTATGTGTTTTTCAATAGGGGCAATGTGGTCATGTGACTACTGAAAGAGAGCAGGTAGAGCAGAGGCCAGCCTGTAGCAAAGGAGTCTAGGTGCCAGCAGAAGTATCATTGGTGGTCAAGATGGTGTGTCCCCCCAGAAAGAGTTTCTTATTTTATTTTTTCTGAAATGAAAGAAGGTGATGAGGATTGAATGGATGAAAAGACGCATGTGAAATGCTAAATATTGACGCCCAGAAAGAGGTGATGCTAACATACACAGGACTTTACTCTCTGGGGGTCAAGGCTTGCTGCTCCTCCCAGCCCAGCCAGAGCACAGGCAGAGCTCCAAGGCTGCTTTCATGTTCAGTCATTAACATGTTTTAAACCAGAAAAATGTGTGAAGATGGAAGCAGATGGATTCCTCTGAGAATGGTTGGTTTTTTGACAAATATAGCCATGCCTTAAACACCAAAAAATTCTGTGCACCTTCAAGGGTGAAGACAGATGTTTGAAGCAGACACATTATAAATTCCTGCTGAGAAGAGGAAACACGTTTTTGAGCAAGAGGTTATTTCTCTACTCCTACACAATCCAGCCATTATTTTGCACAAAGTGTGGCCAGACTTGCTAGCTGAAATTCCCAGAACAATATATTCAGCAAGGGTTTGGGTTGTGCGCATTCACATAGCTGTGGAAAAAGTAGGAAATCAGGGATCTGATATAATACTAACCAATTTATTCTAAAATCTCTTTACAAATCATGGGTACAGCAGACTGAAAAATCTCCTAAACCTGACAGTTGCAGAATTCATGCACAGTAAAGATATTTGATAAGGCTGAGCACAGGGTTTTATCTATAACTGGCACATTTATAGCTGCTCAGCTCCTGGGAGACTAGAACACGGATCCCTAGGGATGGTGCATATATGATGCTATGAAAGACAAGATAGTGGCTTGTATCACCCAGGTCCTTTCATATGTTCTCTAGTTGTGTATTTTCTCTTATGTGCTCGCATCCTCTTGCTTCAAATCATCTTAGAGAAGTGTATATAAGATAGCATTGCATGAATATTAATGTAGATTTTATTTATGTTTGCATTGTTTCTCATTTCCTGTTTTACACTGCTATCCCATCTTTCTTTCTGGAGATATTTCCTCTTTCTTTCACACACAGCCTTACCAGATGAATGTTTGATTTGAAACGCAAAGGCACCCATAGTGTTGAAGTCTCCCAGAGGCACATCAGAGAAGGCAGCATTTTACAATCAAAAACTGCAGGAGTGTGCTATGAATCTCTCACTCTTCCAGAATTCATACAGCTTCCTTAAATAAAGACACCTTGAATAAATGAAGCTGTACTGATAGCCCCTTTTTCAGCATGGCCATTCTTCCCCGTACCCTGCAGGAAGCTCTCCCCCACCTGTGGTATTTTTTAAGGTCTTTCCTTCACTGTCATCCTCCTCAAGTCTTTTGGAGTCTGTGGATGGAGAGGCAAGCCTTTAATATAGAAAGTTCTTCAGAATTTTTCAAGTTTAGCAGATGATTATTTAAATCTAATTATCTGATCCAAATGTGGTAGTCACATTTTATTTCTTTACATAAAAATTCCATGGGTCAAAGCAAACATTACCCCTATGTTAATTATTTGCAGCAGAAAATGCAGAAAAACAAAAACAGTGTTTTCATCCACCAAGAACTATTAGCATATATTGTAATAGTGTTGTGTCCAAATTGGGAAAAATTAGGTCAGACTAGAATTAGAAGAATCACTCCTACACTCTGTATGTTTACAGCATGATAAATGCTCTTCATGATCTTTGGCTTCTATAATCATTCATTAATTTTAGATGTCATGCTGTCATGTTTGTGTCAGAGGAAAACAATGCATAGCTGTAAAGAGGCACCCTTGCTTGCAGTATTTATCTCTGTCCATGCTATGCCCAAGACAATGCCCAGTGTGATAAGGAGGACTATTGATGCAGCTTACGGATGGCTCGGACATGAAGAAGTGCAGTTGTGTTGCAGCTGATGAGCTTGCACCTCAGCTAGCATAGCAAGTGGCTTTCCCTGATGAGGGTGAGATTATATCAGAATGTGGAAAATGCCAGGCACTTCTGCAGCCCTTTTTGGCTATGGTTTTGTTAATTAAAACAAATCATTCTCCCAGAGCATTGCATTTAGCCTGCAACAAGTGCAGAAGGACTCTTCTCCCTGTTGGTAGCTGCGAATACAGTGATAGCAGTGATGTTCAGTGTCCTTTCCTCTCTCAGTCACCATTGTCCCAGAGGAAGGGGAGGTGCAGCTGCCTGTCCCAAGTAACTCTGAGGGCAGGAGGGGATTTGGAGAGGACATCAGATGGGCAATAGTAGGAGGGCAACAGCAGCAGATTATAAATGTTCCTGCAGTTCAGCTGGAATGGATCTTTTCTGTCTTTGAGATGCTAGTTCCTTATCCTATTCCTGTAATCTTTAAAAAAATGCAAATACAGGAGAGATTTTTTTTTCCTTCTCTCACTCCCTAAAAGAGGCCCTTTCAATATTCTTCCTCTCCACGCAGACTGAGGAATTTGCAGTGTGAGTGTGAGCCCATGCCAGATATCAGGGTTAACACACAAGATGAATAGAAGAGAGCACATGAAAGGGACACAGTGTGTTTAAGGCAGAGAAGAAGGGTGTTTCAGAATAGGTGTGCATTGACAAGAGCTACATCCCTCTGGAGCCTCTGAGGGACAGCAGTGTAGGACTTAGCAGAAGCAGAAGTGCTTCTTTTATTTTGTGCTTTTGAGTTAGAGGGAAACAAATGTTCACAGAATAAACACAGACATGGGCTCTCCAAGGCAAAAGACAAAAAAAAAAAAAAAAAAAAAAAAAAAAAAAGAGAGTGCTGCTTAGGAAACACTGCCTGCTCACACACAAGAAGTTTCATGAGTAGCCATCCAGTCTGGTATCCTAGTAATGAGTGACTAGCTCATCAGTGTTTATTCTTGTGCAGCTTATTTCTTTTCTGCTGCTGGTTTTTGGAGTTGTTTTCTCTTTTGTTCTTGCACTCACTGATTTTTGTGTGATTTATCATGGCTGGTTTCATATGCCTGCTGCCTACAATAGTTTTTAGTCTCTTGCAATCTTTTAGCCCTTGCTGTGAGGCCTTGTCTCGTTTACCCAAGGGTTTCCAACATCCAGCTGCCATGGAAACATAATCTGCACTGATGCACCAGACAAGGGTTCAAGACAGATGAGATGTAGTCATATCACAGACATTGGAAAGCCTCCAGTAAACTTCTACCACAGCTCTGCAAGACAGACAATGCACAATGAGTTGGAGTTTAATTTCTTATTGGGATGAGAGGTATCACACCTCAGCAGAAAATTAGATTAGGTCATAAATGCTTTTTTTGCATCTCATTCCTGCTGTAAAACATGCGTCTCAGCCTGTAGGGACCCTTCAATCTTTTAAGATGTGCTATTTCTCTGGTTCCCTCAAGCTTTCCTGTCTAATGGCTAGCCATTCACCCCTGATGGGCATTCAGCCTGATTGGCATTTCTTCTTCACCCAGCCCTCTGTGGCCTGACCCACAGGACAGACCTTGGCCATGCTCCATGGGAATGTTCCTTCTGCTGCAACTGAAGAGCTCTTTTAGCTTCTTGCACTGCCATCACCTTTGAAGGACTGCCAGGGCTGGAGGTAATATCCCAAGGTGCTCTCTGTCCAGGGAACAGTGCTCTTCAGCCAGCCAAAGACATAAAGTCTGCACTTTTTTTTAAGTTGGGCTCTCCCAGTGTCATGGTATGGTTATGGCATATCCACAAGGGTTCAAGTCACTGAATACAACAGATCTGCTTTGTATGTCATCGTAGTTTAGGTTTGACCAAATTTGCAAAATGTTAAGATGCACCTGTAAATTACTAACACTGTACTTTAGACTACTCTCAGTTCTGATTCTGAGCAGAAAATCATCAATATTCTGATGTATGCTTAAGGCTTTCCAGTATATGGCAGCGGGAAGCTTTTGGATGTCTCTGTTTTATTAAAGGTGGTATTTTTAGATCTTCATTCTTGGTGAAGTCAATTCACAACAGATTTCTGGGAGGGGAAGAATTTAATCTCACTTCCAGCTTACTTCAACAAATATTCTAAGAGGAAAAAAAAATTCTACCCTTGTTTTCCTTGCAGAAAAATATCATGTTTAACAGATAAAGTTTCCTAAATCTGAAGTATTAAGAGACTGACATTTATGTTTTCCTCTGTACCTAGTTCAAACACATCCTTACTGTGAGTGATGCTTCTCAAGTAATTTCCAGTGTACCAACAGTTAAATAAAAAGTGAGCAAAGCTGAGGCATTTTTGTGTCACCATTTACAAGCACTTAATAAGCTGCCAGAGCCATTAGCATGGGGGGATGTTTTGCTAGGAGCAGAAGGCTGACAACTTGCACAATAATGACTTCCTTCCAGAGCTGGGTGGGAAGGCAACTTTTGTTTTTATCATTTTTCAGTGTAGCCTGAGCTGCACAGAGTAATTAGTTGGTTGCTCAAGCACAGTCCACTTTTTCTTGAGTTCAGCAAATTAAGCCTCAGAATGGAGGTTATCAGACCTGTCTGAGATACTGAGGAGCCCAGAGAGGCTCAGGAACTCCATCTGAGACAAGTGTTCAGTGCAGTGGGCTGCATGTGGATTTTTCTGGATGACTTTAGGGCTTTCTTAGGAGCAAATTCCTATCTGCCTCACCATAGAGCTTTTTGTTGCTGTTTCTAACATATCAAAAATTATGCCAACAGAACGTTCTGTTTTTCCTTAGCAACAGATTAAAAAAAATAATAATTGGAAAATTGGAAGCCTTCAATTGCAACTTTGAACAATGCTATGAGAGCTTTCCTGCTAGCTCCATTGTTTCCATGTTGGACTTTTCTGTTACAGGCCTGGTGAGGATGCTGTCATTGTCTTTTGTTCTTCACTGTAGATCCCATGACTTGCAGTGTTCCCATCTCTGATGTTGTTCTCCCAAGGCAGCCTATAGTGAAGAAAATACATGCTTAAGCTAGAGCAAAGTGCAGTGCTGCCTCACTAGCTAGGAGGCTGAAAACAGCATGCACAATTTCAACAGTGAGTGGTTGAATTTGAATTAGTGACTTTATTTCTGCAAAAAGCAGCTCAGCAGAGCTTTTCTGTGCAGGGGGCAGATTCTATCAGCATGGACAATACTGAAAAGAAAGAGATGCAGTTTTCTACTCTTATGGCAACAGGTACAAGGAAGGGACAAAAGCCTGTAGTCTTTTGCATGGGTTTCAAGTACTCTTTTCTAGGACTGCTGGAATCCAAAAGAGCTGCAAAAAGACAAAAGCTATTAAGCAGGTTTATGTGTTGATGCCACCTCATCGTGGAAGAGTTTCATGCCCATGCTGTCAAATTGCTTCCAGAGACCCTAACAAAGTCATTTGGTGAAAGAGCTCGATGCTTTGACCTGGCAGCTGGCAATTCATCCCTCAGCTTCTTTCCATTGGCGAGCTTTGTTGGTCAGCAAAGCGATAGCCATTGAGTGGCACCATTAGTTGCAAGCAGACTCAGTTTAGGGATGCTTTTTGGAGTTTAAAAAGCCTCTGTGTGTGGTTTCCTGGTTGGTAACCCCTTTCTGTCACCTGGCGTATATTGCAGGCTTTGCAGACTCCTTTGGAAAATCTTCTTCTATTTGATCTAGGTGGGTTTGCTGTCGAAACTGCACAGTTTACAGTAGTCACTGCCCAAGATGGAAATTGCTGGCACCTTCTTGGCAGGCATGGCAAAGTCTGCCTGGTGTGGGAATTGACTTAGGTGCTAGTACTGGAGAGACCATCACTGTAATAAAAACAGGAGCAGTATATAAACAAATAAATATCACAGTGACGGGAGAACCAGTTTGAAAACAGGGCTCTCAGCGTAGTGCTGGGAAGTCCTTATTGCTGCTGCCAGTGCTAATCTCGCTCAGTGTTGAAAAGACTTTGGTTTCCACCTCAGTAAAGCAGACTGAAAAATCTCAGGAGCCCCGTCTTTGTTCTGACATGATTGGTGTGTAAGGGTTTCCCTAGCAGTGCTTATATTTAAAGCCTCCCTAACCTCCTGTAACTCCTACAAGGAGCTACAATCTTCCTTTAATTCAGTACTCCCAATAAAGTACAAAGCATTTGATTTAATTTCTGCATTGAGCTCTGAATTTTGTTCTGGGCTTTGTTCTCCTCAGAGCTTTGGAAAACAGAGAAAGGAGGGGGGAAGCATTTTAATCGGTGTAAAACTCTGTGGCTTTGACACTACTGAAGCCTGATGAGCCTCTGAATTTTGATTGAATAGAGCCCTAAGAAAAGAAGTAGATCCATTGAAGGATGGCATTTCAGTGCAAGAAGGATGTGTGTTTAGGACTTTCCATTACATAATGGGGCTGAAATGGGTTAACAAGACCCAGGCTTTCTTTTTCTTGAGAATTGCTGCCTGCACCACTCTTCTTCTATTACTGATGCTTCAGTCACAGCACTCACAGAAAGGTTTTCTTTGTTGTTACTAGTTTGAGAAGTAAATTGCAGTATTGTTTCTTCTGATCAAGAGATTGATTAGTCAGAGGTCTCTAGCTGAAGGGAAAAAATGTTCCTCATTATCAACTTTAAATGTAAATGTATTTGCCAAGCAGAGTTTCAGATGGTGGGGGGCTGGGGCTGGGGCTTGGGGGTGTGTCTTGCTCTTTTGATGTGCTGCCCATAACCATTTACAGATCTTTGAAATGCATCCCTCTCATTGGGTCAGTGAAAAGGGATTGTGGGAACAGTGCCCCTGAAAGAGAAAATTAACCATTGCTGCTTCTATCTGGATGGTTCTTGTGGTGTTTTGACAAGAAATGGTGTATTAGTATATTTGTAGATTTTGTGTTTTGTCCATTCTTTGTCTTTCTAGGTGCTTTTATAATCTGCTGGACCCCAGGATTAGTCTTGCTGCTCCTCGATGTTTGCTGTCCCCAGTGCAATGTCCTGGCCTATGAAAAGTTCTTCCTGCTCCTGGCAGAGTTCAACTCGGCCATGAACCCCATCATCTACTCCTACCGGGACAAGGAGATGAGCGCAACATTCAAGCAGATCCTGTGCTGCCAGCGCAGCGAGAGCACCAATGGCCCCACCGAAGGCTCGGATCGCTCGGCCTCCTCCCTGAACCACACCATCCTGGCTGGAGTCCACAGCAATGACCACTCCGTGGTGTGACACCACAGCCGGCCCGTGGCCGACAAAGAGCAGCAGGCAATGCTGCGGGCAGGGCGGGCACGTGGCCCCAGGGAAGGTAACCCACTCACGTTTTCTCAAACACTAATGGACTACAAGTGCATCTTTTCCAGGGGGCCTGACGTACCTGCACAGACTGCCCTGTCCACAGGAGTGGCCGTACTGCAAAGCCTTTGATTTCTGCTTTGAAAAAGTAGAAAGTAGTTGCTTTGCAGAAGAGGCCATCAATAACCCACGGAAAGCCTTGCTGAGACTTTGTTGGACTTTGCTGCATCTTGGTGCCAGTTTGAATCAACTCTGATTAATTAAGCTTATACCTGCTTCACTGCATTTACATGTAGCCACTTAGTATTTTTAAAAAGGGAGTAAAGGGGATAAAAATATGCCTATCATTTAATAGACATGTAATATGTATCACCATCAGCATGCTTGTGATGAACATTTTCTGTGCAGGGAGTAAAACTGTGCTCTAGTCTTTGTATCCTTAGTCACACTGTCATAACTACAGTAAAAAGAAAAGTATTTTTTTCTAACACAGGCAACAGGAAGATGAGGGAAACTGACTCTTCTTACCTTCATTACTGGTGTTAGAGAATGCATGTTCCGTGTGTATGCAGATTGTTTTAATTATGAAAAAAAATCTCTTTGTAAAGTCTGCCGGAAAGTAGAAAAACATAGACTGTATTCCAGTGTTTGTTTAGATTATGAAATAAACCGTACTTTAGTCACAATGTATATAAGGTTCTTCTTTGAAGTACAGTATGAAATTTGTAATATGTGAGGGGTACCAAGTTTTTTATGGATAAGTTCTTAAAGTAGGACACATCCTTAAGGCTCTTAAAGGGCTACAGTCAGGTTGGTAGGTTGCTAAAATTATATTTATGGCATATTCTTGGAATGCTTTTTTTATTCATGGCAAAAAGCAAATGCATTTTTAATGGTGAAAAAGAAAAGGTATGTTTTTATGGAACCTTTCTTGTAATTGAAAACAAAACACCTTCTGCATTTTTGCACTGAGAAGTATTTGTAGGGTTCCCTTCAAATGACGCCTCCTTCATTTCAAAAGCAGTGGGCTACTAAGAACCAAGGCACAGTTTTATTTTGTGAAGTTGACACTTTACAAGATAGTCATCCATTGCAAATGACTGGACCATGTTACAGATAATAGACACACGTGTACTCCATTATAAATACCTAAGCTAACAGGTGGGTTTTTTTCATATGAGACTGTTTTGAAGAGAAATGTCACTCATGTGAATATCAGTTACCAAGAATCACTGATATTAAACAAAACTCTGATATTAATATCAGTGATTAAAACAAATCACTGATATTAAACAAAACTTTAAAAATAAAGAGGGGTATATGTAAGCAAAGGTGGGATCTTGCTGGTAACAAAACTTGGGACCTCTTTCCAGGAAACTCTGTGTTACCTAACAATGTAAAATATATCAACAGTAAATTCCTGGCACTGTTCTTGCTATTGTAATTTGTCTCTATAACAGAAAGAAAAAAACAAACAAGACAAAAAAAGGGGGGGTGGGGAGGGAACCAAGGAAAAAAAACCACACTCACAAAAAAATAACCCCACAAAACTAAATAAAAAAACCCCAGAGATATATACCCTTCATTGTACTATACTGGATTGTAACTTAAGGGAGGATACTCTCCTATTTGGACAGGGAAAAAATGGAGGGTGGAGATTCAGCTCAGCAAAATCCAGTGTTTTCAGCATCTCTTGCTTTGAGGAGATGCTTAGATTTTATGCTTCCAAGCAAAAAATTGCTTGGAAGAGAAACAAGTGAACAAATCCTGCCTCCACTGAATAAAGTGAGAGTTATGACACTGCTTTCAGTAAAACTGAAATCCACCTGAACTGTCAAGCTAGTTTTGTGTGGACACTGTGGAAGGTGGAGTAGGTAGAGAGAATAAACATTACATTGTCTGCCAGTTGACCAAGGTTTTGAATATATCCACTGGCTTTGAACAAAACTGGTCATTTTTCTGACTGTATTTGAGAGCAAGTGAATGTACAGGTTGATTTGGTTTTATTCATAGAACTGTCCCGAGAAACAGAAGAACAGGCTGTATGAACTTTTTCATGTAAAAGCATCTGCTTGCTAATCCACTCATATTTTTTCCTTAGTGCCTGCTTGATGCTTGAACTAGTGCAGGTAAGCAGAAGAAAGGAGAGGGTAAGACTGCCTCCAAAAAGAGAAAAAGAATCATCTGAGTGAAAAATAATTTTTTTCTCAAGAGTGCTTTGAGTTCCTTTCTTCCTTGGATCCAGCAATAGCACTTTTTCCTGTCCCTAACATCCTCACAAAAGTAGAAGATCATAGACACTTCAATCTAGGTTTGGGGGTTTTTGAGCTGGGGGTTGCCCTTTCCAAGTGTTCTTTTCACTGCTATTTGCATGCTTTTATTGAATCTCGTCTGGATAGAGTGGGAGGATGATGTTACAAAATAGCAGCAAATCATTTACCCTAGTTTAACCTGCTGGAAGTCTGGTGGGTTTTGAGAAGCCACGGGTGAATAACTTGAAAACAGGAGTGGTGTGTTTGTTTGAGTATGGGTGGGTCCAGAGGCCTCTTGGGAAGACAGATGCCCAAGGAGGTTTTCTGTCATCACTGTGATTGTGACAGAGGGCAGTTGCTGTCCAGGTACATAGTTCAACCCAAGGAGGCACTCAACAATTCAAGAAGGTAAACCTTTTGAACTCAGCAGCAGTTAAATTTCAGTTGTCAGGTGTGTTAATCCAGGAGCATGTCTGACAACAGGTGGCTTTTCTTCTGAAAGGTGAAGTGCAGTGTTTCAGATCAAATGCAGCAGGAGGAATTTTGCTTGCACAATTATGCTAGAGGAACTCACTGAGCATATGGCTGCTGTATAACAATTTGATTAGTGCTTTGTGTTGTTGACATGTTGTTCCTATATCCTTAAGAAATCTGATCTGTGAATTGAGTAGCTCTTTGCAAGCTAATGAAATTAAAGCTCCAGTGAGCAAAGAGAATAAAAACCAGCGCCTGGAATAGAAGGATTCATTTGCTGTGTTCCTTAGAATGGTTCCCAGCCATTTGTTGTCATCTCAGAATGTTTTTAAGTTTTGCTCTTCTATTAAGATTTTCCAGCCTCATTGTGCAGTTGTAGAACTCACTTCTGCTATGTGAAAACATGGTGCAAAGTACTTAGGGAAAAAGATTGCCTCACTTATTTTTACTTATCTCAAATTCTTCAAAAGGTTTTAGAAGACTTCTTAAAATACCAACGATCCTCCCACAGTCATTAAAATTCTTTTGTTGCTGATTGCTTCTGGTCCAAGTAAATCCTCTTGAAGTTCAAATGTAATGGTGTTCATGTCAGCAATTGTAGTGGTGGGAAGTTGTGTATTAAAAGGAATATCATTTGCAGATCAAGGAAAATGTGGTTTTCTACTTCATGTCTTTTCAGTGGCAGTATAAATCTGAAAACTAATTAAAAATATGGTCTTTGAATTTTAATTCTCTGTTGCTGTGATATATACAGAAGCTAGGTAACCCATGGTCAGAAAAAGCCCAACTTTTATAATAAAATATTGAAAATATATGTTTGACATATTGGTTTTCTTGTCAGCACCTTTTTTTTGTTTTGGTTTTTCTGGGTTCCCTTGGCAGCTTCAGGATAGCTTCTGACTGAGATACTAAAAGCTGGACAGATAGAAGAGAGGGCAGACTGAAAAAAGGCTTTTTCACTGATTCCTAAAATTAACCATAGCTCCCTGTCCATAGTGCACCAATAATGGAGTTTTCATAGACAGTTGCCACATTGTTTTTTTTAAATTTGCCTTTGCCAAATAGTCACAGCTGTAGCAACATATAAACAATCAGGCAACAAAGGCTTGGAGTAGGCCACTTGGTGAAAAGGAAAGGGCAGGCCTGCTATCTTCATGGGGCAAACTAAGCCTGGGTAACTTGGATGTCAAAGAGCAAAGAACACGTCTTATGTCCAGTGTTTTAGTTCTCCTTCGTCTGCTAAGTAACTTCTGTATATCAACATAAATTTGTGCCAGTATAGGATTGCACTGAAATTAAACTTTTCACTCCATGGACTATCTTTTGGTCTGTACTGGTGAGGTGGCCAGGGGTTTAACCATGGCCAGCCTGGGTCCCAGGAGCAGTGTGTCTCTGCTTCTGAAGCAGGTTTAGTAGCTTTTTCTGACCTTTGTGTTGCTCCAGAAGCATGCTACCAGATACTATACTTAACTACTGTAAAGCTGTCTAGGTTTTCTGTCTGTGACACTGCTGCAGCCAGCTCTGTCTGCAGTGGGTATCCACAGACAAAAAACATGCAGATTTTTCTGTGAAAGAAATAAAAGTCCACCATGCAGATTGCTTTTACTAGGTGGGATTAGAAAGAACACCACCAATGGAGAGGCTTTGATGCAAACACCCCTGGTCTGTGTGAATCAAGGTGATGCAAAGCCGAGTGGGCAAAGGTGTTTCTCTAGGGCATTGTCCCCACCCTGTGCAGAGGCCTGACCCCATCCCTGGTGTCCCTGTCATTGTTCTGGCTCTCATCTGACTTTGAGACTGGATGTAGCTGGCAGAGGTCAGTCTTAGCAAACTGGCTAATTTTTTCCACTCACTGCAGAGGTAAATGCAGGCTTTTCCTTTTTCTGGTCCTGTTAAGGGCTTTCCTGTTACTGCAACCATACCTGTTGGGTCCTTTCAAACCAGTTCTTGCTGTGAGGCATCAGTCTGTGCTCTACACTGATGTCTGTAAGGGGGGCATTTGCAGCTGCAATCTCATTTGTTCAGACAAATTGCTTGGCTTTTCCATTTGATTGGAAAGGCCACTTCCAACAGAGACAGCTTTACTGACATCCACACCTGTCCAGACACAGCTTCTTAAGAAAATGTGCCCTTATTTCTCCTTCCTTTTTTCCCTCTTAGAGGATTTTCTAAGAAGCTATTGACCCAGCCCCTCTTTTCTAAATCTATCAAGAAGACAAAAAAGAGGTTGATATTTAAAGAAAACAAACAAAACAGCCAAACCAAACCAAACCAATTACAACAAAAACCTCACAAAACAAACTAAAAAAGCCACAAGAAAAACACAGGGCACAAGGATATTAAACTATGCTGTTGTCTTCTGCGGTACATGGAAATCCAACACACTGATAGCTGCCAGCATTTTAACAAGAGCCTCCATGAAATGTTCCCTTTTGCCTGTGATAAAATTCTGATAACCAGAAGTGTATGTGGGAGACTCAGGAATCTGTTAGTTTTTCCTGTTTAAATAAAGCCATGTTTGTAATTCAAAAGTATTGAGAGAGCCAATGAGCTTTGGCAAACAATTTTGTTACTAAGTGCACTTACTGTAAATGTTTAGAGGTTGTATCTAGTACAATAAAGTATTTGGCATGTGTAATATGGAGTGTGAAAGAAATACCCTTTTTCAGGAGAGCTGGTATTTTTGAATGTGAAGGGGAATTAATCAAAAAATGAATCAAGGCACAGGCTTGTCTCTTCCAGGGCATAGCATAGGGCTAAAACACAGGGGCAGCAAAGGGACAGGTTATTTCCAGTAAACCGCTTAATCCACTCTGTCATTCTTATATGCCCACCTTCCTTTCTTTGAAGTCCACATTTGCACCATTTAACCTCAGACCCCATCTCATTGCTATAGAAAAAACATTTCCTGCACAGAGAAGACAAACTTATTGCTTCTTTTTCCTCTTTCTATTCCTTCCTTCCTCCCTCTGCTTTCTCCTTTTCCTTTTGCTCTTCACCTTCCTTTCCTTTTTTTGTGCATGGACATGTTTCTGCTACAGTGTGTCCCGAAGTTGGATTTAACCACAGAAAGTTAACTAAACCAAATCTGGTTGGCTTATAGAAAGTGATGTGTACACACATAGATCTGCATAGTCATAGGAAGAGGGAAGAAGTGAAATAAAATTATTCTTTCAGTGCTGTTTGAGTATAGGTCTTTATGACTGTATTTTTCCTGCTAAATCCTATTTCACATTTTGAAGAAAAGAAGATTTATGTAAAGGGTTCATTAGCCCCTTGCCTTTTGTTAGAGAAACCAATCACTTACACACTGATGAAAGCCAAGTGTCGGCTTCAGCAAAATGACAGAAAAAGAAGTTGGTGTTCCTAATCACTCTAAGCATTAAAAAGTACAAAAATAAAAAATTAGAAGAGTTCAAGTTTTTTCATCTCTCCAGATCCTGGTGATTCATGACTAATGCCTTGGTGCTGGGCTTTCCATGGCATGGCATGTGTAATGTAAAGCAGCCCCACAGAGCTTGATTGCTGGACATAATGAGCAGAAAGCCAAAACATACAATTGGAATATAAATCACTTCTCATGAAAATGCACTGCAATGCCTCTGGGATTTTCTTCTTGAGCCCTGGATCACCATTTGCTGGGAAAGCCAGAGTGTTTATATGGCTATGTGTTAACATTAAATACACAACACATGCAGTGCTGCAGCTCTCAGCCTCAGCGCGCAGTAGGAGAGGCACAGAGCTGGAGCTCTGAGAGCAGAGAGCCAGCACATTTGAGATCACAGCGCCCAGAGCCTGCCGTGCCCTTCCCTGCCTTGCCTGGGCCAGCACTCCCGTCCTGCTTTGTGCCTTTCTGTGCCCCTTCAGAATAGGTGTGTCTGCGTTGGCAGCGCTGCCTCTCATGAGATAGACCCAGCAGGAGCAAATGCAAGTCAGCCTCTTTCATGCTAATCAAAGCCTTTTTCCCCTTAGCTCCTCAGACTTCTCATGGTTACAGATCTGCTACTCCCTCCTCTAATCATTGCATGCCCAACCTCTTGCTGAACATTCTCGTCCACCAGTTCCTCACTTGTGCTGCCTTTCTCTGTGCCTCCAGCCTAAACCATCTCTGTGGCAAGATTCAAGGTGACAGCCAGGTGTTTTACACCACAGATGCAGCTCCTTTGTAATTCCCTGGAGGACAAGGTGGAAATGGAGTTAAAGTCAGTAGGCAGCCTGTCACAAGTGGTGTTCCCTAGGGCCCAGTTTTGGAGCCAGTTTAGTTTAATATCTTTATCCATGATGTCTGAAGGGTGTCACTATCCCTGGAGATTTTTAAAAGATGTGTAGATGTGGCACTTAGGAGCATGGATTGCTGCTGGGCCTGCAAGTGGTAGGTTAATGGTTACAGTCAATGGTCTTAAAGATCTTTTATAACCAAAACCATTCTATTATTCAATGGGAAATAAATAAATACAATATACAGAGAAAAAGGAAGTGAAAAATTGTGAGAGGGAAGAGACAATGAAGAAGATACTCCCCTACTTTCTGTGCAGAATTTGGTTTATAACCCTTTCAAAGGCTTTCTACCAAGTTCAGGAAAGAATTCTTGAATGTTGCTTTTGTTCAAAGGGAAAGAATAATGCCCCTTCCATGGCATTACTTTTTTTGTTTCTGATGGAAAACTTTGTTGTTTTAGGTGTATCTAATTTATGAAGAGATCAAAAGGCCAACTGAAACAAGTAGAAGCCTTCCCATTTACCACCCACACTGAGCACAAAATTAAACTGTTTTTATGTAAATGGTGTTTTACCACTCAAAAGATTGAAGGATGCTTCAAGGATCACTGATTTAAGTTGGGGTTTCTCTATTTCTCTGTTTTTCCAAAGTTCATGATATCTGGATATTTTGCTGCTTATTCTGCCACAGATTTTTAAGTTTGTACATTCTTCTTGTCCTCAAGTGTCTCTTTGCAATCCTGCTTTTCAAAATATGTAAACACTCCTTAGTTCAAGGGAGTTACTCAAAAATGTGCCTGATTTGAGCTAGTCCAGCTGCTACTGCCTTCCAGACCCCTCTCCTGTCTGATCACAGTGAGATCTGATTTTGAGCCACAAATATATGCTAACAAGTGACAATTATTTTGTTTAGAAATTCTTGTGTCAGGGAAAATGTCAGTATCATATATATGTCTCTACATCTAATGCAATGTTCTTCAGGCAAGCTGGCTGCCCAAATGGTGTTTCTTAAAGAGACTCATCAGGAAAACAAACTTTCCTGAGCTGGACTGGGTTAAGGGTTTGAAAAAGGTGACAAACCATTCTTTCATTTTTGAAACATCACTCCTACATCTTTGCACAAATATGCTTAGAGGTGAGCTGTTGTTTAGTCTCCAGATAATCTGTCCTTTTTCCTGCTCTTCAGACATATGCACGCTTGTGCTCCTGAAAAAGCCTGCATATTTTCTATAAAGTGGAAAACCTGATTTTCAGTCCACATGCTTCAAAGCACAAGGCATTCACACCTGATCTACTAGAAAGAGAGTGCACAGGTGAGTGGGAACTGTGAGACCTTGACTGTCAGACCTCTTTGCTTAACAGCTGGTCACATGCACAGTCTGTGTTTTGATGTCTCCTTTGGTCTGAGAGTATCAGACGTGTTTAATGACTTATTCTAAGGGCACACATAAAACAGTCATGACACAGGCAATGATTTCGTATAGCCAAACTCCATGAAAACTTGCAGGACTGGAAAACTTTCAGGAAAAACTTGAAGGATGTATTTTTTTATTTCTATTTTTTACTTCTGTGCAGAAAACTGGAAAACTGTGGGCAGCATTACTGGTTTGGTTTTTTTTTTTTGGTAGGCAAGAACATACCATGAATCTAAGTGAGAGTACCAAAATCTTGGGAAAGCACAAAGAACAAGACTAAAGAAGAGAAGGTATCAGAGTGCTCACACAGTGAACTCGGGATGGGATCCTCTGCACTGTCCTTAAATTGTGCTTTGGCTGTAACTCAGCCAAAAAGCACAGGTGAAATGATGATGTGGCACATGTCCGACCACCAGTGATCTCTGTGACCCAGCTGGAGATGGGCCGGCAACAACACCCTGAGGGATCTGCAGGGTGTATGGGAAAACTCTCTGGGTCTGGGAGCTCAACAATGGTATGTTCACAAGCAGCAAGGAAGGGACGGGTACAACTGAAGTGCCAAAACTGAAGATATTTTTTAAATAAATAAAAGGAGACAAATGAGGGCGCAAAACAAAACACAAAGAGGCTGCTTCAGAAGACCCCAAAGTGGGGCTGACACACACACACATCTATAAATATCTCTCATATAATGTCCTAGAAGCCTTCTGGCCAGTCATGGGCTGTTGATCTGCATGACCATCCCTACCCAGCTGATCCCAGAGTCCTTTGTGAGTCCTTTCCTCCTCACCATGAGCTGCTTTGATGTCATCAGTTGTGGCTTCTTATTTCTTGAGGCTCACTGTTGCTTGTCTATGGTGTGGCTGTGTGGCCATATCTGGCCTGTCCCCTCCAGGCCAAGCTCTAACAAAATAACACACATGGCTTTGAAAATATGGGAGGCTTCTTCCAGGGGTGTGTTAAAAATGGCAGCCTGCTGGCCCCTCTGCCCCTCCAGTGTGTACTGAACAGAGGAACCACTCTGGCTTTCATTGCCTGGCCCAAAGGCTGCCCTGCAGCAGCAGAATCCATCCCACAGCAGGCACTGCCTGCAGGATGTGTGTATCATGCACATAGAAGCATGGTGTAGGATTTTTTTTTTCTGTCTAGCACTTGAGGAGCATTTTAAAAGTTTCTTGCAGCACAGCAACAGCCAAGGTAGACATGTTATTAATAATTATTAATTAGTTAATTATTATTTGATTATTAATTAGTAAGCACCGGTGCGGTAATCCATGGTTTTCCTGGGCCTTATATGAGTCCAATCCGGCTAGCTTAAGACTCTAGCCCACACGGACCCGCATAGATGGAGGTAAAAGACGAGAGGCTCTCTTCTCCATGAGGGTGCAAGTATCCTGTTTATTGGCTTGGGACAGGACACAGGCGATGGGTCACCCAGGTACAAAAGAGGGATTGGAACTCTCACACAGGAGGTTTTATACCCTAGGGGGTGGGGGCGGGGGGAGAGAACCGGAGCCAATGGGATGCCATGGGGGAGGGGCGAAGTACCTGTGGGACAGACCAGGTGTGTGTAACAGGGGGGGTGTGTGAGGGGGAGACCATGTGATGAGGGAGGGGGAAAACCCATCTACTTTACCCAACATGCTCAGTAGAAATTGCCCATCACCAGTGCAACAACTAAATAAACTATTTAGTGCAATACAACACACCAGGGAGTGGTGAAAGAAAAAACATTTAAGTCACCTCTGCAAAAGTCAAGTTCTTGCTTTTTCTACTCATGTTCTAATGAAGAGTGGTATAAAAGGAAGTCTTTATAGCATTGTTTTTTCCCTAATGTCTGTGTTCTGTTCTTTTACTTGCAAGGCTGGCATTTTCAAAAAACATTTGCGCAGCTGAAGAAGCATCAAGTTTTATTAGAGCAATTTGGCTCTTAAAAATTCTAACACAGTTTTCTTCACGAGTGCCTTAAATATTAACAAAGGTGGCTGCATTCGTTTTACTGAGTTTGGGAGAAGACACAACTCAGCTTGTGTCAAGGTATCCATGTTAGTCTCCTACTGCTTGTGCCAGTCCAGGTTAATCTGGTTCAGGAACTAAAAGAAACTGCACTGTAAAAGGCACCTTTGTTCCAGTGTCTTGTATTTCTCTCTGAAGGTATAAGCATTGAAGGAAAAACATCACATCCAGTCCAACATGTGCCAGTGAAATTTTTCTGGTGCAAGGTATGGACTCCTAGGTAGCTCAGACAATTTTGAAAATATTGCTCCTCATCCAAATAAAGTAAAAGAGCGGCCAATATTCAGAGTAAGTGGCTTTACTAGTAAAGTTGCATAAAGCAACCTCCCACATGCTTCACCTTCAGTGAGTAACTCCATAACTGAAACGTCTGGAGATGGTCCAAACAAAACAGTGTGTTTTCCATTAAGTGTGAAAAAAAAAAATTACACAGCGTATAAATTTACAATGAAGCCATGTTGTTTGCTATGAACTAACAGTGACATACATGTGATTTTAGTAAGAAACCCCATAATTTCATTAGTTAACACTGTCTGCAAGTCAAGCATACAGTGAAAAACAAAGCAGATCCAGTCATTCATCAAAGAATTGTCCATCAATAAAGCTCCCAAGCCTTTGCAATCCCACCACCAGTCTGGGTGGGCTTCTGCCTCCTCCCCCTCCTCCTTCTTCCCTAATCATGTCCAGCCCGTTTGCGGCTGGGTTTGCCCCCACAGCCTGCAGTGGAGCACCGCACTGAGGAGAGCTGTGGCTCTAGCCCCAGTGCTTGCCCCTCGCCTGGGGCTCAGTGCCAAAGCACAAGGCTACCACATGGTACGATGCAGCAGTCCAGACACTGTACCACCCCGTGCCTTCCCTTCCGGTCTGCTTCTAATCCAGAGACCCAGGACAAAGTCAACAAATGCAAGGAATAATCAAAAGAAAGAGGAAATACAGCCAGATGAATAAAATATTGTGCCAAGAATCCGAACACAGAAACTGAGCTTGGCTCTACCACATGTTCTACACAACTAGGCAATTAGCCCCCAGTATTTAGGTTTTCTATTTCAGTAAGGGGTATTGGTTTATGGCCTCTGCTCCCTTTCCACCATGAGTTCTACAGTACGGGAAATACCTCTTTGTAATATGTTTTTGCAGAACCCAGAGCAATAACTGAATGTGTTCATGGGAAAACATTTCCAACAGCAGATGAGGCCATTTCTACATCAGGACTCAAGTCACTCTGTTAAACAGTTCTGTCACCCCGCTGACTCACCCTGTCAACTCGGGCGTGAGCTGGTTGGTAATCTTTTTACCTCATTCTTGGAGGAGAGTTTGGACAAGAAAGAGAGAATTACATAAGAATGCAGTTGGACACCAAGAAGTAGTAATGAAGAAGAAAGCAAAATATCTTCACAGATTATAAACTAAAAGGAAAATTATAGAAAAAAATAAAATTAATGGATGAAATGGTAAAGGTGAAAAACTCTTTGTGAATAAGCTTTGCTGAATCACAGACAGGAAACTAATGGGCTGCTAAGCTTGATTTTCTGCAGGCCTGGAAATGAGGAAGCCATCAAAGGACTTGCTGAAAAGTAGGATGCTGAGATAGAGTCCATCAGGAAATGGCCATGTTTCCTGAAAACCTGGAAGGGTTGAGTTAGTCAGCAGGTTTATCATTTAAACAAACCCCTTACAGCTGCTGAGGAGAGTTATGGAAAATCAATGGGACCATGTAGGCCTGTGGAGTGGAGTTGAAGGGGAACCTGTGGTGCTTGGGAGGAGAGAAATAAAGGAATGGGCTTTGCCTGAAAAACAGGGAGCAGAGACATTCAGCTCCAAAATATGACAAAACACAGAGCAGCATCTGTTAGAGCTGGCATAGTTAACAGAGATCCATTATGGAGGATCTTGGCTGGAGCCTACAGCATCAAACTCACTAGCGGGTGAGATGGCTGCTGGATGGCAGCGTGAATCCACAACACTCTATGAAAAAACATTACCTGAATTTTCCCTGGTTTTCTCCCTTGGGGTTATGGTCCTTTCAGGCATGGTGATTCTTCTGGGGCAACCAAGAATTTTTATTCATAAATCCTAAGATGAGATGGGATAAAAAAGGGCTCTGGTGACCAAGACAAACTGACCCTCTGTGTGCCAGCTGCAAGCTCACTGGGACTGATTTCCACCACACTCTTTGCGGGATGGAGGCCAAGCCATCCAGCTGCCAGCCCCAGTTTCCTGTTGTTTTTAGTTCAGCTGGACTCATTACTTTCCTCCCCTTTGTGATGGCTGGAAACATGTTCCTTGCTTTCTACACCAGAGCCAAGGCTATGGCCAAAGCTAGGTTTTGCTGAAACAATCAACCTGACAGTCTCTTCTTGAATTTTGTTGTAACAATTAAGTTCAGAAGGAAGGTAGCACAGTTGCTCAAAATAAGCCTTAGGACAGAGTGTTAATGTCTCTCTGTAGAGACAGACTAAAAGGCAGAAAGGATTTTCCCCTACAAGTCCAAACATAACTGAATGTGAATGAGGCATCCAAGACCGACAAGTTTGGTGCTATTGGAAGGGATTTCCTTATAGCATAGCTGAAAAGTATGAAATTCTAATGGTCTCATGGCATGTGGAAGCCTTCACATTTAAGTTGTTTTGCAAGATCATTGAGTTCAGAGGTCTGCTGTCTCCTCCCAGGACACTAAAGGTGATGCAATGAAAGTATTGCTGACCTCAGAGACTTTTGGGTGGGAATATGCCTGCCGTGGAAGGAAGCAGGAGTTTCACCAATGGCTCCAGGGGCTGAAGCTAGCACAGGCTTTCCCATATTGCCCAGCATCAAGTGTCTGTATGGGTTGTTCAAGACACTCATGATGTCAGCACCCACTCAGCCCTTGGACATCTCCCTGGAAGCAGAAAAGAAGCACCACACCAGGGGTTTACCTGGAATGCAAAACACCAGTTATTCATGTCTACTTTATAAGCATATTTGTCTGTTAGGTAAAACAAGTGCCCTTCAGGCAGGCCAGTGGCCTTTTTCAGGAAGAAAAATAGTATTCTTTTTTTATTATTCTCCCTCAAATTTGCTGCAATGTTCAGTGCACAGGTGGAAACTACTTCTGCAATAAGATCATTAACTTGTTTGCACAGTTTTGCAGATAGCATACCCTGGAAAAATCAATTGTCATAAGTTTTAATTCCTACTAAAATAGATCTTTTAAGTTGTTTACAGAATCTCATGAAATGAAATACAGGAAATGGTGTTGCTATCTCCCAAACAGTCATAGTCTTGTCTCATTTCTCTGGAAATGACAGATGATTCTATTGTAATCAGAAGATCAAATCCAGATGTATGTTTCTAAGACCAAAATCAAAACCTGAGCACTGCGTCTACACTTTTTTAAGTAGGAATTATACCATTTGACATAATCTCCGAAAACTCATGAAAATAAAAATAAAGGCCAAAATCCATACCAATATTCAGGACAAGGGCAAAGTTTCCCTGGACCAAGGACTGGTATTGAGACTCTGAGCTGTCTCTGTGACAGCAAGTGATCAGGCTGTGGAAGGCACAAGCATGGCTGAGGGCCACAGCTAGTTGTGTGAGTGTTGGCCTGGATCCTGGATTTCCTACTGTCCTAATCATTATCCTCATAATATCTTTGGGGTTTTTTAAAAGTGAAGATGAAGTTTGTAATTTGAAATTATACCAATGCAATGTCTGAGGTTTCCAAAGAAAACCTCTCCTCATTATTTTAGATGGAATTAGTGCTAACCTTGTCACAAACAGTGAGAATCTTAAACCAACAGTGCAAACGAGTTTCAGAGAAACATTTTTACCCTACCTCACAATCTCCTACAAAAGTGCCACTACAAATCGTGGGCCATTCATAGCAGACATATTTTGGAGAATTTTCAGTCAGGAGTGGTTGTGAAAAAACTGAAGCTCTGAAATCAGGTAGTGACCAACATCCAGTGGGGATAATGCCAGTTCCCTGGTACATTATCCTCTTGGGAGGGAAGCATGCCTTTGGAGACCCAGTAACATGATGGCCCCCTTGGCAAGAGACAGAGGCACTGCCAATATTATCAGAGGTAGGTTTTAGAGTAAGTGGAACAACCTGCTTTTCCTGTAGTTGTTTTTATATAGTATAGACATTTAAACCTTGTGTTCATAGAACCTGACTATAGAAATATATTTACTTTTCAGTTTTTCAAAAGTGTTTGTCTACCCACTGTTTTTCTAGAAATCTAAAAACACCTGAGAATAACACTATTTACCATTTAGTTTGGTATTCACTGTTTTTATCTGCTTCATAGACAGATAGCCACCTACAATAAATTTTGCATTGGTATACAGTGATTTTCTGTAAGGTATTTATTTTTCAGCAAATAAGTTGGCATCCAAAAATAAACTGAAAAGAAGGATGACCAGAAATACAGGCGCAGTGTTTGGTGTATAAGTTCCTTCTTCACCTCAGGTGGACCATGTGGTGAGCTGTTCCCAGAAGGCATTTCCAAAGTACATGGAAATGCCTTTGTACATCTGCCGAGGGGCAACTCACTCTCTTGTGCGAAAATCCTCATGGTGTTGACATGTTTGTTATGAACAGAGGTCATGGGGTGGTGTGGAGAGAGGAAACCTTAGGGAATGTATAGGAGACTGGCTGAAGGATACTTTTGTTGTATGCTTTATTGGCCAAAAGTATGATCTTAATCAGCTGAAGAATGCTCACCATTTTAGGCATAAGGATGGGTCATCTTTAGAAAATACCTAGAATATCTGGCCTCCAAGAATTATTTTTGGGAATTAGAAGGCTGGGTCCTGTACCTCACCAGCCCTTGCAAATCCCAGAACGTGCCTCTCCCATCTTCAGCTACAGCAGAAGGGCTGAGGGGCCAGAGCTGCTCTGTAATGACTAGCCTTCAGTAAACTCTGAAGTATAAGACAGCAAACTCTGACAGAATAAACAGAAATAATGCAGTTGAATGAGGACGAGCTGCTGGAGGTCTTTCCAGAAATGATCCATCATACATTAGCACAGACATGTCAGGATTGCTGACTTCATTTCCTATTATTTTGTGAATGAACACTTGTAGTTGTTGTGGTAAGGAGAGAACTTAGCTGAATGATGATTCTAGGAAAGGGATGTCACAACAGCATTCACAGTATGGAGAGGTGTTAACAGCAGGAAGGGAGAAATTTTTTGAAAAAGGAAGTGTGGGACCCACAAAGAGGAAATGGAAACTGAAAGCACAGCCTGCGTAAATGGAGGGTTTTCTCTCTAATCCAGGCAGTGGTGTCACTACAAAGTAGTTTGAGAACTACTGCTTTGGATGTTCCAATACAGTGCACACTGTTTTCACCCAGTAAAATGATTCTTTCATGTAGTTGTTTAAAACAACTTCCTCGTGATTTCAGAGGTATCTTTTCCCATAAGATTTAGCACTAACCTGCTTCTGAAATTGGTGCTACAATGCCACTATAGGTGAGGAAAACAGCAAAACCAGTACAAAGAATGTGGTTTTTTTAGAGTATCATTCATCAACTACTATGGCATGAAAATAGCTTTTAACTCATATGCTGACACAACCCAAACACCCAGAAATACTTGTGAATCCAGCTGAAATCTGAGCTCTCAGCAGACCTGAGAGGGGGAAAAGCAGGCAGGCATCTGTCCTGAGGCACCTGAGAGGAGTAAAGAAACGTTGAAGCAGCAATCAGAAAATGTCACCATCTCCCACTAAGAAGTCCTTGTGTGTCAGAGGGCCTCAAAGCACTTTAGAGAACTGTGTCTGTATTGATGCTAGCCCCCAGGATTACTGTGGGTCTTGGGAGAAACAGATCAGACTTTATGTGTTGGTACAGGAGGATGTTTTCATCCACAGCTGTCATCTTTCTGTAGTGAAATGGGAATATGGAAATCCATTGTCATTGCATACCTTAGCTCTGCATACAGAACAGGCAGATTAATCATCTAGTCTGTCCTCTAAATTGTCTTAAAGTGAATCAAAACATTTGCTCCTGAAGAAACTGCACAAAGCACCATAGTCATGTGAGATGTGCTGTAAAAAACCATCCCAGTACTTGGGGCTGCTCATATTGACAAGTCTCTTCCTGCAGCTGGGAAATACATATTTCAGCAATGTGATGGCCAAGGGATTAATGGAAATTCTTGTGGGATGGATTCTCGCAAGAAAGGGTGTTAGGGTGTTATTAAGTGACCTTTTTCCTATAAAAATGTAGAGGTGGTCTGAAAAAATCCGACTCCCTGTAATAACTCCAGGCTGCTTAAATTTAGTTTGACCACTGCAGAAGCAAACTGCAGTGGTCAAACTAAATTGACCATGCTCTTCATCTTCCAAGTGCTTCCTGACACAGTGATGCTCTGACAGTCAGTTCTACTCCCTGTTGATTACTTGCTTTGACCACAGATCCTTCAGGTTACTTTCCATTAGAAAATTTCTTCTGTTTCTGGGTCATACCCTCTGCAAGAGCAGAACATGAAGATGAACTGAACTTTTCTATCTTTCAGAATATTAATTTAAGGTACACATCTCTCTGGCTTGAGCTCAACTCTTAGTCTCATGAAAAAACCATTCATCTGTAGCTCTGGCTGTCCAAAGCACAATTCTTCAAGAATATTCAGTCTCAGGGTTTCTTTGTGTCCAAGTGCTGTAAGAAGAGCAAAAGCATGATTGTGTAAACACCATCTAGGAAGAAACACAGCTCCAGAAGGTGGTTTTCCAATGACTGCTCTCAACAAATTAGCTGCACTTGTCTAACTGAAAATATGCTCATATTGCTACCTTACTCTCTCCTCTGTCTCTCCCTGGCCTTTTTTTCTCCCATCTCTTGCATGTTTTCATAAATATAATAAAAAATTATTCTATTTCCTGAATGCTTCTGTGTCACCATGCACCATAAGGTCCTAAATCCCAAGTCTCTTTACAGAGAGCCCTTGGATACCACCAAGATTTTTGCAGAAAATTTAGACCCCTTTAAGTTAGGGTCAAAGGATATGTTTTGAGGATTTGTTCCAGCAAGAAGAAATAAAAAGTTTGGCATTTACACAAGCAATGATCATTGCAAAATTATACTGGTTTTTATCCCAAAGGAGCCCACCCTACAGAAAGAAGTGAGAATCTTTTCTGCCTATCCTTACATGTTAAAGCAAGAGGAAGTTTGTACTGTCAGAGAAATGGCATGCTAAACTCATAAGCTGCATACTTGGTGGTGTGGAGTGTCACATGTGAGATTCTGTCTCACTCTGTTGCTAAGCCCTTTAAAATGCTTTCGAACAAATGGAGAGTTACTCCTCCATGGACTGATTCAGTTATAAATCTGTCTTTTGGATTGGTGAAGATATGAATCAGGCAAGATATTTTCTGATGCTCTCTGGATTCCATGAGTTGAAATAATCTTGCTGGAGAAAACAAAGTCAGTTCTTTAGGGAGTAGTTAACATGATTTTGGAAAGATGCAGGAGAGATTTGCATTTCCTGGCCATTTTTCCCCCTTTTTTCACAGTACTTTGTTCTCTTCTATTGTTATGTATTAGAATTTCTCCCTTTTGTATTGAACAAGCATTCCTTTTCTGTAGCTGTATGCTATTAACAAAGATGCTGCAGCAGGAATAAAAATAGATGCATAAATGGCAATATAAATATCTTCCCATAGAAGATATTTAGACCCAATATTAGACCCATTGAACTGTGACCACCAGTTGTAGTGATTATAGTGGGACTGAAAGAACAGTTAACTGTGACTTGGGCAAGGAGTCCCAGCTTGTCCCTGCTGCAGGTATGGGGTCACTCCTGTAGTCACAGGCAGAAGATGAGTGCCTACATGCACACAGAGACTGTTCAAATCATAGGGAAATTCTGAGGATTACTTCATACAACTCATTCAAGACTCATTCCCAGCCCAGTTCCTATCAGCAGTCTGGTTAATGAATCAAAATTCTTTGAGTTGGCAACTGTTTTCCATGAAACTGTCCTGGGATGAATTTTTGGCTAGTCACAGAGGCCTGTTTGTGAGAAATAAATTTTCTGAGCAAAGAACTGGTATGGGAATTTTATCACATTGCAGTGGTACAAACATATGCAAAGATGAAAAATTATTCCCAAAGCGACTCTAAAGAAGAGAAAAAATAAAATTACCTCATACCAAATCTCTCCTCACAATCACATGCCTTGAAATTAAAACTGTAGGAAATCATTAGCAGGTTTGGTAATAACTCCCATTCCTTTTAATAAAAAACGGCTGCAGAACTACAACTACAATTCCTATTAATCAGCTCAGCCCCATCAAAGTCACTCTTCAGCTTCTGAAACTTAAAGTTTTATCCTGAGAAAGATTACAGGAAAGTCAAGTCATCCTAGTAGCACAGCTCCATTCTACAGGACTCTAAATATTCACCCACTAGACAGGAAGGGCATCATGCATGGCAGAGCAACTTCAGTTCTAACTTGGATGGAAATTATGTTGGAAAATATTTATAACAGGTTAATGCAAGATTTCAAATGTTTCATGTTTAATGCATGTCATGAAGGATTTCCAATAACTCTGAAATAAGTAAAAGCTACAGGAAACTCACTGTCGTTTGGACTCCTTAAAAATGTATTACCAGTCACTAAGGCAATCTATTAAGGACCTATTAATAACCTTTTTAAAGCCATTTTTATAAGAGTCTTCATGAAAATTATGACCTATGTTTCATTTCTAATCCTTCTTCATCTACAAAAGTCCATGTTTTTGCAACAAATAATCACTGTCTCTACTTCATTGGAGGTCATGACGTGATTCACTTATTTCAAAGGAGACCTTCTGCAAGTAAAGTACAACTTACACTGATTAAAGAAGGCAGAACAAATCTCACACCCCCTGTTATACTAAAAGTGGAGGGTTTTTTCCCATAAAGAAGAAGAAAAATTAGCAAGATAGCAAGAGATAGCAAGAATGAGATGTTTTCAGACAGTTGCAATGCAGAAGTCAGAGCCAGGATGGGTGAGGCCCTGTGCCTGCCAGGCACGTAGGAGCATCAGATAATACACTCCTCCAGATGACAAAAACACCTGCCCTGGCCCTGGAAAATTGTATCTGTGCTCTGACTAACTTCTTAAACTTACCCTGCCTTGTCCTTACTGTTCTGCAGTAAAGTAAAAACCTTCTGTTTGCTTTAACAGAAGGAAAGAGCATAAAAGAAGGCAACAAGATGGTTTTAATAGCTTGGCTCACAAAGCTAGGAAAAACCCCATCACACAATTAGAAAGTCAGATCTTCTACACGCCAGTTCAGATTATTAGAAAACGTTCTGTAGAAACCTCATGAAGAGGTGTTTGGGATAAACTACTTTCCACTTTTTTCTCTGTACAGCTGGGTGGAGTTTTTAAGGACTCAACATCTTGAATCAGCGCAGCAGAGTTCTAAGGACACAGCTGGCAAGGGAGGACCTTCAGAGACTCACTTTTGGGGAGGGAGAGGTTTATAGTAAAGGTTGGTCACAATGGCTGAAACTTGGAAGAAGATGTGTGCTTGGTGCTCTTAGGGGAGCATGAAAGGGAAGTTTCTTTCCTCCAACTTGCCTTGTGTTCAACTGTAGGGTAAAGAGAGGAGCCTGTTTTACTATCTTTTTTTCTCAGATGCTTATCTTTTTTTCTCAGATAAAATTTTCCTTGAGAAAGAAATTGGGTTTTCTTCTCTTTCTGTTTCCTTCTCCTTTATTTACAGTCCCCTTATGAAAGCCCAGGAGCCCATGTGGGTGCATGGCTGTGGAAAGGTCCTGCTCAGCGTGGTTTTCTCTAGTTTTGCATGCTTTTCTGCTTTTTTTTTCAGCTGCATCCCCTCTCTGCTCACAGACCCCTCCACTGTGTGTCATTCATGATCCATACCTGGGCCATCTGTACTAGGGACCTTGAAAAATGAGCCTCTGACGTGCTGGCTTCACATTGTCCCTGCCACTTCCCACAGCCCCAGCTGCTCACATACCACCCTATACTCTTCATGGGCTTTTAATGGATCAGCACCTGGAAATCATGGGGATACATGAGACCATGCTGGGTTTTGCTGGTTTGGTTTCATTTGGGTTTTTTGGTATTTTTCAGGTAAATTTTTCTTAGTATAGAATTTCAGGGCTTGGAGAACTCAGAAACAGTAGTGCCTTCTCCCTTCTCTCCTGTCCCCATAGATCCTGCTCCATTCACATCAGCAGGAAAATGAGGCAGATTAATGTGATTTATGTCTTGAGAAAGTTGGCGTTTTGCCAACAAACCACTTTCTAAATTTTTTGGGTGGAACTCTAACTTGCACTGTGGTTAAGTGCCATGTGCCAGCATGTTTCCTCTTGCTGCCAGAAACTGAACTACACCAGCAAAAGCAAAAGGAGGAAGCCTGAACTGGAGTATAAAAAGCTTTTTACAAAAAAAAAAAAAAAACCCAAAAAGCAGGAAGCAGCAGGCTGCCCAGGATAAATGATCCAGCCCTTGCATGTGATCTGCTTGTAATAAAATAGAAATCCTGAGCCATTTGCCATGTTTACAGCGCCCAGTGGAACAGGGCAGCCCCACTCTTTGCTCTTTCAGAGTCTTTTTGTTCCATGTATTTCCAATATGCTGCCTCTCTGTGCTTTTATCTCTGAATTTCACTTTTCTCCTCTTGTTTCATTTTTGCATTGTGCAGGAGAAGCACAGTGCAAAGCCAAGGGACTAGAAGAGTGGCTGTGGCTCATTCCCATGATGATTTGGTGCAATGCAGACAGATGGCAAAAACAGCTGCTGGCTTTCATAAAGAAAGATGTGTATCTTTTTTTTTTTTTTTTTTTCCTTTCAAAACATATTATGAGTACCTGTGTGAAGTTTGCCAGTTCTGAATTTTCTCAAGGTGTTTAGTACTTTAATTTGATTATTTTGCAACACAGTCTTCAAAAACTGTCCCTGGCTGCTTATCTTTTAGGTCAGACCATCTGAATAAAGATATCTGTGGGTTTTGTCACTGTAACAAAGCAGGAATCCACTTTTTAGTTGGACCATTGAATTATTTTCGCCTTAGGCAAGAGGTAGGGAAGAAAAGAAAGAAGATATTAATTTGATATGTGCACACAGACTTTCAGCCATTTTCCATTTTCACCTTGACCTGTTATTTTTCACCTCTCTTGGCTCTCTTGCCATGAAGTTACCTGTTTGCACTCGACAAATATTAGACATTTTCTTTCTAATTGGCAGCAAGTTTGGGCCCAAAGACCTTAAAGTCAGGTCTTCACCAGTCCCTTTTGCTGAAATAAGGACCTTTCTGGCACTGCACCCACATTTTCAGCATCTCCAGATCTTCATTACACACAGGATAAAAAATAGTCAGTTTCTCTTTGATTATAATTTTTTAATTGATGGAATGAAATAAACTGAAACAGTAGGTCTCTGTGAAATTCCTAGCTTGCATGAAGCCAAAAATGACACATATCAGAGATCAAGCACACTCATTTCTGTACCATTCTGGAATGCACAGAGTTTCAGCCCTTCAGTGTTTTCTGCAATAGCCCTAAGGACTTCTTTCATACTTTCTGCTTTTTACTTTTGCTTCATTTTAACACAATCATGCTATGTAAACCCAGCAATTCAAGTTGCCTTTGAGCATGTGACCTTGTTATAGCTTTTTAAATAGTATATAACATTAAATTTTGACATTAACTTAATATCATTTCTGATTCACTTAATCATCTGATAAGAAAATAAATGCATGCATAAGTGTTTTTTCTGTTCTGTCACAAAGTAGTTATGTCACCTCTTTTTTTGGATCTTTGGCAGCCTCTTTCTTCAGCATTTTGTAATTTCATATGGATGGCTGTTTTGACATAATTCTTCATGTGTAATGAATTACTGTGTAACAGTGTACTCAAACCATGAGATAAACTGAAGGAATATATGGAGACATTGAAAATCTGTGGTGTGAAGTGCAGCATTAAAACCATACTGTGTACAGCTACATCTCTGGTTATGTCAGAGGTGTGATGGGGAGCACAGCCTCTGAGAAACTAAGACAATGCTTGTTACATATTGTTTGAAAGCCCATGAATGAGTGCATTTGCTTTGGTACAAAAGCATAGCAATAACCCTAAACTCAAACATCCAAAAGCTGTGGCATTGCAATAGAAGCTATTTATAATTTAAAACAATGCCTTTAGGGTGCTTCTGCTTGTCCCTCCTCTAGAATTTTTCCAGCATATTCCTATCAGCTACAGAAAAGTTCAGAGCTTATGTCCAGACTCAGACTTAAAACCAGCATTTGCAGATTTTTTATCTGAAATTTTTTATCTGAAATTGAATAAACTGGGATGCTTGCATTTGGAACTAGATGGGGAGGTTACTTTGTGTTACTCTTTCACCTGCTTTTTGCCCTTCCCCAATTAATCTCTGATCACTCAGGTCCCCCGTAGCCTGAAGAGAACTGGATGGCCAGGTTTTACAGGCTGCCTTAAAAGGCCCAATCTGTGGTTTTAAACTGACTTCTTTGCACTTCCCTGTATCAATGGCACCTCTGGGTAGCCTAGTGTCAGATAGAAATCTCCCTGACACAACTCATACCTTTGCAACTTGTTTTTGGACAGACTGTCTCTGCCCTCATATTGAGGGAATTTGCAATGGAGTAGCAGAGAGTTTTCCTAAAGTACTGGCTTGGGGCAGTCTCTACAGCTTGCAGAGGGGGCATTTACTACTTTTGTTTTTTTAAAGGTAATATCAGCAAAGTTTTAAAGTTTGTAGCTAGCAGCATTGCCAAAGTTTCCTCTCCTCCCTTTGGAGGCATGCCTGTAACTTGCAGTAGTGTGTGGTCCAGAACACCGTGAGAGGTGAAGAGTTGTCTACTACTTTTGTAGAATCTTTTCTGACCTCTGGTCTCAGAGAATGCTTTCTTCAGGACCTTGACACTAAAGCATAAACAATACAGGGGTGAATAATCTGAAGGAAGCTCTTGTTTGGAATGGAGGTTGCTGACTTATTGCTGTCCCTTGGGATTTGCTTTGGCTCAGCTCAAGTTCAATCCTCCAAAGTCCTGAACATCTCCTGCCAGGGACTGGGCCTTGTTTTGTTTTCAACTGACCACAGTGTTTTATGGAACTCCTGGAAAATTCCCCCCAGCAATATTGTTTAATTGTTTATTCATAAGTCTTCTTTGGCTAGGGAGCTGAGGAACAGAGGGCATCCAGAGCTGCAAACACGAGCACCTCCACAACCAAAGCTCTGTAACAGCTTCCATCTTGTACAGCGTGTGCTCCCCTCTGGGAGATGGACATTTCCCATTGCTTGAGGCATGTGATGGCACAGAGGCTGTGACACTTCTCTTGCAGGACAGCCACCACTTGGCCAGAGATGGGACCTGCTGAGCAAGGACTGGAAGACCTTGTTCTTCTCACAGTGCTGACTGCAGGACCTCCAGTGCTTTATGCCCTAGACAGGGAAAGGCACCTTTTTTTGCTCTGAATAACACAAGAAGATCACATATTTAGGGCAGAGTTTCTCTCCCACCTGTAGCGGTACCTCAGCCGCTACAGGTGGGAGAGAAATTTATGAGGCGTCTTCACTGAATAAAAGGAGTTGGAAAGAACTTGACAAGATATGTGTGAATAAAAGGGTAGGCAGGGCACATGGGGCCTCCTGAGTTTGGCCTGCTGACAAAGTGGGAGGCTTTAAAAGTTACATACACACACCTGTAATGAAAACATTTCAGAAATCCAGCACAGGCCTTTGGAGATTATATTTCTGAAAAAAATCCTGCAATGCCTCTGTACTCTGCAGTATTAATTTGGAGAAAAGTACTGGCTGAATACCATTTCATACTGGGTTTTTTTGGTTTTTTTTTTGTTATTCTATTATTCTGATTCAGTGCACATGACTTTCACAGAATGAAGACATAAGGCTTGAGCGAGAACAGGTTGTCCTCTAAAGATCCATATCTCTACCCATTCTCTCTTAAGTTCTTTAATAAAAAGTAACCTGTTACCAATACAGCCTTAAGTAGAATATACGTTGCAACACCTGACACGCTGTTTCCTGTAAAATTTCACATTCCCACTACAGCATGCATTCCTCCTCCTGACAACTGGGCAAGGAAGCATTTGCAAAGTCCACGGATGTAGTATCACCAAGAGGTTCATGGACCTACACCTTTGCTGCAGGAAAAGAAGAAGATCTGGCAAAGGATACACAAAAAGGATACAAAAAATCTTCGTGGGAGAGCTCAGGAACTAAATGGGCAGAGAGCCACATTTCATTTCCCATTTTCTCTTAAAGAGACTAGCTTGACCCCTCACATACAGAGAGATTCCAATGAGGTAATTGAGCAAATTCCTAGCTCTGCAAAAGCCTGTGGGGTAAGATTTGCCAGTTTCCCAAGTACTGGGGTGCCACAGCAGCCCCTGCAAAAGTCAGCATCTGATATGAGGAAAGATCTGTACTGCTCCAGCAAAGCATCTGAGTACATGGCTGGAATTAAACATGAATTTATTTGTTTCGCTGAGTAGAGGAAAGGAGTATTGAGGCCAGTGATGAGGAAAAGGTGTTCCTTATAAGTATAATTTAGAGGCAGAGTTAACTCATTGCACACAGCCTTGAAACATTTAGCAACCTGTCAGAAAAGCATTTAGAGAAATTATTTTCTGTGTCTTGAAGAAAGTGCATATCTTGCTTCCAGATCCTTCTCATTTTTGGAAAATATCTGTTGCATTCACTGTGGCTTTTCCTCAGACATCTATTTTTATCCTTCACATATATTGTTTTATATATCTCTGCCGCTGCAAAAATTCTGCCAATGAAGTAAACCCTGGATAGAGACCTGATCTCTACCCAAAAAAAAAATCCTACAATGCCTCTATCTCTATTGCAGAAGACTGCGTTCCACAAAACTGGAGGTATTTTTTTCTTCTGCTCCTCAGCAAAGAAGGAGTAGCATTCTCGTGAGTCTTTTCATACCATAGCGTTTATTTTTGCAAAATATTTCAGGGATTTTTTTATCATAAGAACTTTTCATTATTTATTCCTCTTGTAAGTCTATTTCCAAAATCTCTTATCAAATTTGTGATCTTGGCACCCCACCATTTTTTTAGTATAAGGCAAATCAAGATATATGAAAAGAACAAGCTGTAGTCTGTTTCATTATTCAGCAATTTCACGGAACCTCCTGACCACACATAGAACAGTCATGAGTAGTCTCTATAATTTACCACGAGATCAGACTATGCAGAGTGTGCACCTAGCATTGAAACTGAAGATTTCAGAGATTCCAGACTGCCATGGTCTCAGGACTCACATCCAGGGTGGAGGCTTTGATACCAGGGGAGACAGGCAACTGCATGCCATTACTTCAGCTGTGCTATGGATTGGCCCTGCAGATGTTCACCTCTGCAGCATTTGGTAGGATAACAGAGCTGCCAGTGCCAATCTTTTTGAGAGTAGCCTCAGGGTAGACAGCATGGGCAGCATCAGGTGCACTGTTCATCTTTGGCAAGAATCTGAGATTTTGTCTTGGCTGTCCATTCCTGTTGCATGAAAGGCTCTGGAAGCACCTGGCCTGTCTCTCATTTTGTTTCATCTCGCTGGACATCAGAGTGTCTCGTGTGGTCACTGGTGAAACAAATGTGTGTGTTGTTCTCTCACAACAGGCTGGAGATAAGAAGTGTAGTGATATTTGAAAAGTTCACTGGAGGGATGTGACAGAAAAAAATAAGCAGGATTCATGATTTTCAGCCTCTTCTGGCATGGTCCTTTCATTCCCAGTACACCTTAAAAGATGTCCAACACCTTCAATTTCTGTGCCTTGCAAGAGCCATGGAAAAATTAACAAAATTGCATCTTTTCCTACCTTTTTGGGTACTCACAAAGAGAGTTGAGAGCCAAACCAACCACCAAAAAGTGTGGAATTTCAGAATCTTTCCACAAAGATCCAATGGTTTGCAGAAGTACTTACCAAAAAACTCCTTGAACATGAGCCATGGCTTAAGACACATAATTACTTTACTGAGTGCCTGGTAGATAAAACATGCCAAGAGGCTGCTGCTCTCATGCCATTGCTTCTTGACTCCTGTTCCCAGACTTCAATGGGGTCACAGATATATGAAGCTGACTGCTGGAATAACACAAAATAAGAGGTAGGATCTCTCAAAAAAACCTTTCCTTTAAGACCTAATCCCTAAGTAAAATGTATGTGGGTAGAGCTTTTATCCTATTTCCAGCCAGAACTTTTGCAGTAGCCAAGAGGAGGCATGGATATGACCTGGAGATTATTCTATACCACCTCATGTCATTGCCAGGCAAGAGGATTTGGGGGTCTGTTCCAGGGAGAAGGGGTCCCTGCCAGGATGGCATAGAGTGGTTGGGGATCATTCAGAGGTTTCCCTGTGAATCGTTTGCCTCTTTCTTGCCTCTCTAATTAGCATTGTTGCCGTTGTGGTTCATCTTCCTACCTCATTGCTGTTTCCAGTAAATTGTTCTTATCTCAGCCTGTGAACTTTACCTTTTGTGCCCCCTGCTCTCAATTCCAGCCACCTGTAGAGAGAGGGACAAGAGGAGGGATAACAAGCAAGCAGCTCAAGGTTTGGAGAGTCTCAGTGAGAGCGCTTAATTGGCGAATACCATTGCTGAAGCATGACAGCCTTCTGTGCTATAATAATCTCTTGTTAATTCCCAAAGATCCCTATGCAGATTAATCCTAAGTTAAAATAATACAGCAAATTACACCATCATAGATAGAACGAATTGCACCTGGTTTCAATGGCTCTCATTTGAACATTTGAAATGGCAGTAAGATTTCTTATTGACAACTGGTCTTCAACATTTTATGACTAAGAAAGTAAATAGAGCACTTGTGATATCTGCATTTTGCTCCAAATGAAATTAACATGATTAGGACCTGATAAGTGTAATCTTATGAACAGCTTTCTGCATGAAGGTAAAAGGAAACAGGAGCATTGCCCCAAAGTGTGCCAGTTAGAACAGAACCTAAGCCACGATGCCACTGGGCCAAAAGGAAGAAGCAGAAGAGAAGGAAGTAATAGAAAAAAAATAACTGGAAATGGAGCAATATACTTTCACTCTGTGCATTATACATGGGCTTCAGGCTTTTCCTTGTCTCACAAAGCTGTGGACTTCTCACCAAACTATAAGCTCAAAGTTTCATTCAATTTCTGTTGCTGAGCTTTCTGCAGGCAATCTGGCCTGTTCTCCCAGATCATTTAGGTTCTGTTTGTGCCTCATGTGACCTGGGTCGGGGAAAAAAAATATCATCTATATCAGCGCTCTCATTTCCTCATTTGCTGCAGTCTTGCACCTATCCACTGTGGCTCATCTTTTCCTTTCTATCCCCTACTGGTGTACTGTTGTTCAAAACATTGTGCTAAGCCTTCAGCTCTTTTACAATGGTCAGTTTAAAAAAGCAATAAACTAGCCAAAAAAACCCCCAGATACCAACAGCTTACTATAAAATCCCTGGCCTCTTAAAAAAAAAAACCTATTTAATTTTTTAGGAAGACATTACATTTTCCAAGGGCCTGTCTTCCAAGGGTGCCAGTTGATTCCTTCAGACAAGGATGGCTCCCAGTTTGCAGCAGCAAATTTCTGTTTTGGCAAATGCCAGCACAGCCTTCAGAGGTTTGATTTAGTGCCTGCAGATGTGGTCTGGCTGCAGGAGCTCCAAGGCAGATTAGGACCAAGCCCTCCTCCACAGGCAGAGGCATCTTGCTGGTACATCCCTGGAGCTCGCTGCTGAGAGAAGGGTGAGAGCAGCATGTAGCCCTGCAGGACATGGCTAGACCCTAGACATGGCTGTGTCTTCTCATTAGGGAGCAGGACACTGAGTGAGTTGGGACGCTGGTGTGACATTTGGCTCTCTCCTGTTGGCACTGGCTTGAGTGGGGCCAGGACTGTGTGAACTGGGACTCTGGGTCATGATCAAGTTGATGTATTCAGGCTTGGTTTCCAACAACATGTGAGATTATGGGGAGAAGTTATTTAGTCTCTCCAAAAAGAAAGAAAAAAAGTATACTTACTTATGGATTAAAAAATACAGCCTCAAGGGACATGTTTTGAGCAGTACTGGATTTTGCAGCCATCCTGCAGTGTACACTCTTACTTTGTTTGTGAGGCAGGGGGAGGAAAACTGCTCAAAAAATTATTTTGCTGGGCAACTACCAGACTAGATTAGTCAGGCATGCTGAAGCCCATCTCCCTTATTCTGATCAGAGCTGTCTTGCTAATAGTTCTGTAACTGACAGCCTTGTAAATATTTATGAGCTAATTCCCTGCCCTGAAATGGAACAGCTGTTGTTTCTAAGAGTCCATAGATGCTGTGTGTGGCCTGAGAATGCTTGAGTTGGCAGACATTGCCACAAGCTTGAGAGCACACACATGACACTCAAAATGTGCAGGCAAAAAGAATTGTGGTCCAGAAACAAAGTATGAAACAAAAGCTGTAAACCTTTTCTGTTCCCCTCCTGGAAGTGATATCAGCTAGCCAAGAGCCAGTTTATCTCCCTCACAGGGCGTGCAAGGAGAACTGAACTGAAGGAGCTATTAAATGACCTGCATCCAGCTCTTCCTCATGACTTTTGCTTTTCACAGAGTGCTGATTTGGAAGGATCATCAACCTCAGCTCCTGGCCCAGCACCTGCACAGAAGAGTCACACAATGTACCCAAGTGCACTGTCCAAATGCCACTGTGACCTCTTCTCTGGGGAGCCTGTTCAATGCCCAACCACCCTCTGGGGAGAGAATTTTTTTCTAATATCCAACCTAAACCTTCCCTCTCAGGCTGTTCCCTCAGGTCCTGTCAGTGTCACCAGAGAGCAGAGATCAGTGTCTGCCCCTCCTCTCCCCTCCCAAGGAGTTGTACCTGCAGTGAGGTCTGCCCTCAGTCTCCTCCAGCCTGAACAGACCAAGTGACCTCAGCCACTCCTCACACGCCTTCACCCCAAGGTCCTTCACCTTCCTCGTGGCCTCCTTTGGACACTCTCTAACAGCTCAGTGTCTTTTCTGTGTTGTGGCACCCAGAACTGCCCCCAGCACTGGAGGTGAGGCTGCCCCAGAGCAGAGCAGAGCAGGACAATCCCCTCCCTTGCCCAGCTGTGATGCTGTGCCTGATGCACCCCAGGGCACGGGGGCCCTCCTGGCTGCCAGGGCATTGCTGGCTCAGGTTTATCTTGTCATTGACCAGGACCCCCAGGTCTCTTTCTGGAGCGCTGCTCTCCAGCCTCTCATTCCCTGTCCTGTCTGTACATCCAGGGTTGCCCCATCACAGATGAAGAATGTGGCACTGTCGCCTGTTAAATTTCATACAGCTGGTGATTGCCCAGCCCTCTAATTTCTCAAGGTCTCTCTTCACAACCTCCCTGCCTTCAAGGAGGTCAACAGATTTTCTGATTTCATTCTCCTCCCAAAAAAATATTCACTGTTGTTGTCTCCATTGTGTCAGCATATTCTGTGGGTGTGATTTGAGTGTGCATCATATTTTGGCAGTCCAACATCCCCTAAAAAATAGACACATGCCTCCTACAAAGCATCTGAACTCCACAAACCTGTTGTCTCTTTCTCAGCCCTTTACTCTTTACACCTGTATAGCTCACTTTTGTGTGACCCTCCACACCATAGCACAAGCCACAGAACTCAGGAGCAGTTATAGCTCCTCTTGGGTTTATTTTTTTTTTTTTTTTGGAGAGAGAAACTTACTTCTTCCTGAAATTTCTTTATTCTGCTTAGATAGAAGACTGCAGCGGATTTTTATTTGGGCTTTTTTTCCCCATCCATTCTAATTTTTCTAATTTTCTGTTTTCTTTCCATTTTTTTCTAATTTTCTTTCCATTTGATGAAGATGAAACCTGTAGCTTTTTAGGCAGCCAAGAACTACTCACTACTCATGTCTCAGCCTCCACAAACCTCAACGCTACCGAGTGCAATGGTTATCTTTATCTTGTCCTCAACTTGCTGTTTTATTGAGAGGGAGGAGAGTAAATCAGCCTGGCTTGAAGAGTCATGTGAGTTACTGCCCTGTTTTCTCAGGATCAGAAAGGAGGTCTCCATTAGTCAGGACTGTGAATATTTTGGGCAATTACTGTGAGAGTTGATTCCTCCAGCCCTTCTCTTTCTTTTGCACAATTAACACTGAAACAGAGACAGCACAAAGGTACCCAGCCAGGACCACTGTTAGTGATGATGAAGCTGTGTGATCCAAACCATTTCCAACTCTGCAGCAGTATTAATTTTTTCCATTTATGCTTTCTGCCCCAGAATGACTGCAGAAGTTTGTCACTGCTTTGAAAGAAAGTCAGGGAACAGCCATTAAAGTGTTATATGTTAGAATGAAAGAAAGGAATTAATATCTTCACCCTCTGCCTCAGTTTCCCAAATACTGTTTTAGCAGTTTCAGTTTAACTGATCTATGAAGTATCTTTTTTGAAGAAGTTATGTTCTGTGCTGGAAAAAGGAGCCCATGAAAGGACTTTCTAAGGGCTTGGTTTTTTCTGAAAAATAAATTCTCAAAGAAACGTTCAGGTACATCTGTCTTCTTGAAACCCCCAGGGATGCCAATACCAGAGAAAAACAACCATTGCAGCACTCCTTTTTGCTTTTGGAATGTTCAGATTTGTGTTTAACTTAACTGCAGTTGGCCATGAATTGTAGCTGTCTCCTAAGTGAGGTCTATGGGAATTGTTCAACTGTCTTCAATGAGAGCTGGATCAGAGCCTATTATGCCAAATGTAAGAGCTGTAGTGCTACATAACATACTTTTATCTGTACTTTACTTAAAGCAGGGTATAGAACATGGCTGAGCCTGTTTCAGAGAACTAACCTGTTTGGCAATAAGTTTTTGGTTCCTAGTCAGATGTTTACAGGCAAGTCTCTGTCAAATACTGAACTTTTGTGCTCAGAAATGGATAAACTGCATACACCCTTAGGGCAAGCTTGCTGAAGTATTCTCACCTATTGACTCCACGGCAGCTCTCAGTAGCTCATACAGAATACACAGTAGGGATTAATTACTATCTTGATCTCAATCCATTCACAATAGGAGCAGAGAGTCTCTCCTTGCTGGCCAATAAGCAGGCTATCTCATTTTGTATGAGCCTCAAATAATGAGCTGGATGCGGTGGGTCTCACAAAATTTCCATTATGCTACTGTTGGTGTACGTTTTAGGCCTTTGTCTGGACAGAATTAGGAAAATGATTTCTAGACAGAAGCATGCTTCACTGAACATTGCTGAGCAACTCACCATGACTCTAAGGCCACCCATTTGCTTGTTCAGGACTGTAGGTAAAACCACGAGTAAAGTAAGGGGGACTCAATGATCTCAGAGGTCTTTTCCAGCCTTGATGATTCTGTGATCTCAATGGCCCAGCACCTATTGTCTCTGGGTCTCCCATGGGGCTGGCACCATACCTCTGGCTGTCCTTGGGCTGGCCTTCAGTTAGGTCCTGGGGCTGATGGTTTGCCTGATTGGAGACACAAGTTACAGCATTTTCCTTCCCACCATACAGGTTTAGGTAACAACTTTGGAATCTAGCAAGGTGTTCTACATCTCCTTGTTTTTCCCTCTTGCTGTCCCTCTGCTGCATTGACCAGCACTGTGCTGCAAGCAGCAGGAGGCAGGGGACTTCCAGTGCCCTCCTGTCATTTTGACTTGGGAGACTCACAGCATGAAGTTGTACTGCTGTAGGTGGCAAACTGCCACATTTTGGCCTTATTGAAATATGCATTTAATTTTTAAAAAAGACAAACCTTATAGGAAGGGCAGGAAGGGCACTTCCCTAGAGCCTGCTGTAACCTATTGATTCAGATAGGCAGGGGCGACCAGAAGGCTCTTCTTTAAAAGAAAGTGCCTCTGAAGCAAGGGGCAAGAGGAAAGAGGGAGAGAGGATATATTCCTTGTCTGTCTGCCACCAAAATTGTACATCTGGAAGATGTGCCTGAGGCAGCATCAGGCTATTTGGAGTCTCAGCTTACCAGAAATTTCTATATCTGAAATTTCCTAAACTGTTTGGGTCCAATCATAAATTTGTCACCAGAAGATTTTTAATTGTGTGAGAAACTGCCAGGGGAGGTCAAGTACAGGTCATTCTTATATAGTTCTAGCATGAACTTGTATCAACTCAAAAAACTGTGATATGTCCATGTTTACAGCAGCATAGGTGTTATAAATCTTTGTTTTGCATAACTGTTGATATTACAAAAACTTTGCTGTCAGCAGCGAGGCTGGCATTTTCAAGCATGTTCTGAGCAAGCCAGTTTCTCCTGATAGTGCCAAAATCATAGGAAGTTCAATTTCAAGGGCCAGCAAGCTGCATTAACAATGCAGGGGAGAGTGAAGGATGAGTCTAATGCTTCTGCCCCACTTTTCCTTCCCCAGGAAATGGAAGAGATCAGGAAATGATCCCTACTGTAGCCCACCATGTCTGTTATTTGGTAACAGCATGAACACACTTGCTGCTGCTTGGCTAGGACAAGTTGTGTTCCTCACAAGGACAGAAAAGCCATTCCATAAGTAGTCACACCCATCATGGGTTGCCTTGTGGATGTTGTCCTGCACTATTACAGTGTCTCAGCAACACAAATTCCCACCATGGTGTATACTACAAGTCCTTCTCCTTCCTACCACCCAGACAAGAATTGAGACTGAAACAAACAGCAAGGAGTTTCTGAAAACACAGAGAGGTCCATGCCAGCCCTGGGTTCACATCCTTGCTGGGGCAGCAAGCACTGGAATTGTCAGGGTTTTTGGCTGTGGGTGGAGCTGTTTGCTGATTCAGGGAGCCATCTGCAGATGAATCACTGGTTTCTTTGGAAAAAGACTGCCCCAGGAGACACAAGGCAGCCAGCTGTTTAGTTCAATGGTTTCAGGCTTTGGAAGTGAAAGAACTGCATTTGGCTGCATCATTTAAATCTGAGGACTGAGGGCTGCTAGTGACTAGATGGAAAAAGCACTTGATAAGAAGTACTGCTGCTGATACTGTGCTGGTGTTTTGCAAGTTATGGTACTGCCAAATCTGCAGGAAGACTCTTGATGATCCTGTGATGTGTTTGACCAAACCAGTTCAGTACAGGGGTTACCCGAGGGTCACAGATGGACTTCAGAATCCAGTGGAGTGTGCATGCACCTGTTAGCATACATTTCCCTATGGCTGGCTCAGAGACAAGGGCTCCAAACACAGGTGTTCGTGATTTTAACTTCGAAAATCTCTGTGTGCAGTCCCACCTGCCACAGTGGGATCACAGGGCTAGAGCTCACAGATGAAGTGTAGGTATTGTGCCCAGCTGTAGGGGCAGCAGTCCCTAGAAGCTTCCTCTGCAGATGAGCTTGGCTTCTTACTCTGTATCATGTAGTCTATTTTTCCTTATGCCTTTCATTTATTTCCCTGCAATGTTTAAGACTGTTGCACCTCTGTCAGCTAGAAACATGGCCAAAAGCCACTGACACAGTCAGTGGGTAACAATACTTTGGGTTGCAGCAGGAGTTTAATTCTTGTAGCCCAGTGGGTGCACAAAGGGCAATAGCCCATTGAAGGATGCCCAGGTTTTAGTTGAGAAGGTGTTATAATTATTATCCAAGAGAAACTAAAACACAGTACAAGAAAAGAGAAAGTTAACATTTTTTTGACCAGTTACATGCCAATGCCAAGGCCAGACCAACCAATTATCCTTTGGGTATGAGACACCTGTGATCTGAGCCCAGATTTTACTACCCGGGCCCTTCTGCAAAGGAAACTTAGAACAGGAGCAGTAAACCAGGTATCAGGACAGATATTTGGTATCATTACTCCAGCTGTTGCCAGCAGATAGTTTAAGGAAAACACCAGTTCAGAAAATACTGGCATCTGTAAAGTAGGTTTTTTGCTCTTTTTTCCTCCAAAATGCTGTAGAAAACAGCACTGTAAAGCATTGAAAACATCAAATGCAATGCAAATTAACAGGCCTCCCCCATATGATTTTTTGTAATCTGTTTTTTTTTTCTTTAAATGTGTTCATACTTTGGCATCTGTAACCTCATGCCTGTATAATTGTGCCCTGTGTATGACTTTTTGCATCCTTATTTTGAAGCTCATTGGAAGCCCCTTCATGTCAGTGTTGGCAGAAGCAGTGAATAATTATCAGCCCCACTAACCTCTGAGTAAAGTTAGAATTGCCAGTGAAGGCAAAGAGAATCTCAGAGTTCCAAAAGGATGAACAGTGCATATTTTTTATAGTAGACAGAGATACTTTTATTTCATGTGTAAGAATTTAATTTAACATTATATCGGTAGTTATTTTTAAAAACTTCTTGCTAACAGACAATCCTTTGTATGGATTGGCATAAAAGGGCAAATGTGTAGTAGTAGCAGCTACTTGACTGCATGGTAGCTGTCCAAGAAAAATATTTGTGCAAGTCTTGCTGAGTCAGGGTGTGTTTCCAAATAGGCAGAGTGTCCCTCTCATTGACAGGATTTATCTCACACAAGCTAAATCAAATACTCTTCTGTCCTGTTGGCTCAGGGCACTAGTGCATATTGTCAGCAAAAGAGACAGCAGTCCTGCTCAACACAGTGTTTAAGTATTCTAGCGTTGTGTCTGTATGAGGTGTGGCGCACAGCAAAATACATTAGCCAAAAATGTATTATTTTGTCTAGACAGGTGTCACCTGGTGCCCAGACAGTCACAGTTTTTCACAACTGAGATTACTGAGAGGACAGATCATTAAAATGCTTTGCTGTTGACTTGAAGATCTCACATGTAAGTCATACCAATACCAAGTCGTCTTGTCCATTCCCCTGCCTGTCCACAGCTGTTGGAGTGCAATGTGCCACTGACACTGAGCTATAAATCAGAGCAGTTTCTCTTGAAATGTAGCTCTTCAGCAGCCTAGCGGCATGCAGATACTCCTGGCAAACTTCTTCAAGGCCAGTAATGACACCCAAACCTGGGTGGCTTTTCATTGCTGGAAGTTTTGATCTGAACACTTTGTACAGTCCTCTCCAGGAGCTCTTTCCAAACCAAATGCAGCCTCCCAGCCCCAAAAAGACTTGCACCTCCATTGCAGGTCAGGGACCTGCCTGGGGTAGGGATGGTGCTGCTCTATGCAGGGGCCACACAGCCACAGCACCACCACTGTAGGAGGTGTTGCCCTGCTCCACAAACAGGCACCTATCTGGACCCTGTGATCAGATGAAAGTGATGCATTGCTGGGAGGAAAGGAAAGAGAGCAGAGCTGTCCTGCTGCTTCCCTTGAGAAGGGCACGAGGTGTGGAGAGTTCAGGGTCTTGGAGCATGAACATCAAGAAATCTCATTGTGTTCCAGAACAGAAGAAAAAAATAAAAAAAGCACTGCAAATAAATCTCAGCTAAATCTGAGTTAATCTGGCATGGGTCTGACTGTGCCTGGTATTGCCTGGTATCCTGTGCCTCAGGAAAATGGTGTGCTCCTCAGCTGAGGAATGCCTGCTCCATGCTGCACTTCCCATGTAGCGGTCGCACATCATCCCATCTGTTCGCAGCCAGACATGGGAAGTTCCCCTTCTTCACAATAGCCAAAGCCCTCCTGCTCTTCAGTGTCACTGCTTTGAAGTTAGCACTGCTTTAAATAAGAAGTCAAATTTAGCAGAGCATGATCTCAACATCCAGAGGGTGAATAACCCTCATTCATTCGTCTGGCGCTCCTCATTTCTGCACAGATCCCCTCTTCCATTAAGTTATTTGTTTACATAAAAGTTAGCTAGCCTACATAAACTCCCTAAGTGTAACATCTCTTTTATATAAGAGCCATGGGGGAGGGCAGATAAACATACAAGTGCTTCAACACGTTCACTCGTGCCCAGTAGAAATGTATGGTGTGGTTATCTCGCAGTCAGCGTAAGCACACTGGCCTATAAATGGCAAAAGATTTAAAGCATCCCAGCAGACAGAAGAAAAATATTTCCTCAATAAATAAATAAATTAATTAATTTTTGATCCAAATTTGTCATAAAATCTTCTGTCTACCAGTTGCTGATGAAACTCTTATTTATTCAATACTAAATTTGTGGGATATTATAAGATGCTGTGTTAGCACATGAATATGTCAGTGGGTGTAAAGTGCGACTTTTGCTAAGGTCTACCACTCCAGCACTGAAGAAAATTGCTAGTTCTGGTTTTAAGGCCAGTTTCAAGCTCCTCACATGTTCCCCTTTCTACAGTTACAACTGGCCACTGTACCACAAAGTATGGACAGAGGGCTCCAGGGAATGCTCTTGGCTGTGCACAGCAGTACTGTATAAAAAGGTGAGTTTCTAAAGAGTTGTCAATGAATGAGTACATAATTTTTCTCCCAAAGCTGAGAAACTTGTAAAACACTCATGACATTATTATGATAGGCTTTGTGGTTTTGGTGGAATAGGCAAATTGATAGAGTTGGGTTTTTTTAATTTTTTCCTTCTTGCTAATAATAAAATTATTGTAAAAATTATCCTAGTCCTGCATTTGAACACCACTGAAATTCTCTGGATTCTTTATGAAATATGAAAAGCCATTTCATGTTACTTCAGAGCCCCACACCAGCAGCAGAGGGGGAGCAACTCTCACATCACTGCAATGACAGAAACTCAGCAAAGGCCTCTTAGGACTTTCCTTTGAGGAAGTGAGATGTCATTACATTTAGCTGAAGATGCAAAGTTTTAAAATTAATGGAAAGACACAACAAGGAATTTGCATAGAGGATTGAGTGAAACCTCTTTTGCCCTCACCACAAAGTAAGCTTCCTCACCCTCTTCCCATACACATCTACACAAAGACAAGGATATGCATTTACAAAGTCATATATGAATGTCAAGGAAAACTAAATTATGTATTACATGCTTCTGCTTTTCCCAGCCACAAATTACTCTCATTGTTTCATGCAGGATGTCTGAATTATCCAAAATACTCAGGGTGACTCAAGGTGCTGGGAGCATCCCATTGTGCTGTCTGGTTCAGGTGACCTCAGAAGGGGGGTGGAAGGAGGGAAGCCTGGCAGAGATTGCACTGCTGAAGACAACAGATTCTGTCATAGGGTCAACTTTTTAGCCAGGCTAGAAGAATGTTACTCTACAGATTCAAAAGTCTGTTCTTTGGTGGTGGGAAATGAGGGCACCACTTCTTCCTGTGCCTTGAAAAACTTGGCATGTCAGTCCTGTAATATGGTTCAATCTGACTGAAAAATAACTGCTTTCCTAATATATTAATGACTTGCTCAGCAAGGACAATATTTACAAAACACTGTTTTCTCTAAGTTTTCTAGCATGAAGATTTGCAGAAAACACTTTAGATTGTATTGGGGGGGTGGCAGGGGAAAGAAAGAGAAATAAAGAATGTGCTTCCTGGTTTGCCTGACTAATTGTAGTCAGAAAGTTTGGTTTGATTCCCCATTTCTGATTGTTAAAGATTTGCAATTAATTTTTAAATAGTTAAAATTCCCATAGACTCACTGAGTGAGTCTCAAGGATCATGTGCAGAAAAAACAAATTCTAGCCTTTTAGATAAGCCCATGAGCATGAAATTTTGTTCAGCTGTGTTGTCCAAACAGCAAACTCAATTCCCTTTTGATTTTACATCACACTTTCATTCCACACATCTAGGTGTGAGACCAGAATCCAGGCACAAATAGCAGCAGATATTTTGATCCTGGATATTTGGTCCTGTCTCCTGCAGGGAGACAGATGTCATTCCCATCTGTGTGAGGCATTTTACACCTTGGGATAAAGGGACTCCAATCTACATTGATGTAAAAACACTCTCCTTTCCCTTGTCCAGCCCTTAAAGTGTTCTCATAATGTAAAGTTTCTTAATGTGTTCCTACAGCGCCCAATTTAACCCACCAAAACCACATGCCTTTGAGCACACATATTAAGTTAACTTATTGCTGCAACTGCCTGCAGTATAACCACTGTGATATTAAAGCTGCAACAAAGATATTTTAGTAAAGTGAAACACATCCATTTTCAGAAAAAAAAACAAAAGCAAAAGCAAAAAACCCAAAAACCGCGCTGGAGAAGGAAGAGAACAGAGAGAACAGAATTAGTATTAGCCTTTTCAATGTCTCTTTATTTTATAAAATATTGCACACAGGAGTTACACATGTTGAGATAATGAGAAATGTACATCTCTGCTAGGGGTGTCTTTCAAAGCCATCATTCATGAAGATATAACAAACAGTCACAGAATAATAACTAGTATATTCCCTTGGGTAAATGAGACAAGACAGTTACATTTAGCCCACAAGTGTTTGAGAGGATCTGAACCAAATTTGATCATGTTGTAAACAGCGTTCAATCAATTATGGAATTTTTGCTTATAAAAGTGCATTTTAAATGTAACTGTCAAATGAAGGCACAGGAACATGAAAGGATGTCTGTGTTGTTGCTATTGGTCAGATCTCACAATATGTCACTGAGGATAAAGATGTATGGGTGCTGTGAGTGCTCAAGGCAGTACACTTGCAAAGGGAATGGGTACATCAAATGTGCTGCAAATCCTTTACTTGGGGTTCTCATCCAGTGCCACAGATTGCTGGCTCCCTCTGCTCTCAGTGTGGATGGGAACCAAAGCACCAAAAAGGTTCATCTTAAACTTGTCTTAGTATGGTCCCTGCACAAGGGTGACATGCAAATTCATGAAACATTCCATATGTTTTGGGCCAGTATGGACAGATCTAAATGTAGAAAAGTGCTCTACCTTGCAGCACACAAATGTTCTAAAATAAACACAAAAATGTTCATTTTTTATTCATCCTCTCTCTCCACATGAATTATAAATCCAAACTAGAAAAGCAAAATATTTTTGCTTCCAGGCAACTTTTTTGAGGAACAAACTTTTCTTACTCTTCTACTCTCTCATAATCCCTTTGTTTACTCCCATTCAAAAAAATTAATGTTACATGATAACTGTACAGAAAATCAGAAGAATCTGGCATAGCACACTGTGTATCATAGAATGAAGACAGCAGAATCTTAAACATAAGGAGGAGAAAAAACATCTGTGAAAGGAGGCATGTCATGAAAGCAGCCAACCTCCAGCTCCTAGCAAGCTGAAAAGCATACAGCAGAAGGAAACAGTAAAATCCAGCTACACACTAAGGCAGCAGAAGTCCTGCTACAATTTAATCCTCAAACACTGTCTAGGTGCTAAGCCTTCCTGCTGGATCAGTAGGCAGAAGAGATTACCATTCCTGGAGAACATGCTGCTGAGAGCTTCTCTGAGTATGTCTTCAAATGATCTCTTTCTTCCTGCAAGAAAGGAAGCTTTTCCCCTCCTGACCTGCAGACACTGACTACCTCACACTTCAGTAAGTGCTTATAAAGCAGAGACTGGAATGCTGGATGAGGAAGAACAAATTTTCCTAAATAGGGGGCCAGTGAGACAAGCGTTTGGGCTAGGAAAATGAGATGAAGAGGGCTACACTTCCAAGTTTATGGGAATCTTTCTTTCACAAAGAAAGTGAGTGAAAATTCCTAGCATGTGACATTACAGGCAGCTAACATGAAGAAAACTGGTTTTGAAATCATGTTCCTGGGGGAATGGGAGAATGGACAACTGAAGGCAGCACTGGGATCCTAAAAGGCAGAAAGGCAGACTGTCCTCCAGACTGTAAATGGGTGTGTTTGTTTACATTTAGCCCATGGTCCAGATTTTGCACCTGTTACTGCACACTTTGCTTAGCGTAAGAATCATTTCAGCTTCAGAGGAGGTGCTGGGTACCTGGACCCACACCACTACTCACATACAGCTTCTGACCCTGCCCTTCTCTAAAGAGGGTGAAAAAATGCCTGATGCCTTGAGCACTCCAAGGAACTTGAAGGTACCCCCTCTCTTACAGAGATGATGCAAGTCCTGGGCCGTGGATTTGGACTCAGTTCAGCATCACCCCCATCCTTCCAGGTCTGCCTCCTCAGAACAAGGAAGATGGACAGGGAAGATATTTGTTAGGATACAACCTAACAAATTCAACCATGCACACTGAGAGGTGGTCACAATGCAATAACAGAAGCTATATAAGAAACTCCAAACTTTTTATTGAAACTGAGGGCTTTGGGATTTTCAAAGGCATTTGTCTTAAGCATCCAAACCTCAGTAAACTGTTGTGTGATAGCAGCATGATGGTAGGACTGAACCACAGAATCACAGAAAGTGAGGTTGGAAGAGACTGCTAAATGAGTGAGACAGCACTGGCCATTTTGTGCTCACTGTGCAGATACCATTTTAGCACTCAACATTTTGCAGCCCAGACCTCTTCTCTTGTCATTGTCTTTGGTAATTGCAAGATGTTTGCTCCAATAAAAGGTGACACCAGTGGTCTGAAAACATTAAACTGTGCTGTTATGGCTGCAATCAGAACAAACTATGGTTATATGACAAAAACCCAACAAACCCAGCAAAATAAAAACCAAAAAAAAAAAACAAAACAGGAGAGCAGCAGAAGAAAGTTTAATCTTTCCAGTTCTGTTCTTTATAATGGTTCACAGACCTTTTCAAGCTTACCTTTTAGAAAACATAGATAGCTGCTCTCCACTGCTGCTTTCTGGGTAGGCTAAACCAGTGTGTCCAAGTTACAGAAGCCACACTAAAACACTCATTCATTTGCACTCCTGCTCTGTAGTCATAATGCACATCCCTGCCTCAGGCTACATTCTGTATCAGCAATGGGGCTTTGGGACAACTGCTCCTCACTCCACAGAGAGCAAAAAGGATTCACCTGTCACCTGAGGAATAAAATTTACTCTGGCACTGAAGTATCCATTACAATTTGGAGAACTTTTAGCAGAGAAACATTTGTGTTTGGAGATGGGCTGCAGGCTATCTGTAACTGAGGCAGTCTCATCTTTGCCCTGCAGATGGACAGTTTGCAATTCTTCTTGTGTGCATCCATTTTCTCTACCTTCTCCTAACTGACAGGTTGTCTCTGAAGGACACTGGTGGCAGACATCCATCTTCCTTACTTCTCTGTCTCTAAACTGCAGCACAAAGGTGGCCAGCAAATATTGTAGTCAGACTTAGGAGAGTCAGTCAGGAAGGAAAACCAGAAACAGGAGGCAAAGATTGTAAAGGAAAAGGAAATAAGCAATTAATACAACCTGCCATGCTTCTGCAAGAGGCGATGCAATTCTTCCTGCTTTCGGCATGGTGAGGACGGGGCAGTGGCAGATAAATACACCATGGATGCCTACGAGGTGCAGCACCAGGCCTTTGGGATGAATTTCTTCCACAGCACCAAATGGCTTTGTTGCTTCAGGGGAAGGTAGGTAAGATATGTTGCAATGCTTAAGGAAAGGTTTTAGATGAGTCTTTAACATCAAGTGAACGTGACTCTGGACTTCCCACAGTGGAAAATGGGAAGTGTCATGCTTGACAGGAGTTTGCCTGTCTCTGTAACAGAAGATGCAGGTGGCTGCCAGTGGCTCCAGCAGGCTCCTGTTTTGACTCTGTCAGTGTTAGTGTAATGTGAGAGAGTGAAAGCTAAAAGGAAGACGAAAGTGGCCTATGGCTTCAGAAACATCCTTTTTCTGCAAAAAGGACTGAGTTTGCAAAAACAAAATAGTAAACACTACGCAAAATAACAAACAGTATCCCCAAAAGAAGATTGAACTCTGCAACCTTTTTTTTTTTTAAATAATACTAGAAAATGTAAGAGAAAGAGGGAAAAAATGTAAAAGCCAAGAGTGTAAATGCAGAAGGGCATGGTGGGATCTGTTAGGAAGGGAAGAAACAGTGCTTAGGAAGAAATATTAGTTTGCCTTCTCTGGGCAACTTTGTTCTCCTGGAAATGCTAAATACAAGTACTGAGCATGACCAGCACTCTCACCAACCTGAGAAGTCCTGTCTTGGTGGCTAAAGGTCAGCCCTGTTGTTTGGGAGGTACAGTCCCGCTCAAGGAGGTGCAAAAAGGAGTCCAGTTTGTATATTTTGTTTGGCAGTAGAACAAGTTGTTTCTCCTCCCTGAGTGGGACACTGTGGGAAGCCACCATCGCTCAGGAGCTCATGGGCTGGCCCAAGTCAGTCTAAACAGGTGGGCACAGGAGACAAGGAAGGAACTGCATCCCTCAGACAGACATGTTGGCCACAGCCCTCTCATACATGCGCTCCAAGATGCGGTGGATGCTGGCAAAGCCTGGCCGGTCGGCGGGCAGCTTGCTCCAGCAGAGGCGCATCAGGTTGTAGAGCTCCAGAGGACAATTGTCTGGGCAGGAAAGGACATTCCCATCCCTCACGTAGTAGATGACCTCTTCATGAGCCATCCCGTAGTAAGGCTGCATGCCGTAGGAGAAGATCTCCCACAGCACCACCCCATAGGCCCACACATCCGACTCTGTGGTGTAGCGGTTGTAGAAAATGGACTCAGGGGGCATCCAGCGGATGGGGATGGCATCGTTCTCGTTTGCTTTGTAATAGTCAGCTGAATACATGTTCCTTGAGAGACCGAAATCTGCAATTTTCACCACCATGTTCTCCCCCACCAGGCAGTTTCTGGTGGCCAAGTCCCGGTGCACAAACTTGCGCTCGGAGAGGTATGCCATGCCAGCAGCCACCTGCTTGGCAATGCAGAGCTGGCTGGTGCAGCAGAGCGCCAGGGGGTTCGGGAGGCGCAGCCGCGTGTCCAGGCTGCCATGCGCCAGGCTGCACAGGTTGCGGGGCGAGCGGTTGCGCAGGTACTCGTTCAGATCCCCGTAGGCCATGTACTCGAACAGCAGGCACATCGGCTTCCCAACCGCACACACGCCTGGCAGGGGACAGACCACAGGGTCATTCGTGCAGCAAAGAGGGTTCTGCCGTGCAACAGCCAAAAAGCACAGAAATGCTTACACAACAGGGAGGCTTTTAACAATGCAGAGGGAGATGTGACCATGCAAATGCCATCCACTTTGCATGCATCCACCATGGGGGCTGCCTCTTTTCAAGCTTCTTCATCAGGGATCTCATGCTGAACTCCGTGCCTGATGCTAACAAGTCATGCGCATGCCTGCATCCATAAATTTTCTTGACATCCCGGGTAAAACTCAGAGTTTTGGAGCTATGTTTAGTGAAGAGCTAATCCTGCTTAAGTTAGCGTTAACTAAAGTATTGCCTCTTCCCGGGTGCAACTGCAAGGACTTTCAGGAAGTAACCTTTAAAGTTCTGATTGTGTTATTTTTTAATCCTTTTATTTCTTGTGACAGTTGTATTACAACTATAATTGTTGTAGGTGTGACACATATGCATATGCAGGAAGACTTCAAAAATATTCACAAGGGGCATGTTCAAGGGTCCAGTGGAACTCTTGAATTGCAAGGAAACTTCCACCCTTATGGATTTTTCTTTTTTTTTAAACAATTGATGGAAAAAAAAGTTGGTTGAGGAATTACTTTTGGCATGACAGATACTCAAAAATTAAAGAAAGACAAATCAGAAGCAGACAGCAAAAAGGAGACATTTGCCATGCCTGTTAGATGCAGAATGCAGTCCCACTGAAGGGCACATGCTTGGCACTTTATCAGCTTTACTGGTGAGCCAGCACTACCCACACTTCCATCAGCCTTACTGATCATACAGTGATATAGTAATGTTTGTGCACCTAACATTAAACAGCTAACCAGCAAAGGCCAACATTTAAAATGCATGTGTTTTACTTTCTTAGGGTCATCATTTAGCAATTGGTGATGCAACTTATTGTGAAATCTGAAATTCTGATTGATGACCTAATATTTGCATTTTTGAGGAAAAACAAATAGTTGTTCCCAGTCTGATGACATCAGGATCTGACAAGCATGACAAGTGTATGTGAGAGATTTATCATCTAAGCTGTTTTCAACAACATGGCTATTTCTCCACAGCCTAGTGATGTGGTACTAGTTTGTGCCTGTAATTTTGTTCTTTTCTGGCCTAAAATGTGTTAACAATAAACACAAAGTTTAGTCCAGTTTAGTGCTTTTCCTGCTTTTCTTTTCTGTAGCCAAAGTACCTGTATCAACCCAGCTTTCCCAAAACTGTGGTTTACCCATTTAAAATGTTCTGGAGCTTCCTACTGAAATAAATTAAGATCTCAAATGCCCCTGTTCATGAGAATCAGATCTGCATGCAACTTAGAGCAGGACTTCCAGAAAAAGGTGGCCAGCAACATCTACTTCAGAAAAAAAATTACAGTCTTCTAAAATAATATTTTTGTCAGCAGCTTTCTTCTCAGAAAGTGCCTTATTAGCCAAGCTTCAGAAAAAAATCCAACAAAGATGGATGTCCTTTCGGATGCGACTGGAAGGAAAGGAAAAGATTGTTTTTGTGGCTGGCTTTTTTTGTTCATTTAATTTTGGTTTTTTTTAATGCTATTAAGTGTTCAGACATCACAATAGTAAGTGGGACCTATAAAACTAACAAGATTTGTGCTATTTCTTTTCAGTACCCACAAAATGAATCACAGTTCCTGGAAGTTCACATCTTCCCTGTGAGACATCTGGCTCAATGTTATTAAACTGGAAATAGAGTTAGGCAGCAAGATGGCCAGCAGTATGCTCAGTGCAGCATGAGGAGGCTTTGATGTGGGGCACCATCTTGTTAAAGCAACAGGATGCCTCACTGAGATACCTAAGAGCTTGACGATATTCGGATTATCAAACTCTGCCATGAGAGCTGCTTCCCTCTGAAAGTCAGCCTGCATGTCTGCAGATGCTTCCTCCTTCAGCATTTTCACTGCTACCATGGTGAAAGGTTCGTATGGCAGCAGCCCTGGGGCCCTGCAAGGAGAGGTAGGAGAGGAAACCAACAGTGATGAATACATGCCTACTAAGTATAGGTTCTGTTTCTGATGCAAAAGGAGAGGCTGACCAAAAAAAAAAAAAAGATGGAAGGCCTCAGAACCAACAGAAGGAACCCTAAAGCCCAGTTTCATCTCTTGGGACTGCAATATGCATTCCATATTATAGAGGTGTTTCATTTGGTTCAAGTACAGGTAGGACTAAATTCAATATAGCTTTTTTTTGATCACTGGTCTTGCTGCTAACAGACTCATTACCAAGTCTGGTAAAGACATAAATAACAGGCTGGTAAAAAGCAACTGGTCCCTAGGCTGGAGACCACATGATAAACTTAATGGAGGACGGGATAGACTCTTCAGTCCAAATAATTCACTTTCGGGGTGTAACAGTGAAGTTAAAAATAAATCTATTTTATTCCCTTGGTTTTGTAAGGAAAATAGCCTTTTGTTACTGTTCTCTGTGTATGTATGTGTGGCATGCATATGCACCTTTAACAAGTTATAAAACCATTTGCAAATTTCAGCTGGATGTAATGTGGCGTAGCTGAGGTCTAGAAAACAGTTAATATTCCTGCAAGATTTGTGGAAAAACACGACAGGACAGAAGGGACAAAGCAAACCTGTGCCTTGTCTGAAGAACAAGTTAATGTGTAAGTACACACATTTTGATACTTGTGAATCTTCATCCCAAGCTTATAGACACAAATCTTTAGGAAGCAGAATCCTGACTTTGAGCAACAAACTTGTTTTCTTATCCACAGGTCCCTGCACTCTCAACCGGGCTTGCCAAAGATTTAGGGGTAGCTGTTGCTGGAGAAGAGTAACTTTCCACTCTTCTCACATGCACCAAACCTCAGGTGTACATTTTGTTTCCTGCACAAATTCTTCCCAGGGGCCTTGCAGCTAAAACACATTCCACACAGGTAGCCAGCCAGAGCCCGCGGGGAGTGGTGCCCATCTGTGTGTCATGTTGCTACACCAGCCTGACTGCCCTCCCACTGCTTGAATGCCAGGTTATTTTATTGCTCAGCAGCACCTAGAGGAGACTCCAATTTCCAAGCACACTTCCAGCTTCCTTGTCTTCTACTTCAGACCCATGGCACTTGCAACAGTTGCACTTGGATGCTGTAAATGTCAAATGTCACTGGATGGCAGGGTGTCCATCAAGAAAGGAATCAGAGGTGGTGAGATCACAGCTGAGACACTCAGGCAAGGAGGGCTGGCATGCTAGAGCAGAGGATCAGACCCCACGCTTGTCTGCTACTGCCTCCATTACAGCACAACATCTTCCTCCTTTTCCGCCGTGCTGGCAGCACTTCCCTGTCTAGTAGGAGGGGAGGAGTACAAGCACCTACCACCTGCAGTCAATTCTCAGCACTAGAGCCAGCAGCAGCAGCCTGAACAAAGCAATAGGGGATTTAAAAGTAAAAATAGGAGGGCTTTGTGTCTTCCTAATAGTCTCAGAGATTCTGACTAGCAGACCCAGCACAGTGCCAAAGCAGGGGTGGACAGAGCTCAGTTCTGCCTGCTTTGGAGACAGAAACTCACCCCAGGCTGATGTACACCCAACCACCCAATTTCACTGAATTCTCTAATGTAAACTAACCTAAATGTAACCAAGTGTGGTTAAGCTGCACAATGCCACTTAAAAAGTGGCCCTCGGGCAAAAGCCAGAAATTTCAGCTTTGGTAGCTCATGGTGATACAGTACAGCTCTTAGCAGACCTCAGAAACTCACATTGCTCTGCACAGAGGCAGGGGCTGTCTGAAGTCTTGGCAGACAGCTATCAAATTTGACCCCTTTCATTCCCTAAAGACAGTCTCTGCACAAATGATAGAGGGACATCTGCAGGGTAGCAGGGGGAAACAGCTGCCTCTGAACCTGGAGAATTCAGGTGGAGGGCCAGAAGGGGGAGTGTTTTTTGAAAAATAAGTTAATTCTCTCCTGGAACTGGGAAGCATCACAAGAAATTAACTTAGGTAATCTTTCTTGCAATTAATGAAAAGCTGAGAAGAAATTTACACTGATCATGCACAGGGTGGACAGCCACAGTCCTTAACTGGCATTTAAGTGCACGCTGTTCAAAGAACTAACCAGCTAGGAATTTCATTCTGAGCCTATCTAGAGAGTGTCTGACTTAAGTTCCTAGTCAGGTTTTCTTTCCTAAGCAGTAACAATGTAAAAATATGAGGAGCAGTCTGAGCCTGTATTTCAGACCATGTCCTATCCCCATCTTGCTCACCAAAACAGTTGGGTAGCTTCTCTTAGATGATTAAATAATGCAATTAACATCTACTGAGTCTGGTGGGAGCCTATCTTTACCTTATTCTTTGGTTACGTTAATATGTGAGCAGGAGACTGCTCTGAATCAGCTGGAGCTGCTTTTTGAGGAGGAAGGGAAGGTTGGGGGTTTTTTTATTCATTTACATCCACACTATTTTTCAGCTAAATATGAGACAGCAGGTCAGAGAAATACACTTTGCAGATGGAGAGAACATGATGAGACTTCTGTCAAGAAACTCTGACCTTAGGAACAGCCTTGTCACTAAGGGGGGACAACAAGTTGTGCATTTTAGTGTAGATCTCCCAGCCTACTAGCAAAAACTCCATACCAGCCTACTAGCAAAGACTCAACACCCAGGCTTTTAGGCAATTCTGATCTTCAGGCTTTGCCTGGACCACACAGCTCCAGCTCTGGAAGAAAACTGGCATGCTAGTCTGCACTGAGCTGCACAGAGCTAGTGCTCTGGTGGCTTGTGGGGCCAGCGTGCTTCTTCCAGGAGGAGAATCAGCCACAAAGACCTAGCTGGGACAGACCTGAGCCTGGTCCTGAATTTTTTTTAAGCATGGTTACTTCCTTATCCTTCCAAGTGTGAAGCTGTTCCTGGTGAAGACAGTAGCCTTTCAGGAGAAGCTAGTAAATGATAGCTAGACACTTCCTGTCCTAACATGTTGCTTGACCCAGGAGTGAGTAAACACTGAATCAGGACTCACAGCAGCCAACTGGCAAAGGCATCGCTGGCACTGAGCGCAGAGCTGTGTTTACAGAAGAGAGAGAAACATGAGAGCAGAAGTAAGAGGATTGCTAAACTTAGCTCAAGATGTCCTTTTAACACATGCAGGAAAGTACATTTTATCCTTCTGAGATGGGAAGGCAATAATTTGGATTTTGATAGTTTCAGTAACCTGGATGGACACACAGCTTGTACTGGTGGATCAGCCATCTGCATTGATTCTGCCAGCAGTGCACAGAAGTGTCCATATCTTATTATAAGGAGTTCTAAAGACTTGGATGCATTCTTGATAGAGATGGTAATAAAAAAGGAGGTCTCTAAAAAGCAATATTTCTGTGGCTCCTTCCCTGAGCCACAGAGAGCAAGCATCTCTTGGGATGTGGTACTTCTCACTTTGCAAATGCTAGTTGAGATGTAATACTTTTTTTTTTTCCTGTGTCTTTTTCTCTCAGTTTCCATTGACAATAACAAAAAGGCTTAATTCAAATAAATCGCAGCACTGAAATGGATGAAATCCACATAAAAGGTCTTTACACCACTTTGGCACTTGCTTAACTAGAACTTTAGTGACATTTGAATGCCCTTTGAGAAGTCTTTCTTGATAACCATGAAAGTCATTTTGAGGTCAGAAAGGTCTGTGCAGTACTCAAGTTGTGTTAAAGCTCCCAGAGCAGGGCCAAAGCAGCACTTGGGAAGAAGAATGTCTGCCCTGCTGGCACACAGGTGAAGACTCCTGCAGCATGAGCAGGAAGGTGATGCACCTTCAGGGCACCCTGAGCACTGCACTGAGGCTGGGACAAGAGGTGCCCTGCGCCCCTGCTGTGCAGTGCCCCAAGCAGAGCTGTTGTGCAGTTTCCATAGCTGTGTTCTTGCTTCAAACTCAGATGTGTTTGGCCATCCAGGCTAACAGTGCATCATAGGCTAAGCATCTGTGACAACCCCACTGTGCACCCTTTGAATTTTGTTATTTTTAGTTCTCTGTGTAATAAAGAAAAGTATGCTTGCTTTTCTTCCATTAGAAATAATTTATCTATTCATTAGGGGAAAAAAAATCCATCAGAGTTGTTGAAACTGTTTCCCAGCTGTAACATGTCTAACCTGTACAGAACTCATTTTCTAGCAGGTACATCAACAGCTTAACTATAAACATTACAAATACCCGCATTATGACTATCATTTTTGCAAGGATAGCCCTTTGCTTTGGCAGTCAACAGAAGCATCTCACCAAGCAGATCTTGGCCCATAGTGGGACTGTGATCCTTCCCCGGGTTTTTGTGAGATCATCATACACTACCCTACAGCTACAAAATAAGCCATTCCTCATACTTGCTAACTGCAAAGGATAAAGATTACTGCCCTGACTAAGCAGGGAACTATGCAGCCTGTACACTTTCTTCTAGGAATTTGGGTATGGGACTTTAGGAGGAAACTATTATTGTCCAGATTATCTTGAAGAAATTATTGATTCTGTCAAGAAAAATGAGATATCTTCCATTGTCCTCATTTTTGGGGTTGTCAATTAAATATTTTTCACATTTGTAAAAGTGCACAATCTGACCTCCCATATTATCTCACAAAAGTGCACATTCTCACCTCTGATATTATCAGAACTGGGCTGTTGTCTAATATCTTAGGTTTAAAACAGGTAACAGTGGCTGCAAATTCCAAAAATAAAAAGTGAGAAACTAACTAAAGGGGACACTGTAGAAGTCTAGAGATAAGGGAATTTATGTGTGTTACTCAAACACTGATATCCAGATAGCCATGGAGCCAACCAAGAATTGTTATGGCAGGAGAAAGGGGCCATAGAGATGTAGGGCAACATTTTTATGAGACAAGTGTCCTTGTTCGGACTCCTGGAGATAAGCACAACACCACCATCAGAGGTGCAGGAATGAGGCTAGAAGTAGGTGGGAATGGACTACAAGGGGCGATCAAGAGCACTCAAGACTACAAGCCCTTAAATCATTTCTAGAAAGGTCTGGAAGAAAGGGCTGCCCATGATAACTCCATGTCCATGTCCCTATTCACCACCTTCTGCTCTTTTGCATAGAAAGTGAGGAAATTAGCTGCAGGGCACAGAAATTTTCCTATAAAAATGTACCCCCACAAAGCCTAGACACACATGTGCCCCGGGACCATAAACTTTCTGTCAGCTGAGTTTATGGTGGAGCCAGGACGACTGGTCTCTTTTTTTCCTTTCTTCTTTTCTTTCTCTCCTTCCTTCTTTAATCCATCTTTTTGTCTCCCTTCTTTTCACACTACCTGTTTTTTCAAAACCCACTGCCCCGTGTTTATATAGGAGGTCAGGGACAATAAAAGAGCTATTTCCATGGAAGGCATGTAATTTACTAATAAAAGTTTGTACACTTTTGCAGATACTCTGGCTTTTGCCATTCCTTTCACCCACAAGCATCTACAAATCTTGGGTGTGCATTTTCCATTCAGGGTGGGACACCACAGACACACAACCATACGCCCATCCCCCCTCTGCCCTCCCCCACTGACCTATGTAGGGAGGGTTTTTCGGGGATTTTTGGTTTGGTTTTGCCATAGAATCAAACTGAAAATCAGTTTGGACTGAACTGTAGCAGGACACAATGACATTTGTGATAATTACACAGGTCAGTACTGCTGTTTTAATGGAGATTATCACACACTGACAATTCATAAGTACTGGGAAATGCAAGATCTTCAAAATAGGTCACATGTTACAGGCAGTAATTTTGGCAAAATTTACCTGAACTTCTCCACCAGACTTTAGTGTGCGAGTAAGGCATTTCATCTACTAGGGAGTAGAAAAACGTAATTTGTGGCAAAAGTTTAACAAATATTGACAGATGGCAGTGAACAACAAAAACAATTATTCAAACCTGAATGTTGTGTACCATTTGGTATATATGCATTTGAGTGGATGGATGGATGGATGGATGGATGGATGGATGGATGGATGGATGGATGGGTGGATGGATGGATGGATGGATGGATGGATGGATGATTTCCAGTGCTGATTTTTCACAAGTACCTTCAGATAAAGAAGACTCACAAAGAGACTGCTTACCTGGCTTGGAAGACTCTCCCAAATGCTCCCTCCCCAATATCTCTCACATATTCAATATTGTTCCTGGGATACTCCAGGCTAAGCAATTTTGGATTGAGGAGAAGAGGCATGCGCTGGTACATTGGGTTGGGGTGCAGCCGGTCCAGGAGCAGTTCAGAGGGCAGAGTGGTGAGAGTTGGTGTCTCTGACTCTCTGAAACAACAGAGAGATTTTTGGTCAGTGTGTGCACAACCCTCAATCAGGAGATAACTAGCTTCATCTCCTCCTGAGCTTATTTATTTCAGGATGAAAAAGGAAGGGCTACTGAAGGAACCTTGCAGCAAGGTGTCCATGTCCCTAGTCACCACCTTCTGCTCTGGCACAGGAGCTCAACAGAACTAACACTGGGCTGCCACAGGCAAAGGCAGAGCTGCTGTCCCTTACAGGTGTCCACAGAACTTTTCTCTCAGAAACAAGACAGCCCTTTTCCCAAAGCAGCATTTCTTGCACTGAATTAAGCTCCAACTTTACCTTTTTTTGGTTTTCCACTGTTTTCGTCGACGGCAGCAAACCAGGGTGAGAATGCCAAAGATCACGACAAGAGCAAAGCTGGACATGATCGAGATGATAACAGTCATGGAGTATGTAGGGGAAAATGGAGGAGGAGGGGGAAGATTTAGAGTCTCTCCATTTGGTTTTCTTGTTCCCAGGGGTAACAATGCTGTAATGCAAATAAAATCAGAGGGTTATTCCTCTGCTAGTTTATAGAGCTTTCTCTAAGAGGAATTTACAGAGCTAGCCTGTCACCCTGGGAATTACTGACATTACAGATACAGCCCTATGACCACATGAGAGGATCACTCTAGGGAAACTTGGTTTGCAGGAAGCAAAACCCATTTGTGCTTGCCACATGTGAAAATCCAAGATCTGGTACGACCAATATATAGCTCCCATTAAGCTGGGAGCACAGTTTTGGTATAGAATATTTGCACGAGTTACAAATGGGAGGTCACATCTGATAGACTCAACAGTATTCAAATATAGTAATGTCTGCAGTGGGAAAGATCAATGGTTCACAATGTGAACCACAATGTATCATGTGTCCTAAAAGGAATCTGCAGGGAGGAGTGTAAGACCAAGTAAGTACAGACTGATACTTTCCCAAAATATCCTCTTACCCCCAACAGTTTGCATCTCAGTGTCTTTATGGGGCAAATGTGGAAAACTAGTTTAAAGCACACTTGGCTGAATTATTAGCGGAAAAAATCACATAACTACCTGTGGAGTAGTTTCTTAGATATTCTAGAAAATGCTGTTCTCTGCATGCAGTGTTTGAAAACAGAAAGAAATTTAAACTCTTCTTCTCTTCTTCTTCTTCTTCTTCTTCTTCTTCTTCTTCTTCTTCTTCTTCTTCTTCTTCTTCTTCTTCTTCTTCTTCTTCTTCTTCTTCTTCTTCTTCTTCTTCTTCTTCCTCTTCTTAATTGCCAGCTAAACTAAAAATTACTTGTGTTCACTTACGTCCAGAGAAACACTGTTCCCTGTGCAGGAAGTTCCAAAATGCAGTCTTATTTCTCAGCTCTGAAATCCAGAAACTGGGAATCTTGGATGAAATATTTTTCTAAAATTTTTATGGTTTGAACAAGAAATTACAGGAATACTTAGCTTCTGCATCAAAAACTAAAGACGTTTCCATCTTTTTTGGGCTTATTTTTAGTTTAAATTGTGGGCGGGTATTACTGAGAAAAAAAATCACCCTAAACTAAACTTTGGAAAATAGCCTGAAGCCCTACCTTCTAAATAGTGTGACAAGTCAATTTTTCAGGATGCCACAGGACATTTCACTTCATGTTTGGCATTTATGTAACCTAGGGCAAGGTGCTTTATTCGTCTGTCTTCATTTTCCCCTCTTCATGGGGCACATTAAACATTCTTGTTAAAGATGCTGAATGAATCCATGCAGAGACCCAAAACTAGCTGAATCCAGAAGACAGAACAGATCGGTGTACTCAGGATGCAAACACCTTGCATGGCCACAAAACAACCACAGAGGCAGAAATCATAAAGTGCAGTTGCCTACCATCTCCACAGGGAGACACGCTGCAGTATTCCCAGGTCACAGCTGGATCCTTTGTGTAGCACCAGGGACTCTCGTTCTCACCTCCTGGATTGCGGCAGTAATTCTCAGCATCAAACAGCTCTGGGAAAACCTGAGGAGTCCTCCTGTGCAAATGGGGAGCCTTGGGGAAGGAAACTAATTGTATTAGTGTCTCAGCATAATTTTCCATGCTATTATTATTAAAACAAAATGAAAAAAAAAAAACCCAAAGGAGTGAAGCAAGACAGAGCCTTTGGTGAAACAGCATTTCAGTCACCTGGAGTGATAGATGTTCATCTTGACACAGTAAAGAGAACTTGTAGATTTAAATATGATGAGCTTATAAAATGAATTCAAGAATGAAGGCACCTTGTTCCCCACTCATCCCTTTCACTGAGACTGGGCTGTCTGACTCTGAGACACTCCTTGGAAAAGCACACCTCGAGCAGAGCTCTTCATTTGGTGGATCTCACACTGATGCTCACCTGATCACTCCACTTCTGACAGGGAATGCCAGATGCTGTGACGTTGACTGTGCCCTGGTAAAACTGGCCATTGCCACTGTAGCAAGTCCCTGGGAGAGAAAAAAACCATGGGGTCAAGGCATTTCAGATCACATCCTGCAGCAGAGACTCACAAGCATAAAGTTCATGTTGTACGTGAGACCATGTGACAGCATCAGATGTGAAGCACACAGAAGGACTAGACAACACAGGAAGGGTACTGCTTAGCCTCCTGTTTACTCTCCAATGGATTTTTAACTCAATACATAGGCAGAAATCTGGTAAAACTTCAAAGAGAGCACTGCAGCTCTCTCAGATTGAGAAGACAGACCCTCTGCCTGTGATGGTTGAGCTGCAACTACGTAGTTCACAGTACATGCAGAAAGTGCAGGGCAGAGCCACACTGAACCCACCCAAGCCAAACCAAGGCAGAGAGCAAATCACAGCACTGGTTCCATGATTCACAGCCTGCATTCTTACCAGGGCTCTAATAGGAAGACACTCATATTCCTCAGGTTGGTAGCACGGAGCTGGGATTCATAAAGTTGCCCTCCTCCTGCTTCAGTGCTTATCATCTTTGATTATTTAGAAACAGCCTATGATTTTCAACATGCATGGAAACAATACCCTGAAGTATGATGAAGTATGAACAATACCCTGAACTATGATCTAAGGAATAAAACAATGTTCTTTATAATGAAGATAGTGCAGTCACTGCATATACAGCTACAGAAAAATTAGGCATAAAATCTTGAGATTTTACTGCAGGAATATGCATTAATGTCCTCACAAGATATATGTCCTCACATACACCTGTCCACATAGGAGAGTTTAATGCATGCTGACATAATCTAGGAAGTAGAAAGACAGCAGAGGAGATGCAGCCTTACAGATTTCAATACATACTAGCTAACCTCTAAACTCAGCTGAGCCAAGGCTTACATTTGAATAGATGGCATATTTTAGGGTCTAGTGCATTGTTAGCCTTGGTAGAAAATTTAACAAACCAGCAAATTCTTTTGTCATAATTTTATTTTCTATTATGTTCATAATCTCGCAGCTGGGGAATAAAGAACAAGAAGAAACATGATGTGTTCTAAAATAACGACTTTTTTAAGCAAATACTTTCCATCTTCCTGAAAGCTTTGTGTAAGGGTTGACCCAAATTTGACACAAGGCTATCTGTCTTTGCGGATTGTACCCTTTCTCATGTACAAGGATCATAGTCAACACCCCATCATGACTATCTGCTGTTTTCTTCTTGCACTCAGGATTGCAGTTATAGACTGTGATAGACTCTTAGCTTACTGAGGCTTCAGCAGGTAGAGGAGACACTATACACCTGGGTAGACACACTGCCTTTGAAGTGCTAACTCCAGTTGAGTGAGCTTAAATGAAGGATTGAGTTCATGTAGCCCTGAGGCATCTAAACACTTCAGTAGAGGAATGATCATGGACTTTATGGGAACATTTAAACCCATGGCAAATGCAAAGTAAAATACTCTTAGGTGGATTTCTTTGGCTGATGCACAAATACCATTTATGACTCACATCTGCAATAAGATAGCAGCCCCACATGACCAGCACCTGTAGCTCTGCAGAGGTGTAACATCTTAATCAGAGGTGTTAAATTGTCCTGGAAGATACTTGTGTACCTGAGATGAGAATTTTACTTGTTTCACGTTCAAAGACAAGGAAAGCAGTGCCTGAAACATGTCTCATGACACAGACAGTAATAAACAAGTAAAAGATTTCTGCACAGATCTGAAATAAATGTCAGTGGTATGCCTTAAAAGATTAATGTGGAGCGCTTTAGGGGCAAGAGCAAAACTAAGAAAGAACCTCTGAATCCTTCATACTCTGGAAATGCAGATGTTTTCATAGACTGTCTTCCTACAATGAGGACATTGTAGCTGGTAATATGATAACAAGCAAGAAAACAGTTCAGTTCATGCTCAACAAGCCCCTGTGCACATGATAGTGGGTCTAAAGAGAAAAGAGGGGGTAATATTACTAAAATTTTACTGTTATATCTTCCTGATTCATGACTGAATATTGTACATTTGTGCAATGCCACTCTGGGTAAATGCTTTGGAAGCTGAAGAGAAAAGTTCATGCATACACAATACACAGGGTACAGAGGATATGTCTGAAACATCTGTGGGGAGACTGAAGATGTCCCACAAATGCTTCTCTCATACACTGCCTCCCTCTCTTGTGGCTCTTCCACCAGGGCAGGGATGGCTGCAGTTGCAGGCTGTAGGTCCTGGCCCTGAGGATGCTGAAGCCCTTGTCTCCATGTCTGCACCACCAAGCCCCTAGGTCTTGGGTAGTCAGGTGAAGCCAAGATCCTTCCATGAAAGAATGTTCCCCAAAATTCTTTATTTCCTTTTTTTTTTTTTTCCACTTTGCCTGTCTCTCCATGCATAAGGTGTGTGCCACTGTGAAATCTTCAAACCTCACCTGCTTAGATGTGTGGCAAGAGAGAGATTCCTCCTTTTCCCAATGAGTCAAGTTCAGTGGCTGAGCTTGAAACTGCAATTGCACATGAGTGGAAGAGTTGGGTGTGCATGCTTCAGCCACGACCAGCAGCACGGGGGAGCCTGACAGAAGTCAAAGCAGCACTGCAGGGGATGTCTGGGTCTCACCACTGGTCATGGGAAGCTCATACAAGAAACAGCCAGACTTCAGAGGTGATTTGAGGAGAGTGCTGGGAGCTTAAGGTCTTGCAAGGCCAGCCTGCCATAGGTAACCATGTTGTTAACATACAAGGCTGGAACAACCTCAGAATCAGAAACCCAAATATGGGTAAAGGGGAAAGATAGGCAATGGGTAGACAGAAAAGGAAGCAGCTGGAGGAAAGGGTGCCATCTAAAACAATCATGTCTCGCTCATAAAAAGTTACCAGCCCATGGTCTCCCCAAACTCCAAAGAGCTGGAAATGTGTTTCTCCATGCCTTGGAAGTGGAAACCCAGATATTCCTCAGTAATAATCTAAATTCAGCCAGCCAGGACCAGCAGAAAACACAAAAAATATGTGCAAATGGCAGCTTCAATAAAGAATATTATGTCCATCTCTAGAAACATAAAGTCTGGAGCAGTCTACTTACTGGTTATGTTCTCCTTCTTAAAATCTGTAAAAGACAAAACAAGATGTAAGGAGGGAATTGTCCAGGATGCAAATCACCAGATGCTCCCTTAGAAGCATGTTACAGGGAAAAGTTCCCTCTCTGGCAGTACTTGAACAGCTTGTTTCTTGGCAAAGGCACCTGAGTGGCAATTTTGTTATCATTAGGACTGTTTTTTGAGATTTTCATGATCTTCTCAATAAAGATCCAGGCTTTATTTACTTAGGGATTTTTCCCACGCCTCAGTTGCACTAGAGAGGCAAACAGCTAAAGCAGCTGTCACAATTCCATGCGCAGGTGCTGACAGCACAGTGCCCATCATCAACTTTTACTTTAGTTGTAAATTATGGATCATACCCTTCCCCTCTCCCTCACCAAGAACACAGCTCTCTGGACAATCAGCAGCACGTGCCACCTTACCAAAGAAAGGGATGCGGGTGCAGGAGCTGGGATTCTGGTGCAGGCTGGGCAACCTGTTGCATTCAGGAAGAGTGAGCAGCATCAGCCCTGGCTTGTAAATCCCCTTCTGAGAGTTCTCCTCCATTGAGAGCCATTCCTTAAAGCAGTAGAGATCCTTTACAGCAAGGCAATTCTCTCTACATTGTTTTGCAAAAAACAGTGAAATACAGCTGTCAACGGCTTGAAAAAAAAATGGCTGCACTTAGCAGTGATGTGCAGGGGTTATCAGGCTGACAGAAATCCATTAATGGGGTGACCCTTCTCTAAAGCCAGTCTGTCCAGCTCATAAACCATAAAAGAAACTGTATGAAATCCAACAGCTTCCTTTAGGAAGCATACAAACCCACATTTTTAATGAAGCAGGGTTATGCTCAAAACACAACACACACCAAGATATGAGGAGTTAATTCCTATCTTTTTCTACAGATTTTTTTTACACATTCTTCTAATAAATATCATAGAATCATAGAATGGTTTCTGTTGGAAGAGACATCAAATATCATCTGTTTCCAATTCTCTGCCATGGACAGGAGCAGCTTCCACAGGACCAGGTTGCTCAAAGCCCCATCCAACCTGGCCTTGGACACTTCCAGGGATGAGGCATTCACAGCTTCCCTGGGCCGCCTGTGCTAGTGTCTCACTATCCTCACAGTTAATAATTTCTTCCTATTATTTAATCTAAACCTCTTTCAGTTTGATGACACTCCCCCCTGTCCTCTCACTACATGCTCTTGTAAATAGTCTCCCTCTCATTTCTAGAGTTAGAATTTTCCAGTATATCCAAAAACTCTCACTTGGCTTCTGTAAATTGTACAGTAGAAGTGTCATCTACTAAAAGCAAAAGGTGAGCTACAATTCTTAGCCTTCTTATATTAAACATTTGCATATACCTTTAATCTCACTGAATAAAAAAATAGAATTTTTAAATTGTCTCTACAGGCAACCTTAAATCCATTTTTTTCTCTGTAGACGTCTGCAGATTGCCTGGTAAAAAAGTGATCTGTCTCCCACCTAAAGTGTTACCTCCATAACAATGTGGAACATCCACTGACAAGAAATGTTTTGGATTTTAAAATGGGCCTTATAAGAGAAATTGTTTGTGGAGAATGGCAAGGTAGAAATACCTGCACTAGAAAGAAAAGTAAAAAAAAAAAAAAGAAAACACACCATTCTGGGAAGTTTGTGGATTTGTTATATTGGTGAGTTTATCAGTGATTTGCTTATTTATGTAGCCATTCTTGAGAGCCTGGGTTACAAAATCAACTTCGAGGTCATGCACAGAGATTTCTTTTGCACAGCTCAGCTGATGTCTTTCCCAGATCCACAACTTTTCCAACCATCACACAATGATGCAGAAAGAGAGATGTACTTCTGGGGTCTGTGGGGAAGGGTTTAGCCAAATTCACCGCCTGGTGGGTTGATGCAACCTCCTTAATTATACCATGGTTTTGACAAGAGCAGATGGTCACAAGTATCAGCAATGACTAACAACACTGCAAACCCTCTAAAGCACCTGAAGGATGGAGGTCATTGAGAATTCTACTAGAGCAACAGCTTTTCTGCAACAGTAATGGATGGCCTCCAGTTCAGCAGGCTGAAGTCATCTATACCCAGATACCCTGTGCTTGGTTTTAGCCAGTCCTGGTTTATTCCTTCCTCCCTTCCATGGAAGGCAGAATGCAGCCAGATGGCAAATTTATCCTTTTTATGTTAAACAACATGTGGAACAGGAATGACCTTGTGAAGTAAAGAAATACTTAGATAGGGAAAAGAGAAAAACTTGCATTTGAAGCACTGGCTGAGATTTGGGAGATCTGGATTGAATTAGCTCTGTTCATTCCTGGATCCTGAGCATCCTTAAATAAGGCCTCTTTTTTGCTGTTCAGTTGCAAAACACAGAAGACCATTCTGCAATGCTGTCTGCTCCAGGGTTAAAAGAAGATTATCTGCACTCTGGAAGAATGGTAACACAGCCAGAGGGAGGGGTGGACAATCACTTCTAGCTCGGTTCATACCATTGTTGTAACACCCAATGTTGCGCACGGAGGTTTGCTGAGGTCACAGGCAAAGATTACTTCAGTTTATTATTAGAAATGTTATGTCATGTAAATGACAGATGGACAAAGAACAGTAAGACAGAAGACACCAAGTGTGCCAGTGGTGTTTCTAGGGACCACAAGAGACTAGGTAAGAGGAGGGGGGAACACACAGACCCAAATAAAGAGAGACTTTCTCCAACACATGACTGTTCCCTACAGCCTGATCATTCCTATCAGCAGTGATTGACACAGAAACTGGGGGTAGTTCTGCTATTGCAATAGCAGCCAGCAACAAGAGGCAGAAGTAATCAAGAACTATGAGATATCACTTTCCCTTTAGAACTCTCATTTTAATCAATTTGCCTCTAAATTTACATTGAGTGAACTTTTCCCATGTGGTTTTCTTCTGTTTCATTTCATCTTGTTTTACCCCGATTACTTTTATAAAAGCTTTGCTCAGCCTGTCAGTTGTTATTCTTGCTAGCCAGTTTCCAAACCAAATGAACATTAAAAAACACAACGTGGAAAGAGAAAAATTGGTGCAGAAAATAGATAATAAGATAAAAATACAAGGGCACACATTGAGGGCAGTATTTCCTGAAAAACTGGGAGACCTTTCCCACATTGGAGAGAGTTAAATTCTTACTTATGAAGTATTTCAGCCGAAAACTTGTGTAGTCTAGCCAGCTTCTGCAGAAAGCTATAAAGTTGTCAGTAAAGAGAAGTTAAGAGAATTGGAAAGTAACCAAGACCATGTGATATGTGTTCAAGAACCCCCAGATCTCTCTCAACCATAAAGAAGTATATTAGATGTCTGAGTTATCAAAAGAAGCATTGGGCTCTGGAAGAACTGCTGTCCAACTGATGTTCTCTGAAGACAGGAATTGGGAAGGATGCTATTCCAGAACTTTTCTTGTGAAAAAAGCTGTATTAAAATCAGGGTGGTAGGAGGGAGGAATAATAAATAAAAAACCAACATTGACTCATAGATTTGAAGAAAAATGGTTCCAGGCAAGCTCATTAGCATTTAGACATATTTGCAAATGTTGTAACTGTTAGCTCAGGTGCATCAAGATCATGTGCATATTTATGTTAGTTTATATAATTCTGACTTTAGAAATGCCCAAAAAGTACAAGTCTTCAGTCAAATCACTGTGAGTTCTGGTCCTGCAGGGCCGCTCATGGGCAGGGGTAAATGAAGCAAGGCCGAGATCTAACTGAAATACCTTGCAGAGCAATGTGCAAAACCCTTAGCTGACTAATGTGCTGTGCATGTGTGGCTGAGTTATAAATATTGTCACAGATCTTGGAAAAAGGCAGAGTGATCATGTATTTAAGGGCACAATGACAAAGAGCAGAATATTGAGGTGGCAGGGAGGAGCCTGGCAGCGAAAAGTAAATGGTGCTGCATGATTATCTCTGGACACTTGCACATAATCTTGTTTCATAGGATACATGCCACCTCTGTGTCAAGGGTAGAATACCAGGAAGCTTAGGAACCAAGTGGAAAGCTAAATGTTGGGTCAATATTCACAGTGGGATTTTCCTCTGTGCCTTTGTTTTAGAGGTATTAAAGGAGAAGCAACAAAAAAGGTCCTGATTACAAAACCAACATGTTGCTGATTGTCTTAAAAAGCCCTACATAACTGGAGAAATTATTGCCATTAGACATCTGGCACAAGTCCAGCCAACAGTGTGCTCACCATGCCTGTAGAAAAGATTTGTATTTTATCTGGGACACTAGAGCTGGGGCAACTCTTCCAGTAAACACAGATCTGAGTAGTATTTTAAAATGTGTTTCAAGTAAGAACAAAGCTGTGCACTTTAGGCAGGGATGTCAACTGCCCAAATGTGATATGGGTAATGACTAGTTTTTTAGGGGCTGAACATGACAGGAAAAAGAAAGCTTCACCCTGATATGTGTGTGGGGCTGTCCTCTGCAAAGCAAGCAATCATAATTCTCTTGCAGTCAAAAATAACCAAACCTGGACTGGGCAGAAGAGCAAAAGCTATGTGCAGGGCTCTGGAAAACCAGTTTTATTCTAGTCAGAAAATCTGGGAAGGATTTAAAATTTCACTGCAAAGAGGAAAGAAAGAAACTCGCCTCCATGACCATGGTGGGAGGACAAGGAACAACGAGGGAAGGGCTGCTCAGGAGGTTGCGTAGGGAGAAGGAAGTGTCTGTCACTGGGATGTGTTTACAAATACCTGTCAACAGCAGATTAGCTATAGTAAGAGATGCTTTGGAATCCTCAGGGTCCCTGTCTGCCCAATTTCAATGCACATTTCTCTGCTTATAGAAGGATACAATAACCACATTGTAGTTTTGGTTTATCAGGTACAATTACACAGGCAATTTCTCTGGTCTCATCATTTTTGTCACATTTTTGTCACAGCAGGAAGTGCTAAATACTTGTATATTGCCTTGGCCAGATTTGTTGCATCTTCCAGGGCTGCATTTAGTCAGAATTGGAAAGAAGCAATTACTCTTTATGTTAATAAAAAATATAGATACTGGCCTAGTAAGATAACAATAAAAGAAAACAATATGTTAATTATTGAAACTACTTATGCAATTCAAACTGATACTTCTTTTCAACACAATCCTCCATACACCTGATGTAATGTAGAAGTCTGGACTTCAAATTCAGACCACACCCTAGCAATGAGCACAGTGAGGGCTGAATCAGTCTGCGTGCACAGAAGAGGGAGCAAAGGGAAAACCTGTACAAACCGAGAGGGCCCAGCTTCACTCAGCTTCACTTGCTACTGCAAGCAAGCCTGGACAGTCCCTCACCACTCCCCTGCTGCATACACATCCCCACGAAACGAAAGTGAAATATGAGCATGTTTTTCTTCATTTACCTGCACACTGGTTTTGGAGCTGGCCCAGCTCCCGAGGGATTGCACTCCTGGAAGATGTAGTTACACAGCAGAGACTCAGCAGCCGGTTGGCAGAATGAACTCACCATTTTCAGTTCAGTCCAGGCAGTGTGCACAAGCAGCTCTTGGGTCTCCTCTGGGTCAGCATACGAGGAGTTGAAGAAAACAAGAGCATTCTTCACCAAGATAGCACTACACACCTCACCTCTGTATGTGCTGCAGTAGCCTGCATCACCCTTGTACAGCTTGCTGTCGAGGACAAGAACACACACACACAGAGTAAGCTCACAGATCTAAACAGCTGCATAAACACAATGGCCCTGTTTCTGAATAAAGTGGCTTGTGTTAGGCTAACAGAGGGAAGAGGAGATGATGGATGTTTATACCACTAAAACCAGCTAATACAATGCAAGAATGAAACTTCTGCAGGGTACCCTGCCTGGTGCCAGCCCAGGTGAGCTCCAGGGATGAGGCTCTGACCAAGAATTGTTAAAATTATAAATGGACTGAAGACTGAGCAATCACACAGTACCATGACCTAGCATGGCCTCTCACCCTGCCACTGGGCTCTAATGGGAAAATATTTTACTTTCTTGCTTCCCTGCAAAAGGGATCAGCCACACTGCTTCCTTGCAGTCCTGTGATAACTCAGAATTTTTTGCTCTGCTGTCTAGTAAGAGTTAGAGTTTAATTTAAGAGAGACTTCATGAGCAGGATCCAGGTAAGTACAACCCATCATGTTCCAGGGAATTTTTCACAAGGTCAGAGCAAGTTCCTGCCTGCCCTTCCACAGCTCCTGCACCACTCCTGACCATGCCCCTCTTCCACGCATTTAGCTGTGGGACTCAGAGATGAGGAAGGCACAAGTCTTTGTGTTTTCTTTCCCCGTGTTTCTCTGCAAGGTGCATCTTCTCTCTTTACTACATCTGCCATTTTGCAAAGTCCTGACACGTAGCATGGACACAAAGCTATGCAGAAGCAGTAAAAATCATAGTAGGGTCATCTTCTTTGAGGGCCATTTACTTGTCATTCCCGTGGTTCTTGCATCTAGAAGGAGATGTCTCCCCCCTCCTTTCCTCCCCATGGCCATCAAAAGTCAGCAGCAGGAAAAGGGCAATGCACAGGTTAGCCATGCTTCCAGTAGCTCTCACGGTCCCCCAACAGCAGCAAGGTCTGCAGGTGAGGAGGTGCCCTCTGTCTAGGCAGCCCGTGGGATGGTGTCCTGGGTATGTGAGGCAAAGCCGTGAAAACAGACTCCCTGTGTGTGGGGCATGGCCAAATCAGGGCAGAGAGGAGGGCTGGGTGCAGCTGTCCCCACTGCCATTCGGTCAGTGTAACTGGGGTCAGAGAGTTCAATTCACAACATGCCAACCATTTGGACCAGTCAACAGAGCTATTTGTATCTTTGCTTTTTATTCCTTTCCCTGTCCAAATAATCGCCCATTGTTAGCTCTGGGGTTTCTTGCTGGTTTTTTTTTGTGGTTTTTTTTTCCCAGAAAGCTGGAGGTACATGGACAAAGGATTACAGAGGATGCTCACATTTCTGTTCTTCAGATGCTGTTTTCTGCAGATGACAATCCCTGGCCCTTTAGCTGCTCTATTTTGGGCTCCATGTGAATTTTTTCTTTAATTTTTTTTTTCTGTGTCACATTGGATAAAAAATACAGGAAGGCACCAGCCCAAAAATGGCAGTGATGCTCGGACAATGCATCATCCCAGGCTCCATGGACACACTTTCACGTGACTCAGGAGTCCCCCAGCATGCTGCACTAATCTCACAGCCCATGACACCTCCTCAGCAAACAGCAGTTTCCTCAAAGCAATGCACTGATCCCAGCACCCTTCTAGACCTGCTCTTGGCATGGCAGGGGTCATGTTATTTACAATTCTCTGATGATTCACATTGTACTTAATCTGAAATCTGCATCCTTCCTGTGGCCCAGTGGCAAAATCAGGGACAGATGTGCCTGGGGCAGCTGTGCTGCTGACTTCAGGGGACTGCAGAGGCAGACTAAGAAGAGCTAACAGTGCTAACATTATGTTTCCTTGATTTTCTAAAAGGAGACACAGACCAAGGTGCAATGGAGAAGTAGCAGCAACATGTTTCTCATGTTGTGAACAATGGACAATGGTTTGTCAAAGAAAGGAAACATCATGCAGCAAATGTTAAGAACACCTATGGGACAGATGGGCTGAGCATTTGGTCTGTGTCCCCATGCTGTCATACCTGCATGAGTGCAGGTGTAAGGCAGAAGTCTGCCTTCATCATTGGCTGATCACTTAATTACAAGCTTCCTGAATCAATCTTGCAGGCTCCTGTGATGGAGGCAATAGCCTTTGCATGTGCAATAGCCTTTGCAATAGCTGCCACTCTGTGTCAGCAGAGTGGCAAAACCATTTGCCCAGACTTTCCCAGGCTCTGCTCTTTTCTGTATTGGACAGAAGCTCCCAGCCCATCTCCCAGGCTAACATTCTCATTTTCCTTCCAGATTGATCAGCCAGTGTAGAATGTAGAAACACGGAAGGATTCTAAAGAGAAAAAGCCAGCTAAATTGTTCAATCCTGCAAAAATTACTAAGCAGAAGTTCATTTCTCATTGCATGTAAGTGGCTTTATTCATCCATAACTCTGCTTGGAACAAATATAACCTTCTCTTGCCCTAATCTGGTGAACATTAAACCAAATTACATTTATTAATTGTGAACAGGTAGGAGTTTACCTTGCAGTTAAGCTTTGCCCTGAAAATTAATAAGGTCAAGGGAAACTGAGCATCTGTAACCAAATAGAAGTTCCTTCAGAATATTCTCCCCACTTCCATATTTCAAAGACCCTTACTGCTGGCTTGACTTAAAACCACCCAGTCTTAATCTCCAGTTATGCCTCTGTAAAGGAGCTCAGTGATCCCTAGGGTTGGAATGAAGAAACACTAACCCTTGATTTAAGCCAAATTAAGCAAACCCCTTTGGTTCATCTTCTTCTCCTTGGCCCAAAAAGAGCCTCCACAAAACCACAGAAAGTCACTTACCTCCATTCTGCCAAGAGGTACCAGATCCAGGAATTGTGATGAACCAGGAGAAAGAAGAAATGGAAAAGACATCAGTGACACTTCATCGCTCCCTCTGAGATGCGTAAGTCAAGATTTCCATGCTAGGAAATGTGTCTGACAACTGTAAGCTGTATGAAAAAATTGCACCTAAATTCTATTCCTTTGTTTGAATCTTCCTGTGGGGAAGAAAATTTGGCCATCACTGAGTGAGAAAGTGAGAAAGAATGAGGAGGAGGAAGTGGACTATTGATGGCAGTGCCAGCTGAAGTGGACTCTTGCACCATAAACCCACATTTTATCCTGATCCTTTGGGTCCCAAGTAACCAGCAGGTAGCATCCTGTGTTTAAGCCACATGGATATCCATTACTTCAGGCAGCAGCTGTAACAAGTAGGAGAAGCCAGGGCTGGAGTTGCAGCACTGGCACACAGCAGTGGCCTTGGCTTGCCATGCCACAGGGGGTTGGGCAGTGCCGGCACAGGGAGAAGGCACTGGGCATCAGCCAAGGGCCAGGGCACCTCTGCCCTTGGAGCCTTGTGAGCTGGGGCAAGGCCAAGTCCTGCTCAGGTCTAGGGGGTAGCTCTCTCCTGCTGAGCACACACAGCCTGGAGGACTACAACTTCCACCAGCCCCAAGTACCTGTGCACCCCACTGCATTTGTAGGACACGCACTTGCCTGGGCTAAAAGCAGAGGTGAGGATGGGAAATACAGCACCAAGTGCTGAGGACATTATGGAGCAGAGATGACTGGTAGGTTTCAATGCCCAGTGTAAGAAACAGTACAATTATTTTCTCAAGAAAGCAGAAGCTAAGGCACAGAGAGATAAACAAGTACCTGCCAGGTTAAAAGCAGAACCAGGGCTACTATCCCATGTCCAGTTTGATTCCTCTTTCCTCCAAGTAAATCCCCTTGCCTGTCCAAAGAGGGATGGGACCACCTCTCTCTCTGTATGACAAATGCTGTTAGTTAGCTCTGACAGAGGTATTTCTCCTCTTTGGAAATTAATTTTCACATTTGGGAGACGTCTCTGAGGGAAGAGATAACTTCAGGCAAGGCAGGCTACTACTCTGACAGCAGCCACCCTGCTTTCTGGATGCCAGCCCCCTGTGAAGCTGAACTGCTTGAAGCTATTTTCACTTTGCTGTTAGATGATACCAGCACTGGGTCATGGCCACAACTTCCTCCATATGGATGAACTTACCAAGTGTGCTCCTGGGACACAAAGTACAAGATAGCATCAAACATTCAGTAAATGACAGCTATGCCCGTCTCCAAAGTGTAAGAGTATATGAGGAAATAGCCTGGTGGAGGATGTACTTGTACTCAAATTTAGGCCCCCACACACTATCAGCTCCCCAAGCTTCCCCTCTTCCACCACATCCCTTTCCTCTTCCCCACAGGAAAGGCCTCTTCTTTCCTTGCATACCTGAAATGCTGATGGTTGCTGCTGCTTTTGCAGCTCCAAAAGTTTTGCTGTGCTTGTTTGTGGCAAGACAAGTGAACAGGCCAGGTCTGGTGACATACACTTGCAGTCTGGAATCAACCACTCTGTCCTTGACACTTTCTGCTATCGACCCCACAGAAACCTGAAAGAGTGAAAGCCCAGCTCAGTAGTATTTCCAACAAAGACACAAACAGGCAAACCAAGGAAAAATCTAAGAGACAGAGTCCCGAGCATTTAAATGAGCAGAGGAAGATGTGGCAAGGAGACAAAAGTGACAGAGACCTAAAGCTGCTGGTGTTACTTTGGTGCTCTCATAGCCACCGTCTTCACACACAGAAATAAATGTTAAAAGATCTCTCCTATTTCACACTTCAGCAATACTTTTGCAGTTAGGTTTCAGTTCAAGAGGGTCATAGTCACAATTTGGTTTATGTAATTGTGCTGGCTAATTACCACATGGCCTCTTGGAGTAGATGTCTTGCCCGTTCATGCCTTAGGAAGGAACGGCGCAGAATGACTTTATGAACTGCTACACAGAGGAAGAAAAGAAGATAGTTTGGAAGTCATTGATTCTGGATTAGTACAACCACTGCAATACTCTCAAAGCAGTCATGAGCATAGAAAGTGCTCTGGCTACAATACTTCAGCAGATGTCTGCTGGATGTTCTTATCTCGCAACTAGAACTATGGAAGGGGCTGAAAAGATGGTGATTTTGGCCAGCATTTTTCCCAGATCAGTAATTTGCAGTTAAATGAGCTTGAAGCCTGCTGATTTTAGCCAGCTGGCCTTGATTTACCACCAAGACTTTCCTGCCAACATGGCATCCATCAAAGCAGGAGAGCATGGTACATAAAGACTCTATCTTGCAAAGGCAGGAGGCAGGATTGCCAGCTCTAACCTTTATACTGATAAGAAGCATCAAACATAATTCAAGCAAGATACATTGCCTGTGGACCCGCTAGGTGCGACCTGACTCTAAGGACATTGCAGATTGTCTCCCTGGATTTGCCCCAGGAAAGCACTCTACCTACATGTAACTAAGACAGAAATATCAATCTGACCTCCCTGGAGGTCAGTAAAAATGTGTTTTCAATGAGACCTCAGTGAAATGAAATACCCATGGCTATTGACAGCAATAATTGAAAAAGCAAGAAGGAACTCATCAGTGTTGTAATGTCTTGTAAGCAGATTGGATTCTCAATGAAAAGAAAAAGCTGAAAAGAATATATTTGTTTTGCCTTTCTCCAAGTCAGCTTGGACTTGTGGTAAGAGAATGTTCATGGGAAGAAATCACTAAATAATCAGACCAATGCTGTCTGTAAGTACTGCACCAGGTATGTCAGCCACTATGAAGGAGCCAGGGATATATTTGGTTATGAAATCAGTTCAAGGGGGTGGGAGCCCAGGGGATATTTTTTCACAGGTATGTCTTTTGTTACAGAGCTGCTCAAATTCAGTTTTAGAATCCTTTTCTCTCCAGAAACCACGTAGCACAAAAATGGTGCAGGGACCTTCTCAGTGGGAAGGAGATATTTCCTACAGGCCACCTCTGCCTTCCAGCATCTTGGTGGGATAGGCTTGCCGTGAGCAGCTTGTGCTAGTCAGGTCTTCTCTCTCTGCTGGCTCCTCAGGCCTCAGGTGTACCACACCTGGCAGCACTGGTTATCTGCCCAGCAGATAATCCCAGTTATCTGCTGGGCACAGATAATTGGGATTTTTCCTTCCAGCTTGGGACACAGGAGGAAGAGGTTGCTCAAGTAACTGCAAGCAGTGCAAGCAGTATGCACCATGTACAGTGGAAAATCACAGGTAGTGGTGCCTAGGACTTCCACACTGGCCATCTGTTGTTTCCTTTACTGGAAACTTCAAGATGTTCCCATACGTTGATTCCCTTTCCTTTTCAAACACATTTCCTGAGATTTTTTTTTTCCAGGAGTTCTCTTTTTAGCCTTTAAAACATCATCTCAGCTACCAGGAAATTAGAGACCTCTTCATATCTTCACACCTGACTCATATATTCCTGGATATGTGGAAAACTACATTATAAGGTCCATAATGTCCTGTGGTGCATAGCAGGAGGAAAATGTATTGTGTTTCTAAATAGGTAGGCCAAGCAGCTTCTGCACAGAGGAGTTTCTATCCTCTTCTTCCAGGGAAGCTCAGTAAGCTCAGCAGACTCCTGTTCTTTGAACCTCAGGACAATTACAGGTTGGTGCTCGGAAACCATAATGCCACAGGCATGCTCTATCTTCAAATGACTCACCCTTGCTGTGAACCAGCCCTCAAATTCACCATGTCCCATCCACTGCCTTCCTGCTGACTCTCCCAGAGACAGGCTCTCATTAAGGTTTCCCTGCCAGATTTAAAGTGAGGCAATCAGGAGCACTACCCTCCTGGAACTGGGCTATGCCTTTCAGACAGCAATGGGGCAGAGCAGACATGACCAGTCAGGCAGTGGCCCAGGGAGGGGCTGAGATAATCTCATGTGCCTCAGCTCTCTGTGGGACCCACTCATTGGGATCTCAGCAGAGCACAGGTCTGTGCTCTGAAAATATATTGCTCTTTCCATGTACCCCAGACTCCTGCAAAAGGTTTGATTCCCAGTGGAGAAGAAGTTCTTAAATAAACACCTGCAGTTGTCTCAACTAAATATTGTCACCAAGCACCCACAGTTCCCAGCAGAGGCTGATCTGATCCCTCTGCTGCTCTGCCTAGCAACACTGAAGGAATATAGAAAATTAGCCCTTATCAGACTGGAGGACACAGAGGAGGCAAGGAAGGCAAGACAGCCTTCAGAGTAGCCATGGGGTCTTAATAATGTGGTTTAATGTGTGGAGAGAGGAGATCCAAACCAGGATGGTGATAGCCCCTGAAGTAAGACCCAAGGGGACTTATTATTCCTCTGGACCAGCAGGTCCACAGAAATGGTCAGGATCAGCCTGTGCTCAGAAAGACTAGGGGCTGAAGGAGGTCCATGAGAAAGAGCAGAGGGAAATTGCCAGCCTGCACTCAGCAGACACTCCACCTGCCTCCACAGAATCATGCCCTGGAGCTCACATCTTTTAAAAAGCTGTCAGAAGACCTAAGAATGTATAAAGCATGCTCGCCTTAAGCACAAGAAGACTAGAGGGAAGCTATGGCAAGCTTGGCTGCTGTGCTGCCATGACTGTGGTTCCCTGCTCACTCCCACATAGGCAGTACTAGGTGTCAAGCAGGTTTTCAGTTCACTGAAATGAAGGCATTGCAACAGCCTACACACAGGCATGAAAGCCAGGCAGACTGAAAGCAAGCACCCATATTAAGTGGTCAGGATCATTAGACCACAGAATCTTTCCTATGAGACACAGCGGATTTGCATCCCTTGATGCCTGCCACTGAAGAGGGTGTGCCTTTCTTAAGAACATGCTTCTGCCCAGGGATAAACTCATGACATATTTCACATCACCTAGGTTAGCCTAGAAAATTTCAGATCTATTATCTTCTTCAAATATGCTGTGCTTAATGTAGTTCCACAGGTATTTGACCTCAAATCAGTTTCTCTATCTAACTCTGTGGTTTATGTTACTTTGTCAAATATGCAATTCCTCATTATTGTTACCACATTATTAAAAAAGGAAAGGAAAGATAGCTGCAGAATTACACAGTGAAGTCCTAGAAATTCTGTCTTGGAGGATGGTTGAAAAGATCCAAAGCACCCTTCATCTTGGGCTTTTCAAATTGTAATAAACGAAGTCATACAACACCCTGAATAAGGCAGAAAATGTTTTTCCAGAGAAAACTGCAGCAGAGAGATGAGCTGGACCCAACCAGTTTGAAAAACAAGGTGCTAAGTTAGGAAGGAAGAGAAACCACTGGTGCTGACTACCAGCTGATAGCAGTCCTCCAGTGGCAAAAGCATGAAAAAGAGGCACTTACAGCTTTCCCATTTTCCAGCCAGGTGACAGTGGGGACTGGAAGGCCGGTCGCTGTGCACCGCAATGTCACCACGGACCCAAAGGTGATGTTTTGGGATTCAGGAGCCTTCAGAATCCTGGCAAACACTGTAAGAGAAGACAAAGGTGCTAGCTGAACAATAATGTAAAGCTGAGGCTGGTGCCGTCATGGGGGTTCTCCCTCCCCAGTGGGTCTTGATGTAAGTCACAGCTCCATGAAGAACAGTAGACCATAGGACAGGCTTCCCAGTGAGTCACATTCCCGGGAGACAGATGAGGAGGAGAAAAAAAGAATTTAGTGTGGTTACATTCTGCACCTTACAGACCAAAGTTTAACTCTGGAAATTTCTGTGTCAAATCCAAAGCCTCGAGAGGGTAATGTGCAAGAAAACCAAGAGGAAACTCTTCAGTAGCATGCAGATGGAACAGCTTGCAGCAAAAAAAGCAGCAAGTTACCATGCTGGCCTGCTCAGGCTGACCTGTGAAACTTTGTGAGAACCATTAAGGACGCCAGTATGGACATGTGCCATGAAGGGTAAGGGTCAGATAAACATCTCAGTCTGATTGCAGCGATTAAGACTTGCCACAGAGTGGTGCAAACACTGGCATTTTCCATGCAACAACAAGCTGCCCTGAGGGGAAATGTCTAACATCAAGCATCAAGGTATGAGAGAATGGCTGGCAAAAACTTTAGGAAGATGAGATTGCAGTGGAAAAGTAGGCTTTTAAAGTGGCTTCCCATTTCTACAGCTCTTGCTTCTTTTGTGGAAATAAGGTTTCTGGGCACTTTGCAGATAAGCGAAATAAGCATTCCCTTCTCCCACTCCCTTTCTGTTGTTGTTGTGGTTGGTTGGGGGTGGAGGATTGGGGGAGGGGGCAAGGGGAAGGACTGTTGGCCAGAAATAACAACTGAAGTAGTTTTGCTGAAAACTTATTTTGATCCAGAAACACAACCCTGATGGTCTTAACAAGCTGCTGTACTTGGACCACATGGAGAAAAGCAGAGAAGAGAAACTTCCCACCTGGAACATTTGAGTTTTGACCTATAATTTTTAATGGAAATACCAGAATGTCTGTACGGAAGCAAGCTCAAAAGCACTTCTGCAATTTCTTACTCAAATTTCTCATGCTTAGTGAGTTACACCTTCTAGACCACACAGTAATGTCTAAAAATCTCCATCAGAAACTTTAATAAGCAGGGAAATTTCTCTTGGAGTTGTCAGAAAAGCCTGAGATCTTGTTTGCCACTTTTATCTGTGTGTTTCTCCTTATCAGCACACCTCACCACGTCAGCATCTTCTGTTTGCCCTATGCAGAATTAGAACATCTAAGTGTTCTAATAGTGTCCCCACTATTTGGTATGGGAACGCTTTGTCTGCAAAATTTCAGATGAACTGAAAAAAGTATATGCTTTCCACACAGTCCTTCCACCCAGTTCTCAGCTGGTATGCAGGTGAGATTTGTTTTGACAAAGAGCCTAAAAACAGCTTTTTCTCATAGATAAGTAGCAGTAGGTGTTAATTTCAGCATGGACTCCTTTTTGCATTTCAATAAACTCTTGGGCAGAGGCTTTTTGGAAGATTAAGTGTCAAGTCAGTTAAGTGAAAATGGTGAGAAGATAAATATTATATTGAGCTTCTTAATTCTGCTGTGTGCTTCGAGCAATCCCACTGTCTCTGCTCAGTGCCACCTGCCTAATCTCAAAGCAGGAGGCTTCTGCACCTCCTTACCCCTCAGCGAGGCAGCAGGTATGAAGCTCCTTCAGTAATGAGCAAAGCTGCAGTCACTGGCCAGAAGCTTTTCTCATGAATAATAAGTAAAATGAAACCTTTGTCTGAAGTTTCACTGGAGGCCATTAACACCAGATGGTTATGAATTCGGACCCAAGTTTTGCAGGCTAAGCTCATAATTATTTTTATGCTTCATTTGGAGAAATACTAAACTTTGGGGCCTGTCCTCTGGCAGCAGTTACATTCACATGGCTCCAGCTGAGCTAGCACGTTAGCTTCCAGGGTTGGAATATGGCCCTTAGTTCTTCTCTTAGCCCAGTATGCTGCTGGGACCCTTGCCCACCTGATTTTGCTCTCTGACTCTGCTGCTCAGATCCTGCCCAGTTAAATTAATACCAAAGTGACAAATTACCAGCACTCAGTTAGCTGATGTTGGACAGTGGTTATATGTCCTCCTCTGTACTAGCTGCTCTTCCAAAATCTGCTAGGATTTTTCTGCCAGGAATCAAAAAGACACACTTTTTGTATGGCAAATAATGGAAAATGGCAATAACACAGGCAGGGTGCAAAGCCACAGCAAGCACTATGGCTCTGCTCATGCCTGGCATGGTGCCTTTGGGGAGACATCCCTTTTCCCAGGGCCCAACCACCAGTGCTGATCTCTGCACTTGCTTTAGTAGCCCAGCACACTGCTAGATAAGCAGTTGTCTGCCACCTTTGGTAAGGTAGAGCATCAGGCCACCCTTAAAATACTAAAACACCAAATATGGGATAAAAAAATCCAGCAACAGCTCCTAAACATTCACATATTTCTGGTGGCAAGTACTGCAGGGAGGGATGGCTAAATAAAATTTGACTTATAAGGAACTAAGCTGATTTCCAAAATGTGGAAGAATTGAAATTCCTTCTATCCCCAGTGCTATCATGCACATTTTTCAAGACCTTCAGAATTGAAGTAATATATTTAATTTTTTAACATTTCAGATACTTACATTTGTATGCTTTCAAATATTTTACTTAAAGTTTAGCTATGTACTCTGAGTATGTAGTTGTAGATGGTAATACTGGAATAAACTGGGGAGGAGGGGGGATTGAATTATTTTATTTTTAAATGAGAAATTTCCTGGGACAAGGGGCCAGGCTTTCCGGGTCCTAACAGGTTTTGGAGCATGGCTGATTGGCCGATCCAGAGACATATTTTCCAAAGGGTTCTTAATCACCTTGGGAAAGAGTATTAAAAGAATAGTATCACCTATTTCTCAACCATATAATGTATGGGTAGATGATCAACACATTAACATTGCAGTCAGACCTGAGTGCTGTGGGAAAGTGAGGATGGGTTGCATAAGTGCAGCCAATGTCACCATCCACCTGTGCAAAGCAGGGCAAGAACACCAGGATGAGCTCAGGGTCCATTTTGGCAACTGCATGAGCAACAAAATCTGTCCTATATCTAAATGACAGAACACAGACCCCACAACTATGATTTTTCTGCCCCCTTCCTCTCCTCCCCCACCCCCCAATTCCACAAGTAGAGACAAGAGGCAAAGGCAAGTAAGGAATGGCAAATTTGGTGCTAGTGCAGTTGGTAGGAAGAGGTGGGTGAAAGGCAAGCAGAAGGATCAGGAAATAGCAATAAATGTTTGTAAAATTCACATTTTTGGTGGGCTCAGGACCTTGTCTTGTTCTCAGTTTTCTTCAGAGTGAAAATTTCCAGCAATCAGGTGATTTCTAATTCCTCCATTATTTGTCTGCCCTTTTCCACATCCTCCTGAATTTGGATTTTGCCTTTGCTTATTTAGCTACATTACCACTACAAGGTTAGCAACATTCTTATCAATACCCCTGGGCTCTCTGCACTGGATTCACCCACAGGCATCCCAAAAAGGCAGTTAGGAAAAGTGGGCAAAGACAGCTTAATTTATTTATTTTAGGGGAAAATAAAACAGAGGAGCTGTAAATGGAATCCAGACAGCTAAAAGCCAAGCCAGCATGTCAAATTTCACTCCCAAGCCCCTTAATAAATGTATTTTTTTACAGCCTTGGTAAATGATGTTCTGTGCACTGCAGGGCTTGCTAGGAGGAATCTGTACCATGGCCAGCTGCTCTCATTTCTGAGAATTACGTAACATCATCCAGTCCAAACAGTAGGGCTTTAATTCAGTCACAAAAATTTTATACTATAAAAAGATTAAAGCAGCATGCCCTGCCCCCTGCCTCCACATTGAATGGCTAACTCTTTCCAGGTGACTTTTTTTCCCCATTGCCTTTGATTGAGCTATGTTTCACTTCCCACGTTTGGGGTCTGGTCCCGCAGTCCTGGCAGATGCCTGCTCGCAGTCTGGGCAAGGCCTTTTTTTTGTTAAAGAAGGCTGGATTTGGCCAGTCACAACCAGACAGCTGTGTAGGTGGCCTGGAGCCATGCTGCTGCTTTGGGGAAAGGACACAGGGATGCCCAGAGCACCAGTGATGCTGTTTGTTTTTTGCCTTTTTACTTTAATATGTTCTCTGTATTCTTCACACGTATATTTGTCTCTCTGTAGCCTATTGTACTAGTGCTGATTTTCCCAGTACTTTTCCATGGCCTTTCCTAGGCAGAAAAGCACAAGAAATTCCAGAGCTCCAAGCCCTGGGAGGTGCAGGGCCCCACTGCTATCTTGGTTCCTCCTGGGAACCAAGGCCTACAACAACTCTTTGGGACACATTTCATGGACAAAGCCCAGCTAGTGCCAAGTGGGGGACTCCAGAGAAGGGGCTTGACCTGGGGGGGAATTACATCAGCATTTGTCCCCCTAATTGGTGCTTTGTATCATTATGCTGATTTCCTAAAACCCATAAAAATGTACTCATCCTTGGGATGGTGGGCTTTTGTGGACATCTTTCCATTACTGCCCCTGAAGATCCACTCTTATATTACCTCCTCACTAAAATGATCTTGAGTTTCACTTCCTGGCTGGGAAAAAGGCAGCACCAGGATCAGTCAAGCACTTGTTCTGGAATGTGGGGTAGATTGTTTTTATCCAGGGGCCACAGTTGCTTTGGTGAACCCTGTATTTAAGAGGATATGAGCAACACTTTCCCATGCAGGTGAATTAACTTAGCCTGTCTACATCAACAGGTGTTCACATCCAAGAGTTTGTTGGCAGAGTCCTGGCATACTGTAAAGCATCTGCATCCCCAGTAGTCCACAGCAAGGTAAGGCCACCAGGAGCTAACCTTGTGTTGGCAACTGCCTGGCAACATTCCCTTCCCACTGCAGCCAAAGCCTGGCCTCCTACCTGATGTGCCCATCCTCCCAGATCTGATATCTCAGTCTGCCTCACTTTCCACAGCTGCTTTGTGTTTCTCAATGAAACGTGGCCTTTTGGGTGACTGAAACCAGGTCTTTTGCATTTAATCTTTTTTCAGCTAAGCTGCAGAACACAGTGTGTAAAGGCAAATCTTGTGTGCACAATGCGTTTCCTTTGCATCTAATGTTGCATTGAGATCCAATGTGTCGACACTGCTGCCAGAACTGCTAAACCACATATTGTCTTGGAAGGTTTCCAGATATAAATATCCTGGCAAAGACTTTCCCCTGTGCAAAATTCACACTTTTGCTAAATTGCAAACATTTTTTGTTTGTGTTTGCCAGTGTTCCATAGCTCTTTTGTACCTGAAACATGAAAGGTCAGAATTATTTCTTGTCTGCAGAGGTGTCTCTGGGCTTGGACTTTGCTTACAAAGCCACAGAAAAAACATTTCTTCTTGCTAGCTGTATGCTCTAAAGAACCATGAACATGTGCCACTATGATTTTTGCCAGTGACAAGTCAGTTTGTCTAACTTCCCATCCAGATTCATTCAGCTTGTAACCATTCACTCTTCCTAACAAGCCTAAACCAGGCAGTCAAGGAGAGATAAAAAGTAGAGGGACTGCCATTTCCTTCCCACTGGTGAGAGATGAAGGAAGGTCTGACAAATACATTTTTAAATGCACAGAAGCCTGCGGCATTTGTGTTTTCTAACATTACCTGCATAAAATGAAAAAGATTCTTGGAATGCTGCTGCCAAGAACAGGCCACACACCATGCTCATGGATCAGCGGGCACAGAGACAGTCACGGGAAGCTGTGTGCAGCAGCTAATCACATTCCAAGGGCTGACCAGACAAGATTCAGTCTCTGCAGCTGACATGACAGAACCGAATCCCACCTCGGATCCAGACATGGAGAACAAACATATTCTTGGAGAACAAACATATTCTCCAGTGAGGACAAGGAGAAAGGGAGTCAACCACTCCTCTCGCAGCAGCAGCAGCAGCAGGTTCTGAGCGTGGATTAGCACTTCCAAAATGGGGATGAGTTAATAATTAAATCCCAAGATAACTGCAAGGTCAGTTTCATTTTGACCACCAAGTATTTCTTACCTAGCTTGCAGCACTTATCTTTTTTTGTAAGCCTATCAAATAAATACAAAGAGGAGCAAAGCAGCTCCGGCAAAGCTGATATGAGGCACTTCCATTTATCTTTATCAAATTGCTTACACATTTAATTTAATCTATGTACAAACATGCTTATTGCTAAAAAACCACGTGTATACAAGTTATCAAAACAAAAAAAAAAGTACACACACACTGTAGGAAACCCACACAATCACTGTATTATTCCTCAAGGGAAAGCACTATTACGTACAGGGCCCAACATAGCAAGGTGAGGAAGAGCTGTAAGCAAGCTGTAAGCAAGCAGCACTTCACCATCCACTGACCCTCAGCCTGTTATTGTGGTAACCCAGGAGGATAAGCCTCCAACACATCTAAAGTATCTGCATTTTGTACACATTGGCAAGATGCAAGTTCTTCTGGCTCCTGATATATTAATTGGGAGAGCTGGGTCTTGCTGTAGTCCTTAAAGCATCATGCAGCACAGGCTAGACTCCACAGCACTCAGCCTGGAGCCTGAGGCTATGAGATGGGCACCAGGGACAATTCAAGATCTGTGTGAAAGGAAGATGGAGCAAAGTACATCTGAATCATATACTTTCAGACTCAAAGCTCTAGTGTCTGATATAAAAGAAAATTTTTCTTAGCAACGCAAAAAACTTTCCAAACTAACTTTATTTTAGGGTGTACTCCTAGATTTATGGGTGGTAGCACAATTTGCATTAGTAGAAGGACTAATGTGATGACAAACATATCAGCCACTAGCTTCTCAGCTGTGAAAGACTTTACACTGCATGTAGATGTCTGTGGAATCCTAAAAGGAGACACCACAAGTAAGCAAAGATGTAATAACCAGGAGTAAAATGTAAATAGATAGCTTATATCCTGTGTAACTATATAAAACCTGTTCTGTGCAAGTGTTCATCTCTATATACAGAGCAAACACTAGATTCAAGGACAAGTGAGGATAATGCGTTCAAATTACTTCCCAAGGAATTGAATGAGGAAATTCTTCTCATGTCATTACTGCTCTTATATTTGTGTTTGGTTTCTTTGAAGGAAAGACCCTTTAAACCTCCCTGTGCTCTGTCTCATCTACAGTACAGAGTCATATCAGGTGCATTTATCTCTGCCTCTATCCGCTACTGAATGTGAAACTGGAAATGAAGTTTCCAGCCTCCCAAAGTCAAGGAGCAATTCCTTTGCTTGTTCCACTCATGATCACGACCCATCATGACTGCTGCTGAGGCTACTAGTCTGTGTGCATGTATTGAAATCACAGCTATGCACAAGTCTCCCTCTCCCTCTCCCACCCTAAGGAATTGAGCAAACAATTATGGGGAATCACTGGGATACCAAAAATGAGGTGATTCATGCATTATCCTGACATCTGGTCTGCACCACTGGTATTAGCAATGCCATAAATTTAATTACATGTCCTGTGAAAAGTACTTCCTTCTGTCTAGTTTAAAGTGCTGCTGGCTGTAGCTGCTAGGATGTTACTTGGTTTGGGGACAGCAAAGAGCCTGTTCCCTGCTCACCTTATCCATCACACGTGCTTGATTTTTAGTGTTGAAAACTCATCTAATTCCTCCTACAACAGACATCCATCTATTTTCCAAATTCTCAACTCCCTGTTTGATATACCCTTTTTGTGAGGGGCTCAAGCCCTTTCAGAATGCTTGTCTCAGTTTGCTCTGGTCCCCTTTATTTGATAGCTATGGATATTCTCTACCCTCTACTTCCCTTCATTGTTCTGTGGGAAGCTCGTGCTTTCTAGATAGCCAATGGTTTAGAAGAGAGAGAGATTTTAATTGCCATATCATTTTTTGTCTTAAAACCACAATTCATGAAATGTTGTGAGAAGATCATACATTTTTCCAATGCCTTCCCAAGGTCTATGATAGGGGAAAGAAGTTTTTGTGAAAGGAAATAGCAGGCTTAAATGCTTTTAAAGAAGAATTTTGTGTATGTGCCTTGTCTGAAGCCTCACTGCAGCTCCTCATTGCAAGAGGCCATCCTATGATAATGACTCAAAGGCAGCCAATGACACAGGGGAGCAAACTTTGGGAGTAAATTGAATAGCTCACACGTACTTGTCATTTGTTGAAGGTCTGAGGCTGCTTTCTTCCTCCTGCAGCTTGCCCTGTTACCCTGTAATTAGGGCCATGATTGTTTCTGCAGCATCTCAGACCCTTGGGATGACTCTGGTGAGTGCAGCAGGTAGGAGGAGATTTAATGAGATATTCTGGGGTTTCAGTTATGCCCATGCCACCCCACTGAGGTCAGTCAAATACTTTGGTGTAATTACAGGCAAACTTGTAATGCTTCCTCCCCATAAACCCTTTGCAATGTTTAAAATCAAACTGCTGTGTTCACCCTTTACTGCCATAGGACATTGCCTGCAGGTACATACACCAGCACCACCACAAACAGGAAAGGCATCCTTTCCCAGAGCTCCTGCCTCTGCTAAGCCTTTGGCCAAGCCAAAGGCTCTTCTTCAGTGTTGGTATTAGAACTTCCAGGAGGAAGTTCCATCCAATACTTAAAAGAAGAACTGCAAATTTCCTTACCAGTTTGTTATTTGGCAATTCACCTGACCCAAAACACTCTGCCTCAAAAGATAATAGCAATAAAAATTCTGATTTCACACTGAAATCTAATTTGTGGGAAATGCAATGTAACAGCGCTGATTGGCTGCTTCAGTGGTCTCTTGGTATCTCCCTTTCCTACATATCTATGCCAAGTGCAGGCAAGTCGACACAAAAGTGTAAAAACTTTTTGGATGGCATATGAGGAGTCATCTTTCAACCAAAATATAGCCCACCTCTGGAATGTGGCCTATTCAAATTGATAGAATTTTCTGCACTAAATATATGCTTTTATTCCTCTTATTTGAATTTTTGTGTGACTTGCTAGTCTGTTGATTTATCTGTGATGCAAATTTGTCCCAAGACACCCAAAAAACAGCTGAAGGAAGCTAGTGCTTTACACTTCAAAGGGACAGTCTCTTAACTAAGCAGCTATAGCATTGCTTTCTATTGTCAATTAGTCTGCCATCTCCTCACTGACACAAGAATTAGACTACATGATTAAAATAAAAATCTAGACCAAATCTGGCAAGTCCTTTCTTCTGAAGGGATGGAAGGAAAACCTTCCTATTTTTAAGGCTAAGGCAGTTTTCAGAAGTGGTTTACAGGGGAACATTTTTGTGGCCTGTGGCAGGGTATTATTTTAGTAGCTAGTAATAAGCAATAAAATGTGGCCAGGAAAAGACATCTATCTACCAGAGCTGGAATGTGAAACCAAACATCTAAGTCAGGGAGTATAAGGAGATTTGCTTCTTTCATTGTTTATATTGATTGTTTTATGTGCTGCCACACAGTAGCACAGGAGGAAGTGGAGCAGCAACACTTCAGCAGAAAGATCAATGAAATGGCCTTGTTAAAGAAAGGGTCAGTAGCTCTCAACCAATGCCTCTTCAGACAGCTGGAAAATGCAGAGATTTGAACCAAAAAAGTTAGTATATCAGTGGAGAATACAGGCTGTTTTTTTGTTAAAACACACTGCATCTTCTAATGTTTGCCCTGGCTGTTTTGTTTGTTTCCTTACAGATGTATGATTACTAATTTCTAGACATGTGTCTGTAGAGTGATGACTTAAAAACTAAAGGTTATCACACACTACGCTCCTGAATTCCACAAGTCTCTAGTGCCACAGGCTGGTGGAGATCAAGCTCAGTTTCATATAAATCACAAGATGTAGCTGCATCTAACTCAGTACACAAGCAACAGGACCATCCACATACTCTTTCCTCTCACATAGCAGTCCCTGTATTTATTGCCTTTTTCTACACTTTTCAGCATCAAAAATGCATCACTGAGAAACTGGAACTTCAGAGGTTTCACTAGCTGGATGCAACACTGAGAAAGACAGAAAGCTTGATCTTAACCCACAGGGGAAGAAAAACCTTTTGCACCGACATTCCAGTAGACCATTCACACTGTCTCCCTACGTCAGAAAATTGCCATTCACAGGTTACTGTTGGACTGGAAGGACACCTCTCAGGAAAATATTTTACCTTCTGCTGTGTTAGTGCCTAATCCACCACAACCCTTTGTACATTTCAGTGACAATAACTCCACTGATTTCCGGAAAATGCTCGTTCAATAGTTGAAACTAAGTATAAGGCTAAGGCTGAAATATGGTTTATAGCATTTTCTCCTTTGTAAGCAGGTGTTACTTCTAAACTGTCAGAAATTCATAATCAAATTTTCAATTTCTTTTGTGATTTTGTTGTTGTTGCTGTTGTTTTGAAGAATGAAGAATAACAAGAGCCCTTCTTCAGGTGAATTCTATCAATTCACAAAGTGTCACTTTCCTTCCCCTAAGAACAGAAGAAACATTCTCCAAAACAAAGAAAAAAACTGATCCCAGGTCTGGCAAAGATGCCTGTAAATTATCACAAAATTCACAAGTTTGTGGCTGTTCTGCAATAGACACTTCTTATTTGATGTAGGAATTACATATAATCTGAACACTGTCTATAAGGATAATATCCAAAAAAGATAGTAAGAGATTAAAGGAAATCATCCAATGGAATTTTTTTGTGTATGTTAAGAAAAAATTAATGAGGCATCTTCACTCTGCATCTGAGTGATAAGCATGCTCATAACAGAAATATTACCATGCCTCTCACCACACAAGAGCTCATGGCTTTAAATATATTCTTTTAATATCACACAATTCATACATAATGGATATGGGGAACATCATTCTTAGCTCATGTCAGACCTTGGAGACTGTACAGTTTTAGGCAGCAGGCCCAGAAGCTGAACCTGAAAAGCTCTTGCATGGCTTTTGTGGAACTGGTCCTAATAGTGGACCAGTTTGATGTCACTGCAAATACCAACAAAAATGAAAATTCCTCCCCTTCTATGGCCTATGTACATAAATAGTTGTCTAATGCATAAAGGAAAAACCAAAGGTCTTACAGACCCTGCAGATTTCAAATGCTCAGAGGAGGCCCACAAAAGGCCTTCTTGGGACACCTTAAATCTTTACCCCATGCCCTAAATTTTCACTTTCATCAATGGTAATTTCTGCTTTTGATGACAAATCTCAACAGTATTGATGGCAATGACTGCTTCTCTATTTCCAAAGGAGTGATTTCAGATTTCAGATAAAACTGGAACATCTTAACCATCTCAGTCAACATCCTGTCAATAAACGTCAGCCTTCAGACATCTGTGCTAACTACAGATCAGATAAGAAAGCAAATGCCTCTATTCAATCACAGTCCTTAATCTTGGATTAATTCGGGAAACTTTCAGCCAGAGATTCACTGTGAGAATCAATACAGCAAACAACAATAAATCTGTGGAAATCCTTTAGCAAGGTACTGCTTCACTGAGTATATAAATGGCCTTCTAGGTTTTGCAGAAGTGTACATTACAAACGTTGATAATGCAGTGATTAAAAAGCTAGTGAGCAAAATGCTCAAGATGATAGAAAATGAATACAAAACTGCAGGTCAGAAATGTTGCCTCCAGGAAATTAAAAACTCATTTCTTGGCAAGCAGTCAAGATTATAATATTGTTCCTTTATCTCAGTGCACACTTTACCTTCTGTATCTCAATGTACGTTCTACCTTCTGGATGTACAATAGCAAGAGCAAGTCTTCACATGCTAATTTTAGCAGATCAAAAAACTCAGCATTGATTTCTTTGGCTTTGCAGAAAGCAAAACCCTTTTCCTTTGTGGAAAAGGCTTGTTTCTGCCTATTGAACTTCTGCTTCATGCCACTACTTTCACTAGTCCTTTTCTCATACACTGAGTGGGCTGTAACTAGAAGAACCAAGTGAGGAAAATACAACCATGCAGCTTCTGCATAACTGAACCAGCTCACCAGTGAACTAATTTATAATGAGCCCAGCAGATGTCAGAGAGAACCAACCCTATTTCTCCAAGACATTCCTCAGACCAAAACCAAAGACATGTATAATTTCACTGCTGCAGGACACACCAAGATCACAAAAAATGTGTGTAATTCTTCTTCAGGAGTGGTGCCTATCTTGCATGGTCACTCATTTAGCTCACTTGGCCAATGCTTGCCTCTTGCATCCTTTCTCCATAACTTATCTCCAGAGCCTGTTCTCTGATGTTAAATCAAGGGGGTGCTCCATGTTTCTTCTCGTAATACCCTCCAGGCACCCCAGGAAGACTTTGAGTGAGGGCAGTGCTGACCATAGGCTCAACACAGTTCCCAGTGAGAAACCAAGCACTTCCTACAAATCCAACCATTAGGTCCACCATGATTGTGTATCTACCACATGTGGATTATGCCTTTAAAGAAAAAAATCTATTTCACCATCACTTGTCCAAATTCATCTGAGCTTGCCCCAAAGTCTCATCTGAGACTTGGATAAAAGATGCAAAAAGGCAGGCTTTTTAATCCTTTCAATTAAAATCATGAACCAGGATTAATTTATTGTAATTCATGACCTAAGCCATGGTACCTGAAACCTGGCCTGGGAAAGCAAACAGGCTGCCCTAACATAGGACAGGTCTGTGCAGAGTGAAGAGCCTACAGAATCCTTATCTCCTTCACAACATTCACTGATGAAAACTGAAAAATCACTTCCCCTAAAAGAGGCCTTCTGTGCTTTCTTTTTCCTGACAAGAACTGCACCTGAATTTTCATCCAAAGCTGATTGCTCAAATTACTTCAACTTTGCTTTAAAAATAATAAAACTTTAAAAATACTAAAGTTGTGCTTTAAAAGTAACAAACAGAGGCCAGTAGTATGAATTTTGAGGAAAGCTGACAAGGAATGGAGAAAAAATATTTGGAAAATCAAAATAGCAGCATTTTTCAAATAGTTCCACCTTGGGCCACTGAAACCAGACAAGTAGTACTGTAAGGTACATCAGTAGTGTAAACCCTTGGGCCAAGTCTGTTGTCAGTTTGAACAAATGGATCCTGCAAAGTTCACTCTATGTACTTGTGACTTGCTGCAATTCCTGGGCCAACCTGAGCAAGTCATTTAATCATGTGCCTGATCAAAAGCACATTTAGGAGCCTGATTGCCTGCAGAAAGCAGAGAGTCAGTCTTTCAAGAACAGCTCGGCACTTTGAACGATGCCCTAAGTTGATTGCAGGATGTGAAAGCATAGAAGATAAGAGGCTAGTGTGTATGTCTCAAGCACTGATAGCCATATAGCTGTGGAGCCTACCAAGGATTCTTGGTAGAGATGGCAAGTTACCAGCCATGACTGGAGAAAGAGGCCAAATGGAAGTAGGGCAGTGCCTTTCTGACACAAGTGTCCTTGTTCTGGCTGCCAGAGCTAAGCACAACAGAGTACAGCTGAGGCACAGGAATGATGCTGACGAGCCGGCATGGAATGTAAGGGGGGATCAAGAGCACCCAAGATCCCTGAAGCCCCCAACCCATTTCCACAAAGGTCAAAAAGAATGGGCTGCACAGGATAAATGATTTGCATAGAGAGTGAGAAACTTAGCTCCAGTGCATGGAAACTTCACTTTGAAAAGGACTACAAAGACTGGACACACACGTGTTACAGGGGCGTGAATACCCATCAGCTGGATTGATGCTGAAACCAGGACTGGTGATAGTGCCCTCTTCCTTTCTTCTTTTCATTCTCTCTCCTCCTCTTTGATCCATCTCTCTTTTTGTCTCAGTCCCCCTCCTTTCACCCTAGCCCTTTATCCAAAACCCACTGCCCCATGCTTATATAGGAGGTCAGGGATTACCATACACATTTCCATGCCAAATGTGTAATTTATTAATAAAACTTCGTAAGATTTTTGCGGGCACTCTTACTTTGGTCATCCCTCTCAACCACAAAGACCTCTGATCCTTGGGTGCTCCCTTCCATGTAAGGATAGGATGTCACACGGGCCTAATGCTGGACCCATTAAAATGGAAGCACACAACAAATCAAGATCCTTGTGATCTAGATGTAGCTAGGCATAAATATTTACACTTTTCCTTGAATGAACACTTGTCTTGAATTAAATATTCCTAGTTACCATGTTTATTTATTTTATTTTAATATTAAACCACACAATGCAGGCTGGGGACTCCAATTAATACTAGGACCAAGATTTAAAAAAAAATTTGTAATGTTATTACAGAGAAGCAATAAACAACAATTTTCATAAATTTGATGAACACTATGAATGCTCAAAGAATATTGGAGTGTGATTTTCCTGCTTTGAATAATTTTAGTGTATTATTTACTTGGAGTTATTTTAAAATGCTGATACTAATGGGGTAGGAGGGGCAGGAGGGGAGGGATACTAAAAATAATGAAAGAGGTGTGAGGGTGATGTGTGCATGTACCAGCTTGCAGGCGTACACAGGTATGTGTGCGTGTAGTTATGCTAAATAACCATGAAAATTGATCTAGAACACCATGAGGGGAAGGGATTTGTATGCACAGCAAGCTGCTGGGTCGGGATTACTAATGTTGTCAGTTTGAAAAAATGGATCCTGCACAGTTCACTCTATGTACTAAGTCAGGATTAATACCTCTGGATTTTGGAAGCCAAAAATATAAACCAAACATGTGTCTGTCTAGTTTGGGTGGCCACCTGAAATTAGGTATATTATAAAGGTGTCCTACCAGAGAAACCAAGGTGAGCCTGAAGGACAGCATTTATTTGTTCATCCAACACATGAATGGAGCAGGAGGGGACAATTTGTGGGGAAGCATTGACCTGCCACAATCAATTCAGAACTAATCTTCTTCCTTTTAAAAAGAGCACACATACACACCCCAAGTAGGGTATTTGTGATTTAGTTTGCCAGTCTTTGAATTAACAGGCCACTGAATAATTCTGGAGATGGAGAAAAACCAAGACATCAACCTTAGCAGCCTGGATTTTTTTGGTGCAATTCCAGCTTGTTTTTAGATTCCCTAACTGGCTTTGGCAGATCTGGAGCAAAGAATTGCAGTGACAGAGGCCCTTCAGCATTTGTGTTTGATGCACCAAGAATGTGCCATCCACAGTTTAACTCTTGACAGACCTTTGCCCATTGTCTCAATTACAGGGGCCAAAGTAAAACCCAGGACTCAAGCTGTTCACATCAAGATCCAACTGTTTTCAGTTTGCTTCATCACTTTAGCCCGGGAGAAGTACAGCTCTTAATCTAGGTTAAGAATAGCTGCCTTCCTGTTTCAAAAGCTAAAGAAGTTTCTAGTATACACAGTCTCTATGTATAAATATTGAAAAGGGACAAAAAAACCCTGAAAAATTCATGCAATTTTTAAGAAAACAGCAGACCTACAGCAATGTGTAGTTGGATCTAATATATCTGATACAGCTCCCAGAAGGAAGCAGATCCTCTTAGAAATGGGATTGCATGCTAAGTAACCTCAGATAGCCCCAGGCCAAATGTAACCTGCAATAGTATTTTGAAGCTTACTAAGAAAAGGAAGACCCTTCTCTACTTTCTGTATTACAGCCATCCTGAATCAGAAATAAAAATTTGTTCATCTACTAAATCAGTCGTTCCCCCACTCACCCCACAAGCCCTTGCCCAAACCAAATTCTCTTATGGGATTCAGGAAGATAGAATGCCTTGTTGCCAACATTTGGGTACCCCTGTCTACTATTCTCAGCACTCTGAAACTGGAGGTGGTTCACACCCCATAGCAAATACCTTCTGTACATAAGAATTGGACACAGAGTACATAAGGGCCGGAAACTGAAAAACCAGCCTGGTGTTCATTTAGTGGGCAGAAAATGTTCACGTCCACAAAAGCAAATGTTCTATGTTCTCTCTTTCTCCTTCTCCTTCTCCTTCTCCTTCTCCTTCTCCTTCTCCTTCTCCTTCTCCTTCTCCTTCTCCTTCTCCTTCTCCTTCTCCTTCTCCTTCTCCTTCTCCTTCTCCTTCTCCTTCTCCTTTCCTTTTTTTATTCACCCTCTAGGGTCGTTCAGACAACATCAACACAATACTTTAGGTTAATTCAAGTTACTGGGTATGCATGAGGGGCTGGCACACGGAGCTTGAGACTGGTTCAAAAGTCACTCACCTTCCACTACCACATTTGCAGGTTTGGAGTAGGCTGTGCCCAAGCTGTTCTTGGCTACACAACGATACTGTCCTGCATCTTCTCTCTGAACATTGTGTATCCTTAAATTCCCAGAATCGAGGACGGCAATGCGAGCAGTCTCCTGCCGGAGGAAGGAGCCATTGAGGTGAGGACTCTACACGCAGGCTGCACACAAAAATCTGTATACAGAGTTTGGGCTTACATGCATGAACACTATACATGTCCTACAACTCAAGGGTTTGGGTGCAACTCTTCCTGCTCAGCATTGTCATGACACATTCACCCACGGCTATTTTTGCAGATCAGAGAATTATAGCTTCTAAAGAGCTCTTATTTAAGAGAACACTCAAAAGTTCTTTCCTCAGGATTTGGCCATCCTTAGTAGTGACAAGCATATATCACATAAAATATAGATACACAGAGAGCATTCGGTTCATATGTAGACTCATTGCAAATGAAGATATTTATGAGATGAGCCCTGGATTTTCCAAATGCTTCCTTTCTAGCTACTAGAATTTACAAATACTATAACTAATGCTAATATTTAACACAGTAACTTTAGCAAACAATTATTATTACTGAAAACCATTCCTACTCACCTTTACAACTGTTTCTCCTTTGACCCATGAAACAGAAGGTTTTGGATTCCCCATTGTAGTGCATGGAAGAACAGCCTTTAATCCTTCTATTATTTCCACATTTACAGGTGGACGGGTTATTTTGGGTCCTAAAATTTTAAAAGCCAAATTTTAAAGTTGGGACGAAGCTACAAGATAGTAGAACAAGACAAATTCAGAAATTACATCCAAAAATCTGCTGCTTTTTCTGTGTACTGCTGAAAAATAAAGCAATCTTTCTTGGTCTTGAAGATATTTGGTAAGAACTTTCTTCAGCACTGTATTCAGTTTAAAAAGCAGCAAAAACAGCTAACTTGCATGGGTTATTTGTTTTCCTGTGTGGAGTTTGACAGTCATTTGAATTAGGGCCTGGGCTAAAATCCAAATTCAGATAAGAGTATTTCCAGTACTGAAGAATGTTAGCATTCCAGGTTCTGACATTTTTCACTGTATAAACACTGTCTTGTCTCAAAGCTCAGATCTGGATTGAATTGATTTTGAAAGAGTTTTAACCCAGACCTGCCTCTAGCTCAACAAGAAGGGCATGTAAATGCAATTAATATCCTTAACTGAAGGATTCATAACTATGCTAGTGAAAAGGACAATCGAGCCTTAAAGAAAAAGCAATCAAACTCCCTTAAAGTTAATGAGGGATAAATTTAAATTCATTTTACTGGAAGAACATGGCCTGCCTTAGTCGGAGCTGAGAGTATAAAAGATTATCATCTCAGTATTTTGGGACATATGACATTTTGAGGCCCTTGCATGATAATGAACCAGCAGAAAAACAAGTTTCAGAGAGCATCATGTCCTGTTCATCACCTGCAAGTGACTGGGATGATGTAGAATTCCAGCATTACCAGACCTTGAGGGTCATCTCATTAGCACAGACAAATCCTTTCCTACAAACAGATGCTTTAGCCAGAATTTACCTCCACTGCTTTTTAAAGGGCTTGTGTAAATAACTCAAGCCGTGTGAGTCCAGCTTTACTGAGCTTGGCACATACAGAGCTCTCTGCAAGAGCAAATCTTTTGGCTTCCATGTGGGATGATGAGATTTACAACACGGTGCTCCAGAACATTCAACACTGCTGTTGAGAGCATCTGAACATAATTTAGTTGATTTTGCCATTCTCAGGAAGAAATCTGGTTAGTGAAATTTTGCAGTTAAAATTCAACGGGGACCTATGCAGCATTGCCACAGAGGACTGATCTATCAAACTCTTTTACGGAGTTTTGCACAAAGGGCATTCTTCAAAGCATCCGTTTTTTCTTCTGATCTTAGAACAAATGTGTGTTATTCAAAGTAAATAATCTCAACTGCATTAAATTATGATCCCATAATTTCTGTCTCTGACTAAAAGAACTGCACCCATCTTCCCAAGGACATGGGTTTGCCCAGAACATGGATCCCCAGGTGCCATAGATGGGAGTCTGCTCGGGCTTTCGATTAAACACTCACGTGACATCAGGAAGAAATTGTATTCCCACTTACGCATTTTCACCTGGAGAGCCCCGCAGCTCTGTGCAGCTGCTCCCACTCCATTATCTGCTGTGCAGCAGTATACCCCATCATCACTGTCCTCCACGCTCAGGATGGTCAGCAGCTGCCCGTTCCTCTGGATGTTGTACCGTGTGTCAAACAGCCTGCAGGGCACAGCACGGATTGTCAGGGACAACCAGGGACAGAGAAAGGGAATTGCATTTTAATATGCAGACTGCTGGTTCACTACAAATGGCAATCAGCTCTACCTCTGATTTTTAACCCACAAGCAGAAGGAAATCTGCTGAAAATGCTGAGTTCAGTATTAAGATTCAGATTTTCACAAGACTGTGCAATTCCTGACTGTCACTAGTGTAGTAGCAATTCTTCCACCACCCAGACATTGGTAAAATCAGTAGGCATCCTGTTTGGGGTTTTGTCTGGCCAAAGACAGGCATGAGCACAAATAATCAGTTCCAGCCCCAGGTTCTGGTTTAGGTATCATTGTTCAATGTAAGTGAAAGATGCTTATGTAGGAACTACAGCTAGCTGAAATTGTTTAAAGAAACCTTCTTCAGGAAAAAAAAAAAAAAAAAAACCAAAGCAAAAAAAGGGGTTTTTTTTAATTAAACAGATAAAGCTATGGAAATATTTTTAAGGTTGTGTAAAAAGACACAAACCAAAGACCATGAACTTTTGTGTCCACATCCTGGAGAAGTTTTGTCTATTTGTTTTGCAAAAAAAACAACAAACCAACAAACAAGCAAAGAAATGTACTGAAGATATCTGGCTTCAGGATTCAAGGATAGTTGTGGTTTAGTGACAGCAGGCTTTAACCTGAGTAATTCAGAGAACTGCAGAAAGCCCTGAAGCTGGATCAACAAGATTGGATATTGTAACAAAGTATGTGGGGCAAAGACCAATTTCAAATGAGTGAGTATGACCAAAGTATGACCAAAGAGGTGTGGTATGTAAGTAGGAGGGATGTGTGTAGTCAAATGGGAGAGCCAGGGAAATCAGAAAGATGAAGAGAAATCAGAGAGCTGAGGTATTGATCTTCATTGCAAAGCTATGATAAATATAAAGAAATAGCATAAATAAAACACAAAGAAATTCACTATTCTTAGTGCCTATTTTCACACCTTTGTTGATGCTTTTAGTAAGCACCTTCATGCAATTGGTCTTTGATTCTAATGAATAGTGGAAAAAGGGTTGTGACCTGAGGATTTTATCCCAAGCAATCACAATTATCTGACCACTGCACATGTCAGGTTTGTCTTTTACTGTTAAAAATTGTACAGTAGTCATTGACTAACCTGAATGTACCATTATGATGGTTTAGGCATCCTTTCAACAGCATTTCTCCACTCAGTATTACATCTCCCTCCTCTTTTCCAACTTGGGAAGAAAGAGTGCCATGAAGTCATTCATAGGGTAAAGGACATGCTGACTCTGTCCCCTTCTTGTCCAAGGAAGGCTCATGGTGGGCAGCCCTGTTCTGGAAGATGGGCCAGGTAACAATTTGACTCAGCACAGGGCACCTGCTGGTTTACTTGCACAAGTTTTGAAAGGCACTTCCAGAAAACTAGTGCTGACTGTATTCTCTGTGCTGGCCCTATTTCCATTGAAGTTCAAAGTTTACATACTGTTTTGTTTTGAGGTTAATCTTGCAGTCTGTCCAGGATGCTGGAGCCTTGGCAGGAGACGAAAATTTAGGACACAAAATAACTGATTAATTACTTTCAATAACTAGGCCCTATGAAGTTCGATATACACACAGACACAGAGGCACAGAAATACTTTTATATAGGGTTTTTTTCAGAAAAAAGTGTGTTCTGATCTGACACTTTTCCAGTGTGCAAATACTTTCATCCAAGTTTTTTAGAAAGTAACAAATATATTCAGCCTATCTTTTCCTCTTTGGTCTGAGCTTTTGTATCCAGCAGTACTTAATATTAATGCCTTGCAAAATGAAACACTTGCTGTTATTAATGCTGCTTCAGAAGTCCCTGAAAATGAACGAAGCACCTGAGCTATACGGCCTTACTAGAAGAGGTGTTTTTATCTTTATTTTCCATTTTGGTCAAAGCACTGTGCCTCAGAGAGAGTGGAATAGCTTTAAGAATGATATGTTTGACTTCTGGATTTCAAATCACCTTAGAACACAGGGAAGAATTATCATTTTAAAGACATGGGGAGAGAAATACACAGTCCTTCATAGATGGCTTTCTCTCCCTGCTTTGATTTTCAGTCATGATGCTACCAATGGGGAAGGAATTAGAAGAAAGGTGACCTGATTTCGAAATAACTTCCATGGAAGTTCAGAACTCCATGCTGGAATAAAGTCAGGATCAGAAGATTAGGGCCAAATTTTGCTGAGATTGCCGACAGTGAAAAAAAAATTTCTGAAGGCCTATATTCATATTTGTAACTTTCTGCTTTGTCCTACTCTAAAGCAGTTTTCCAAGCAGTGAGACCTCCTTCTGCTGTGGACTTATTTGAGCCTCTTATGCCAGTGGTTCAAAAGCTTTTTGGATGTTTCACCACAGGAGTGAGAGCCATACTTCCGGAGACCGCCTGCCCAACATGCACATCTCCTGTGGAGACTGGGTATTGACTATGTTATACAAAGTTGTGTTGTGCTGCATTTTCCCTCACAGAGTAAGTCACTGACAGCCATTTAGAATGAGAACATTATGTGAAGCCATGTGGCAGATGTAATGTGATTTCAGAGCTAGAAGATCAAGTACAGTTTATTTTGTTGAAACCTGTCTACAGCAAAAGAGCAAAACAATGGTAGCAACTTCCATAACACATTTCCACACTTCCAGAAGGCTGTCTTCTTTGTTGACATCTTGATGCCTGGTTGTTAATGTCTGACAGTGCATAACAATGAGAAGAGACTTTCCAGATCCAGAACTAGAAGCAAACAAGAATGGCACAGCACAACTCCTTTCACACAAAGTTTCCAAGAGCATTGAGACAGACAACAAGCCCTGCTCAGCTCCCTTCATAAATGGAGGAACTGAGGAAGAGAGCACACTGAATTGTCTGAAGCTGGAGAGAAAACTCATTGCAGCAGAAACCAACTCTCTGCAAGCTCAAATGTGTGAAGGTGCAAGAGCAACCCCCAGGTGCTCTTACAACTCCCTCAGAAATACAGAATCCTAGATAATTTCAGCCACTCATTCTCTCTCCTGCCACAGACCAATTTTAATATTTCCTGATATCTCCTGTATCATGAAAAGAAGCACTGCCAATTTTGGCAGAAGGTGCTGGTGAGGGCTGGGCCTGTTCCCTACCTGATGGGAATGCTGTTGCGTGTCCATGTAATATCTGGGTCAGGATATGACTCCACTACACAGACAAATTTGGCAACGTCTTCTACCAGGGCGTCCACTGTTTCCAGAGGAGTGCTGATCAAGGGAGCTGTGTGAAGAAGAGAAAATGAGAACACCTTCTGGTGCCTACTGGAGAGAACCACATAGCCTACCAAACACCTTTGGTGGAAGGAGCCATGTCCCTGCAGGGTCACTCAATGGCATTTTCCTTTGAGGTCTTTCCATAAGATGCAAAACAGAGCAAACCAAGCTCTAACAAGCTCAATGCATCCTGTGTTTCTGACCCACCCCTTCCTCGAGACTCACAGCAATCGGTGAGCATTCTGCAAGGACACAGGTGAGGATGTGCCACTGCTGTAAGGGTGGCATTGCTTAGGCTGGAAGTGCAAGGGGCAGCACATAAATTGAAGCCAAGCTGACCTGCCCCTGGAGTGGGAAGAGTGCATCCCTATAAGTGCATGATATGTGGGCTTTTTTGTCAATATTACACAGTTTATTCACTCAACTACTTATCTTTAAAGAAAAAACAAAAAACCAAAACTAACAACAACAACAAAAAACCATCATTATATACAAACACCAAACCCATTATATAGCACTATATTTTTCTAAGCCAGGCTGACAAAGACCATTCAGGTCATTCAGATTTGTGTCATGTCTGGGGCTCACTCTCATTTTCTCACATGAGAAGCATGTGAGAAAATGAGAATGAGCCCTAGAGAACCAAGAAGCATGAGGGTTAGAAGTTTAATAGCTATGTTTAATGCTTATTATCATAAATCTGTAGTCACATATTAGTTGAATGTATCTTTAGAAACATTTGCCATTGCTCTGGTGAAAGACTTGAAGCACAACTGGAAGAGATCAAAGCATAAGCCTAGCCACTCGCTTTCCCTGCTCATGTTGTCCATTGCAGCCACTGCCTCCAAAAACTCTTGAATGTCTTCACCAATGGCTGCAAGAGACACATATCCATATTGGCTGGACTGGATTTCACTGACAACTGTGGTGAGATAAACTAGGTTTTACTTTATTTACTATATTCCTGATACACTACCTTGAAAATATATCATGGATATATATCAGGAACCTTCCTGAAACGCTACCTTGAAAATATATCATGGATATATAGACAGGAGTCTTCCTGTTCCTCACTGAGTGTGGCAGTTTCCAGCCCATTATTTTTTCACAGAGAATCCCACCTGCTGAGTATCTACTGGCCCTCCATAGTACAACTCTGGGCAAAAATTAAACTATATCCATTTTACCCTTTCCTCCCTAAGGAATGGGCAACAGAGAAGACATTCAGATTTAGGTGACTGAGAATAATAGAAAGTCAATACCTTAATCCTTTTTCAATTTACATGGAAGTCAAAATTTGAATGTCTTTGGAGTTCTGCCGGAATGAAGCTAGAGGAAGAAAGGATCAGTTTCCACTATCAGGTTTATGTAAAACTCTAAATGCTTTTGTCGTTTGATTAGAATGAATCTGCCTCAATAATATTTCTAGATTCTATGACTTTGGATCATATCATTGATTAACAATAATGACTATATTTATGTAAATCTCAAAACAACATCTAAGCTCTAAAGGTCATTTGGATGAAACTTCAATTAGAACAAGTCTGCAACGAATTCACTGTTTAAGATCACTGCTTCAAATTGTATCATGCATCACTTTATTAGGTCATTTTGGGTCACATTAAACAGATATAATCATCTGTATTGTTCCCCAGAGGAATTCCATGCCAGTGAAACCAAATGGAAGACTTCTATAAAGTCTACATTTTGCTACTACTGAGGGTTGTCTAAGGAGAATAACCCTCACCAATGGTTATCCTGTCTGCTTTAACTGAGATGTTATTTCATGACAAATTTTACCGGGGTATAACTCTGGCATTAGCCCCAGAGTTTTGCAATCTAATTTTATATAGTATGGTTATGTTGCTGTTGTTCACATTCCTCAATCTCTGGAAGGATGCTCTTCTAACTGTGAGAAATGTAAATTTTTACAGTAATAATAAATCAAAGCAACCAGTTTTATTACTGTTGTAATGGTAAACACAGCCACTCCAACAAGTAATAAAGCTACATTTGTGCCATGAGCTGGCATTCATAATGACAGTATTTTGTTCCTTGGGCAAACAAGACTTGTCAGGTCTCTATATTAAATAAATTCTCTAGAAAGAGTTACGTACTTTAAAGTGTGTATTTTATTCAGTAGATGACAGAATATTGCATAGACATGGTCTGACCTGGTTCCCTTTGAAAGCCAGCATACAGATTTTTGGGCAGAATGAAGCCGCATGCTTCTAAGAAAATAGTGTCCAAACCGACAGCACTACATTGACAGGAAAAGAAATCATTTTAAAGCTGTCTTCCCAATTCTACATCCTCAGAGAGTAACCATGACAGCAACAGGGATGTATAATTTTCTCTTATGCTCTTTTCACCTTTGTGGTATATAACCCAGGCAAGGACAGTGAGCAGTGGGGCTTGCCGTCATTTTGGGAGGTGGCAACAGAGTTCCAAAATGGTTGAGATGGTACTTACATCTAAAAGCCATTCAAACAGCTTGGGTGCTGGGGTCAGCCCATGTTTTCTTCAGAAAGCACTCTAAACTCATGATGTGTGCATTGCCATGTTTTAACATAGGAAAATAAAATCTGAACAATGTATGGACATATCTATCATCACACAGAAATGGAGCCAGGCCTTTCCATGTGCGTATACTGGGCCTTTCTGATGTTTTAAAGGTATCCTTGTGGCTTTAAATAAATTGAAAATAAATTAATCTATATATGTGTAAAGCCACACAGGTGCCATTTTTTTGGATGCCAGCTGTAGTTTCCCGAGATAGAAAAATGACCCAAGGCTGGTCACGGGACCATGAGAAAGCCAAATCCCCTTCTGTCCTCAGCCCACCAGAAGCTTCCAAATGCGTTGGCTTTGGATTTGGATTCACACTTTGGAAACTAGACTAATCAGGCAAACAAAACAATACAGAAAACAGAACCAGTCCTTCTCCAACATTGCAGACACCTAGAGAAATTGCAGTTTTTATGGTAAAAAACAGCTCAGAAAAGGGAATGTATCTATTCATTACACTGTGACACCCAGAAAACAATCTATCCCTGTCCTCTTTGATTTTCTTGTCTCTCCAATACCACTTATCTTACCACAATATTCAAAAACGTTAAGTTCACAAACTTACTTATGAAAGTATACTTATATAAGTGCCTTATGAATATACCGATATCTTTATTTCAAAACATTTTTATAAAGAAGATACATTATTTCTTTTTTTTTTTTTTTATTTTGGGAATAATCTGACTAACAATTATCATAAAAGCATAGCCCGGCAAGAGCAGCAACATTGGCCTAACACGTTAATACTGGCATTCCCCTTAAGAATTCATTTTGTTTTCCTGAAGCTGCAAAGTTTCTAGTAAGCGTTGAATTTCACAAGCTTTGAATTGTAACTCTGAATCTCTGTTCAGCAAAAATTGTTGTCCCCAGGTTTACCAAAGGGTGCATCTATAATGGTATCACTGTTGCATTTGGTACCTCAGAGATTTTTCTACACAGATTTTTGTTAGCTAAAAGTATATGAGCCTACGCCCGTAGACATGTGTGCGCACAAGATAGGAAGAAGGTATGATAACTTCTGTGCTATATGCTATGACAAACAGTGCATACTTGTACATACATATGTAAAGACATCAGAGATATTTATTTATTTTGAAGCCTTATATACTTCAAAACCTACAAAGGTGTGCTGAACGCAACAGATCTTGTGCTCTGCAGCAACTGGTGCTACCAGCCATTAGCACTTCTGAGCTTTCTTTCACACGAGAAATTTACATCCCACCCAAGCTGGATGCAAAAGTGTCCCCTGCCTATTACAATGGCATATGTGCTCTTCACAGACAAAGAATACAATTCCAAACACAAATATGAGAATATTTTCACTGCTATCCTTCTAAAAGCAGAGAAGTGACCACTGAAAGCAGACCATTTTTTTCTTTTATGGGAATGCTACAGCACCACCCACCCCACTGTTAGCAGAGACACCTTCCCCTTTGCAAAACCTCCTTCAGCAAATGGCAGAAGAAGAGCAGGGAAAAAGCAAACCTTTCAGAAGTGTCTCAGCCAAGCTGAGGGCTGCCAGGGTGAGGACGTGCACCAGGGGCACCTTCAGCAGGTCATTCATATTTGATCCAGAAGGCATGCAGCTCCTTCAGGCAAGGCGTGCAGACTTCCCAGCCGGCTGCATTTCGGAAGCAGCGTTCAAGCAGAGCTTCTCAGCAAGTGACAGAGTGGGGTCTGAGGGATCTAAGTATAATCAGGAATTCTCCCACCCAGTGGTGGTGACGGACGTGGCCAGCTGGTGTGTATCCACTTTGGTCAGTGTGAAAGCGTGGGGCTCATGAAACAAGAGAAAGCAAATCCCTTCTGAATTCCTTCTAAGCAAACAGAGAACAGTACAATGGGCAAATGCATTTCCAGGGCTGTACCCTACCCCAGCGTTGCAAAGTCATCAGACCTTTATTCCAGTACACTGTAAGTGCAATAGCAGGAAAAAGTGCTTGCCACTGCCTTTTCCCTCATCTTAGTCCCCCTCTTTTCCAGTTTTTCTCCTCTCTCTCACACACACTCCCTCTTATTATAACCTTTCAAGATTGGCTGTGATATGCCACCTGTTGCCCTGCTGATAGTATTTCTTTTCTTAACAGATGCATTTGCTGGAGCAGAAGAGGTTGTCATTGGTGACTAAAAGTGCCTTTCTGTAGGGAAATATGACAGTGGGGTTTAATCTCCAGAAATGCCTTGTTAACCACCAGGTCTCTGCCTAAGATGCAAGACAGACAATCAACACTCATTTCCTAGGAAGACTTAACGAAACATAGAATCAAGATCTTCTGACTCACTCTTTCTTGTCTCATCCTACCACAAAGGCCTACATTATATTTTCCAAAAATGTCAAGTCATTTGTACTGCCTGGTTTTCCAACATAAATATTTATATGAAGAGCAAAGAGGCTTACCAGTGTGGAAAGGCTGATGCAGGGGCAATATCTGCATGAGCAGGGAAAAAGATTAATAATCAGTCTGGTAAGAATCTAATTGATGATGATCCTCTTGGAACATGACTCTGCATACTTTTCATCATTTTATCAGCAGAGTGGACAAGAGCTTCGCACTAAACTGCATGGTTTGAGGAAAGAAAATGTGCAGTCATAACACATCACAGTAAAATGTACTTTGAGATTCTGGAATTTCCTTTATTTACTGACTTTCCTTTATTTACTTACTCTTGACTTAAACCACCTCTAAACAGTCATTTCTTCAATGAACATACATGGCTCAGCAGGGCTTCTTCTGAGGAGCAAATGGAGTAAAACTGCTGGGAATGTGTGAATCCCTATGGTTTGGCATGGCTTTATAATAGCAATGTTACTTTGGGGACATGCCATCGTTTATTAAGAACAAGGATCTCTAGACAAGCATTCCTTTGAAGATGAATAAAGGCAGAAACACTCACAGAAGATGTTAAAGGTATTCCAAAAATTCTGGAGCTAGCAATGAGAAAAATAGTAAAACAAGAAGACAACCATGGAGCAACAATAATCCTACCAGGGAACAGAGAAATACTGATTCATGGCTGAAGTTACAAGTATTTATTTTGTTTAAGTCCAGACATATCCAATTAAAATACTCTATAGAAATGCAACTTGGATTTTTAGGATAAAATTCCATTAATGAAGGGACTTGGCCAAAGATCTTTGCATTGCTGGATTCCTGCTTGGAATGTGTTATAAGGGCTTTGAATCTGCACCATCCATATGAGTGCAGAAACTAATATTTCCCTTTTATTTGCCAATTGCAGCATTAGAAATGTCACTGCCAGCAATGGCTGCTAAACACTAACAATGCTTTTGCATTTTGGGGATTACCAAAGTACTCTTAATCTCTCATTTCCTCTGCTTCATATGTTTTTACTAAGGATCATAATGAGCTGCACTACTCTAAATGGAAAGGATATAAATTTACTCAGAGAGTAGAGAGGACACATGGGCAAAGGTACACAGGCCACATAACTAACATACAATATATATGGGAAGCTGGTAGTCATCTGTGCCTATCGTGGAAAGGTGTTTCTATAATTTCACAGTGAAATCAGTGAAAATCAAATGTTGGTGACACGAAACCTTCTTCAATTCCAAGTATTTTTGAAGCTTACCTTATAAAAGTAAAATGCATCTTTAATTTTTACTCATTAAAAAGTTTATAAGTTTGTTGCTTATTGGCTGTTGTGCTTAGGGTTTTTCCTAACAAAGCTGAGATGCATGCAGTTTACAGATAATTGTTTTTACATCTGTTGTTATAGTCATGTCCCAAGGCTTCTGCTGAGATGAGGTCCCAGCAGCCTACAAAATAATGAGAAGTCCAATCCTCAGCTTTCAGATGTTGTGGGAGAAGCTTTGTTCCCATGGATTTCTACTATTCTCTTTGCACTTCAAACACTCCAAAGTCAGTTCATGAAGTTCAGTACATAAGACAAGGTGTGTTCATTCACCTAGCTACGCTTTTTTCCCACTGCAAACTGTTTGTGAAGCGACAAATACAGTATTTTTAAATAAATGCATAAATGCAAAGAAAGTAGTAATTTATTAGAGTTGGCAGAAGGGATAATTGTCTTGCAGTCAATGAATTGCCTGACATTTCATCACTATGATGAGTGGAAACTGTTTGCAGGACAGTACCATGCTGGACCTTTTTTTCTGTACACCTCTAGACTTCCCTCCTTCTCCCAACTATTCTGCTGGAGGCTGACAGTTTCACATGCTAATGTGACATAATTTGACCACTGAATTATTTGAAAACTGTCTTTTCTCCCGCATCACCCTCTGGGATGTCTTCTCCCCAGGTAGTCCTAGATGTTCATCCAAGTAGACAGGCTAGGACAGGTATTTCCAGCAGAAGCTGTCCAGACAGAGAACAAAATCATCCTACAGAGAGACTTAATGAAATTGCTTTGGCAGTGGTCCTAATCACTCAAGCATCTGGTGATTCACACTGAAATAAGGCAAGTCAGCACTAACCCAGCCTGAGTAGTGATTGACTTGCCTGACCTCAGATCGAGGTGAGGCTGACTGGCCTGTAGATCGCTGGATCCTCCTTCTTGCCCTTTAACTGGGTGACATTTGCTTTCTTCCAGCTCTCAGGCACCTCTCCTGGCCACAAGAACCTCTCAAAGGTTTGTTGTTCATATGAGGTGTAACACCACATCCTTTGTCATTGGCCTCTCCACCTCTTGTATGAGAAAGTGATCATCAATACTTTCAAAGAACATCCTGGATTGTTTGTGTATTGCTGAAGGTAAGCCAGAAAATGAGCATGCCCTAACCTGCCAAGATAGCAGATGCATACAGACAAGGAAGACAAGGGGTTTTCAAATCCCAAGCTACCATGTCCTGGCTCCAAGCCTCTTCCAGCCTGCAGAAGGATGAAAAGGATGTACTGTGTGGTCTTCCCTTCTGATGGATTTCATGCACAATGACCCTGCATGCACTTACCTGGTGCCTGATGCACCCTTGCTGCTTCCTGCCTCAAAGCTCCTGGCCTCTTAGATAGTGGCATCCTCACAAAACATTTGGCAGTGAAACCCATTTTGGGGCTGCACATGTGCTTTTCTATGCAGAAATGAATCATGGTCACTTTGTTGTAGAGTTATGGTGACACCACTCCTCCCGTTCCACCCTGCTTACTTTGCCAGCAGCACCTACAGGCAGCGCAAGCTCCTGGGTGTCTGACATGGAAAAAACACCTTTTTCCATGTCAGCATGGAAGCCAGCATTAGGGGAGGAGATAAGCCTCCCCTAATGCTGGCTTAGGGGAGGAGATAAATATTTTAGTTCTCTTATTACCCAGTGCAAGTCACTTCTTTACAGTGATCCTGAGTCAAAGCAGCCCATGTGGCCACCAGCTCCAAGGGATTCAACCCAACCTCCAACACACATGTGGCCAGTAAGGTACTGTTGCTTGTGTCAGAACAGCAAATGCTGTACTCTGTGTGATATGTAAAGGAGTGAGCTCTACTGCTGCTGTTCTTTACCCAGCACTTGATGCTTTTTTGTTTAGTGTTTTTGTTTTTTAATTGTCAAGATGAAAGACAGGCTTTTCTCTGAAGTCCTTTAAGAAACACAGACCCTTCCCAAAGCCCCACTTAGTGTTTAAATTTGAGGGTTTCAGACACACTTGGTTTGACCTCTACCCTCAGCCATCTGGACCAATCTTTGGTCTCCTACTATTATTTAAACATTTATTAACTCCGATGCCTCAATCTAAAATAACCCTCTTTTATTCACTTCAGATTTTGTGGCAATTGGGAAAACTAAAATTTGCATTAATTTCTTGCTATCATCTTGCTATGAACTTGTCTATAATTTTTCAGCTCACAGTATCTGACAGTACTGACTAAGGACAATCTAAGATGCCATACTATGTTTTGTGGTGGAGCAAAATTATGTAGGGTTATGCGATGTAATTAGTGTGGTGGAATAATGTAAACAATGTAAATTAGTAATTAGTGTGGTGGAATAATGTAAATAATGTAAACAAAGAAAGAGAAATAACCCTTGTCATGCACCTAGCTAGCTGTGCACAGTATGTATAGCACAGAGGGTGAGCTGAATGCCCTTATTTCATAATATATAAAACTAATTTCTCTGCTGGGAGATCTGCCTCCTATTTCAGTTGCTGCCAATGTTATCCATCCCCACACCATAACCCAGGGAAAGACCCCACCCTCAATAACCCTCTCCTCTCAGAGGATAACACTGTCATGGTGCTGAGCTGGAGTGCTGCAGAGATGCCTTGTTTCCCCAGAGAGAGTTGCCACAAAAAATGTAGACCCTTGCTCCTCAGCTTCTGGTTTCAGTCTGTCATCCTGCGCTTGCCGTTGGAAGAGGGGACCAGGGTGGCTGTTGACACACAAAACTTGCTCTCCATCCCATGGTATCAGAGCCCAGACAGTGAGAAACAAGATCTGCATTTAGATATAGTTATAGCAGAGGTCTTACTGACCCCTGATCAGGGAACTGGGAAAGGAGGGACCCAGTGTGGATTTCCAGGCCACAGGAGAGCCACATGAAAGAGAGCATCCACCTACCGGATCCCTTTTTGCAGAAATAAGGAATAGATTAGGTCCTTAAAATATCTTGCTGGTTTTGATCCCAGAATTCTGTACCTTGTAGAATCTCCCTCACACCAAGAAATAAATAAGACCTTAGCTTGATCTGACAGTAATACTGGCAGTTACTGCAAAAATATAGTCAGTCTATTTCACAGTGAAATCAAAAAAATATAATCTGTCTATTTCATATCAGAACTCCTGTGAGTATTATTTTAATCATTGTCAACATCTCTTTAAAACAACTGAAGTTCAAACCAAAGAAAAGCACAATGAAATAAACGTATTTGATATCTCATGTGTCAGATCAATAAGTTTTCAATTTTCAGATTTTGTCTGTAATTATTTGCTGTTCTTGATTACTGTTTTAGATTATAGAGGAGCAAAAGGCAAGCAGTGGGAGTTTATAGGCATGCCAAAAGCAAACAATCAGCTTGGTTTCAAACATACAGCCTCTAGTGCAGCGAGCTTCAAGGGAAGGATTGTGGTCCTGTACACAGTGTAGAAATCAACTGTCCTGAGTGATCACAGAATCATAGGCCTGTAAATACCTTTTCCTTCCATCACCATGACACCTCTGAAACTCACAGCATCTCTCTGCAGCCAGCTGGGATCCAAGAGCTGTTACAATATAGGGGTGTGATATGAGGAAACCCTCAAGTTTCAGGAGTACCTGCACTCATGCAATAGCTTTTCTGCCAGCAGAACAGGACACTTGAAATGAAGCTGCTGCATCCTGCCAGCTGATGGCAGGTTGCCATGAGTGGCTGCAGGAGGTGTGCAACACACAGGTCCCAGGGGCATCCTATCCCCTTTCCTTTCACTGAATGCAGGCAGCGTGCAGCGACATGAGAAACAGCTCCACCCTCTTTTTCCAGACAAGATAGCTTTTTACTCTTCCTCTGATAGGAAGAAGAACTCTACAGCGTGAGTAGCTGACTTTTTAGACACTGTGCTAATGGTGAAAGTCATTTTGGGGAGCTTTGGCTATACATATTAAAAATGAGAAATTAAATTCTGCTCTGAGCTCACCCCAGGCAACCCCATTGACGTCAGTGGAGTGTAACTGAGAGCAGGAGGTTGCCTGTGATCTTTTTTACTTAGAGTTCACCTGCTGCTCATTTGAAGCCATAATCCTTGGTGACATCCCAGTCAGAGAGAGGCTTGCACGGCAGAGATCAGGTCCCAGTGTGAGCTTCACTCAATGAGGCATTCTTGGCTATGGCATTTTGGATCATCTCAATGTCTACCTGCTACAGCAGTCACTTTGGCAGCTATTTAAACATTGCTGGGTATTATCTGGGAGCACAATAACTAGCACAGCAGTACAAGTGAGTACATCTCCTCAATCAAATGGCAGATCATGGTCCAAAGACACACCCAACACATTCAGCACATCAAAAAGCAAACACTGCAAAAGTGATATCCAGATGATGTGAGGGAAGAAATGGGAGGAGAATCAAAGACAGAAGCCTCAAGGACACATCCTCTGCAACACACAATTCCCCAAGGACAATAGGGTCCCACAGGGGAACTGCAGCCAGAACAGTGCTTTCTGCAGGAACCACAATGGGGTTCTGTGCCCTTATACAGACTTAACAGCCCAGCAGAAAAAGCATTTGAGGCACACAGGGTAAGAGAAGGGTGTTCAGGAGCCCATAAGATGCTACAAAAGAAGGAGAAATATGGGAGCTTGCACATGCCCTATAAGCCTAGGGAAGAAAGCTGGAGAGCAAGATGAACCTTCAGCAGGTTCTGCATAGCAGGTGTCATTTATGACAATGAAGATGTTATGCTTTTCTCTCCCATATTTATTAGCACTGTCCAATAATCTTCCTTAGGTTTGTTTAATCTTGAGAAGGAACTAGGAAATAGAAAATCTGATCCAAAATACTGCCATATCCACAACATTAGTCCTTTAACTTCATTGGACTTGGCCTGAAGATCCTGACCCTGCGTGTTGTCAACACACCATCTTCATCACTTGATATATTTAAAGTGAGGGCACAGTTTTTGGGCCTACCCCTACAGCCCGGGTGTGTAGGCTGTGCTTCTGCCATTTACTATATTGTGAGTAAATAAGGAGTTGTTCATCAGCTATATGGCTGGTCAGGAGAAAATACAGATGGGGTCAAGGATTTGCTCCTAAACTGAAATTGTCTTGTGGCTAACTAAAGCAAAGCACTTGAAAATTGCACAGGGCAGAAGCCATTTGGGTAATTCTGCAAGATGCTAAGACTCAGAAGGTAGGCTTACAGCCCTTGCCAAGGGCCCTAGCTACTGCTGACAAGTGGCAGTGACTTCTCCTACATACACCTGCTCTGAAATTTTGTCCCCACATGGCAGCTAGAGAGGGACATTAGCCCAGGTGAGAGCCTTTCCCCCCACCCCTTCTCCATCCCACTCCATTTCCAGATGGAAAGTGGGGTTCTGGTCACTGCTTCAGCACATCTCCACCTTGGACCTCCTTCCCTCATTAGTGGCAGATTTGCTGTGGGCAGAGGGTCACTGGAGAAGAGGTCACATTAGGGAAACCTGCATGGGCTCAGGGATGTAGATGTTCCCCAGGAGTAGTAAGATACCTGAGCATCTTTGCAGAAGGCCAAGGTTTCATCCGTCTTAGAAATTATACTTGGCCAGCAGCACTGGCTTTCAGCCCCTAAATAGCTTACAACCTAATCAGTCAATTCTTCCAGTCAGTGCTTTGGTGGAAAGCTTTTGCCTCAGGTACTTTCATAGAGTTTGCCTTTTTTCCCTGAGTAGCAGCTCTGGAGCATCTGGATTAATAAAAAATTCTCTGGTCCAAATTAATGTCCTCTGACCATTGCAACAGGCATGCAGCAAGGTTGGATTTCCCCCTGCCCAACACCAGTTCAATGCACTGCAGCTGCTGAGCAGTGCCTGCTGGCATGCCTGGAGCAGGAGGGGTTTTCCCAGGGTAAGATCCTTGTGTGGTTGCAGACCAGGCCTGTCAAACTGCAGAGTCGTCCATAGTGCTTGGTCAGGGAACACAGCTCCACAGGATGCAATCATCTGTGTCCTGCAGCCCCCTCTGTCCTACATCAAGGCATAGATCATCGCATCCCAACTTCATTACTCTTCCCCAGCTGTCTAGAGACACAGTGAATGTCCTTGAGGTATGCACAGAGACCCGCTCTGCTCTTAGCAGATTGAAATCCCACTTTCATTGACACTTGAGGCCAAATTTCTAATGGTGTTGACAAGATAGGTGAAGATGCAAGACAGAAAAAGCAGAATGGACTTGAATTTTTCAGCAAAATATCTACAAATGTCTAAGTGGTGTAAACTGTTATCATTCCCTTGGTAATAGTGAAACTCAGCCAGTTTGCCTTTCCTTGAGAACTTCATATTTGATTGGTATCACTGACAATTCAGCTCTTTGTCTTATCTGCATATCAGAGAAGATTTTCTAATATTTTCTAAGCCTTCTGATGTTTACCTCCTTGTGGAGAACTTTCTCACACACTTTCTGTAGATAACACATTGTTTTGCATTCCTTTATGGAGGAGGAGAAACTTGATGGACTGTTAGTTTGTCCAGTGTCATTGGAGAGGTGGCACTGTAACCCTCCAATCCACTGTCACCTTTGGAAAACTATAAATATTGGGGTCAGGAAATAAACTTTCTCTTTTTGCTCTTCACCTCGGAGCAAGGTGTGCGTCTGTTTCTTTCGTGTCCAATTGTGACAGTTTCCCTGTACAGCTGCTCTGCTCTGTGAACTGCTCTCTCCCACACCCTACCTTCAGCTGAGAAAGAAGCTGTTTAGCCCATGGACACATTTTAAAAACAGTCTCTGTGAAAATTTTTGACTCAGAAATTCTGTGGAACATAAATTTCAGTGTATCTATCTTCTTATTTGAAGCCAAATCAGGGCAGAAGCCAGATTCTGTGTTTTGAATATGAAATTTCTGTTAAAAGTCTGAGTTACTCACTTGGCTAGAAACATGGTGCCAGCAGTGCCATGCTTGTGGTTTTGATCCTCATGCAGGCCATTCACTTAAGGTTTGGATTTGATGATCCCTGTGGGTCCCTTCCAACACAGAATATTCTAGAACCCCTGCAACTTTTTATAATGTACCAGGTAGGAGGCAAAATGCAGTTTCTTTTTACCTGGGTTAGGGTGAGAAGGCTTTCTAACAGCAACCACCACCCACCAGTCTACATCCAGGCTGTTGAACCACTCGAGGTGGACAGCCCTCTGATCACCTTCTGGCAAGGGCCCATTCTGAAATGCAAGCCATCTCTAACAATTGTTTTAACCTAGCCCAAAACTGTGTCAAAAATCTCATAAGCTACTGAATGGTATGCACCTTGAGCTTCTAGCCCTAGGGTCATCCATCACTGCAATCTCCAGGTATAGATGGAGCTACAACATCCAACCAAAGTCAGGGACCCCCTTTCTAAGACAGCCTAGAATTTTAGTCTAGACCAAACAAAATGTCTTTGGGATATCTGGGTGTTGGGCCCTTCCTCAGACTGCATGGCCCCAGAGCTGCTGTCCCTATTAAAGCAGTGTGCTTTTCACACCAACAGGAGCACTCTGGACAGGCCTTTCACAAAACAATATCACTTTCCCTTCTTCACCCAGCTGAGCTGGGCAGTTTTTAGGCAGCTGTCTGCAGCTCTCATGGGGAAACAATCTCCCTAGCTCTGGTAGCTGCTGTCCCTGATGCCAGCTTGTCCCAGGCCGTGTGCTTATCCCAGTAAACTCCTGTAAAACACTGTTGCCTATCCTCTTTCTCCAGAGCTACAGCACAAAAAATTCAGCTACACTTTAGTGGAAGCATTGTCTTCTTCCCCCTCAGTTCTCTCCTTTTCCTCCTGTGAGCAAGGAAAAGCATTGCATAGTCATGCAAGAGGCAACATCACTCACTGGCATTATCAAGGGTCAGACCAAATGAGATGCATTTCTTGTAGGAGTCCCCTCAGGGGGATGAGAGCATGTGTCTGGGTAAAGCATAACTTCATCTCCCCAGATACCGGGCCAGAAAAAGCAGGAAACAATTGCACCTCCGTGGTGACAAAAGCGCGTGGTTCGGCTGCACACAAAGTCACGGGTGCTTCACAGCAGCTGTGTGCCTGCTTTCAGACATTGGAAAAGGAAAGATATCTGCTTTCCCTGCTGAAATTTACATCCTGAAGAAAGTGTCATCGCAGAAAGATGTCAAAAGAGACATTCCATATCTAAAATTACTGTTTTGATGGGGGACTTTTGTTTTGGTTTTTTGTTTGTTGGTGGTTTTTGGTTTGGGGGTTTTGTTTTGTTTTGATTTTTGGATTTTTTTTGTGGACAAGCATGATTTTGGATCTATTAATGTGCGGCAGCACACTTGTCAAGGCATCTCCAACAACAGATGCGTGACAGAGGCTCCTGAGGGCTTGCTTCTGGAATGTCAGAAATGCATTACAGAGCTACAATGTTCAAAACATCCAGAGGAAAAAAAAAAATTCCTGAATTAGGCAATTCTGTCAGGCTGAGGAAATAAGATAACAAGCTGAAAATCTGAAGAATAGTTGTATTTTTGAAAATACACTCGTGTCCCTCAGGCATTCAAAAATAATGAGTCAGATCTTAAAAAAAATCACAGTTGCCTTAAAAATGAGGGTTGTGGGGGTAGTAACCTTGCATTGTCTGCACTATTAATGGTCATATTCCTAAAATCTTCTGGGAAAAATGGAAATTGAACTTTATTTTGTAATAAAAGCAGAGATTCTTACATAATCTACCAGCCCCGGAGACTGATGCATTTAGCAGAACATCAGATGATATAAACCCCTAACAGTTGATAATGTTGGTGCAAAACTTATTTGTGTAGCCTTGGCAATAGATTTCAGGGCTGGTTCAAGAACCCACATCAACAAGAATGGTGTGCTTTGGTGGAGTCATCCACAGACATAATTTTTCTAGGACGCAGTTTCTGGATAGTGGCCATCAGAAAACACATGATATCTCTGTTTCATTCAATGGAAAAAGTCTCTCTGAGTAAGAGGAAAGAAAAGCCCCTGAGAGACAGACTTCTGCAGTGACAAATGCAGAAGAACCAGTAGAACAAGTGGTAGAACAAAGCACAACATTTCAAAGGAGCTTCTGAGGTTTTAGGGGCTTTACTCAAGGCGAATGTCTCCCATGGCATTTCAATAAATGCACGGTGTTCCTCTAAAACTTGTGCCCTTTATATAACATTCATGATGACGTTCATGTGTAGCATAAGGTTTTGCTAAAATACACTTATTTATTTGCTAACAACTTAACTTACAAGAGGACCTAAAGTTTGATTCAAAAGGAAGAAAAACTCTCAGCTTCCCAACATTCCAAAAGTCCTTGAAGATACCTGGCCTCTCCTAACATAAGTCCAAGATCTTCCAATTGTCAAGCTCCTCATGCTGGGAGATGACCTGGGGGCCTTGGGTCTCCACCATCACACTGAGAATAGATCTGGCATGGTTTCTTAGTCTTAAAGGATGTCACCATGCACTTTGCACTGGAAGAAACACTTCCCATATTTGAATGGGGACAATTCCATATTTAGAAACAATTCCAGAATCACAGACTTACGCTAAACATCATATCCTCCACATGCTGGGGTTTTTCCCGGAACACAGGTGATTATAATCCTCTGCCAGACCTCTCATAATCCTCTGCCAGACCTTTCACTCACCCCCTCAGATCCACCTGACCTTGGTTGTTGCCATACATCACACAGTGACCAAAATGTTTTTCAGAAAACATGTATCAACATTTCCAGCAAGAACGGTTCATCACAATTTCTTTGCCAAGTGATGCTGCATCTGGCCATGGCTCTGTTACAAAAGACAGAGCAGCATATGCATTTGCTAAGAAAAGCAATGAGGCTCTTCCTCATCAGCTGTTATCCTTAAAAGCAAAGGTGCTGCCAATGTAGCACTCTGTGCTCAAGCAATCCTCAGGGGCTGCTCCCCGCCTGTCAGAAGCACAAAATTACGCAATCCTTTCTGCGCAGCTGCTATTTGAGCAACTGTGGTAATGTCTAGACTCTCTTCTCCCTAGCATGGGCTCAGAGGCATCACTTTGTCCCAGTCCAAGCTCCTACAAGGCTTGATAAAAGATCTGTGACCCTTCTTGTGTGCCAGCCAAGAACATATCGTCAATGTGGTTCTTCAGCATAGGAGGATCCAGACTCTCTCATACAGTACCTCATGCTGAGGTAGGTAAGAGAAGCTGGGGCTAATGGAGACCTGCTGTTTCATGGCAATGACTCTGCTGCTCTCTCTGAGGCTGTAGTACCTGTCTGCTACATTGGCAGCACCTTTGCTTTTAAGGATAACAGCTGATGAGGAAGAGCCTCATTGCATGTCTGTGTGGGATGAGACACAGATCCCTTTGCCTCCAAGCTGCAACTACTTGGCCTCAACATCAGCGCTGGCAGAAAGGAAGAGGGACATGTAAGCAGACATGAAACTGGGTGTGTCACTAGTACAGCACAAATCACATGTGGCAAGAAAGGAGGCAACAGTAAAAAAAGAAAGTGAGAAACAAGCCCATTCACAGCAGACAGAGACGGGGATAGAACCTGAAAGATGTGGAGTTGACCAGGGATGTGGGGAGAAACCAAGTTTGGCCTTGAAAGATGAAGGCACTGCTTAGGTTGGAAGTAGGTTTCAGACAAAGGGGATTGCGCTAATGGAAAAAATCTGTGCTTGGTGGTGTTTGGCAGAAAGAGATTTGGTGTGGTCACCCCAATCTCACCAGCACATGCAATCAACATGCCTGCTCTGTTAGGAATGGCATTGTGCAAACAAAGCAGGCTCACCTGGACTTTCACAGAGAGAGGCTGCACATCATATATTTGCCATGCTGCCTACACTAGGTGAGGTCAGGCACTGACTCTGAACACCACTGAAAATATGATCAGCTAATTTCTTCTCAGCAAGAGTTCAGAGGGTGGTTTTTGCAGGACAATTAAAAAGCAAAACCTGGGGATCTCAGCTGAGGAGCTAACCAAGAGTTCTTTAAGTCAGAGGAAAATCTATTAGGATATAATTTACAATACAACTTGTGACTCTTCTGTTATCCTTGTGCAGGCAGTGTGAGTCTGCTTCCAGTCTGCTGCTTTAGGAATGCTCTTTAACCCCTTGTATGGGTTTAAACTTATAGTATGGAGGTATTAATCTATAAATATCCACATCACCAGCAGCAACCAAGAAATTGTGCAACCAGAATAGTAGCTTCTCTCTTTATTAGCTGCTGTCCTGTAAGTTAGTACCATGTTAGTACTAGATCAAGAGTGTGGAAAAAGAATTCTAGCCAGAAAAATCCCTGACCCTTGAGACTCAAGGTGTAGGAGCACTTCCTTAGTGGTACCCAGCACCCTGAGACAGCATAACCAGAGGGCACAGGGCTTACACAGTGCTGAGTGGGACAGCAGAACAGCAATGAACAGATCTAGTAGATTTTCATCCTGTTGTAGGTAACTGGTGACCTGGGAGCCAACAAGCAGAGCCTGTGCCTCTTGCAGGGCGTGAGGTTCTCCAGTGCTACCCTGTACCACACACAGAGTACTCAGAGGGAACAAACCCTGACACCCAAGCAAAAGGAGAGTTCTAAAATGTCTGCCAAGGTGCCAGAAAATTTTTTGTAGTGATACATCTTAATTTTGAATTTTATATGCATTACAAGCATATTCAACAAGTAAAGTAACTCCTGTAATAATTAAAAAAATATATATAAATTGTTAATCAGAAGTGGATTACAAAGATGTGTTCCACTTCTTTGCAGAGATATGGATTAATTTCTCAAGACTTTGTACTACTACCAGGAGTCATCTGCAGAAGCCTCTTCTGCATAGGTTTTGCTGTGGATCAAGTATTGATTCTGCAGAACCTCATATAAAAAATGGTCAATGAACGAAAATTTAAGGAAAGTCTCCTGATTTTAAGTTGGATTCTTATTCAGTCTTCAGATAATCATTCTGCAATACTGTGTAAAGTACCTGATTTTATCTAAAAGCTATTACTTTTTAAAAGTCAGTTAACAGGGATCATTGAACATTGGCAAGCTAAACTCTTCTAAACACTAAGGAAAATAAGAGAGGCCTTGAAAAGCCAAATGCAGTCTGAGACTAATTCTCAGGTGATTTTTGGAATACAAGGCCTCTATTATATTAAAAGTACTGATAAATCACAGGAACACAGCAGGGATAATCTTCTTCTTTAATTAAACTTCTATTTAAAGTAGTTCAAATCTAGCTGAGTTTGGACTACTAAAACATCTGCCAAGAGTTTTCAGGTCTGAGGAAAGACAAATGGGATATGGTGGTGCAGTAAGCATTAGCTGATCTGAAAAATAACCTCACTTGGTACAAAGTGCAACATTGCTTTTAAAACACAGTCCCTGGCAGTGGTGAGTACAAAGGTTAAAGAATGAGAATGAGACACTTCAGGCGCATATCTGAACTTGTGCACCTTATTTACCTCTAGTGAACTCACTCTTTCATCAAGACATTTCTGTGAGCCATGGCATCTGAATTTCTGGGAAGAGAGGCTCATAAGAGCATTATATTGGGTATGTGCATGTTACTGAACTAGAGATCACTTTAAGAAAGGTTGAGGATGAGCTTGGGAGATAATAACCAAGTCAAAAGCAGATAAGAAGGTCAATTTTGCTATAAGGTCATTTTGAAAGGAAAATTCTATATGAAAATGAGTTATTGCTGTGTAGGTTGCCTTCTGAGACATGGCTATGCTGGCTAAGGACACATATACAGAATTATCTGCCTCCTCTGCACATGTTCTCCACTAAAAGGACAGGACTAGGTCTCAGATGTTATTTACTTAATAATTATTTATTATTAAACTCCCAGAGTCTAAGAGATCCACTTCCAATGGAGTCAAGCTTGCACTCGTAGGTGACATTTCACGGAGAAGACTAAGACTTGGGCCCCTTTTTGTCTCATGTGGAGGAGCACAGCCCTTAAGAAATAATGTTCTGTGATGCGAGATTACATGTTTAAAATCCCTATTTTGAACATGCAGTCTTAAGACCCATCCATAGCTCTAGAAAACAATACTGGATAATATTGGGCATTTTCAACAAAAGGATTAAATCAAAACTATTAAGATAATTGGTCTAGGGCCATTTTGTTTCATCATTACAAAGTTTCACTGAGAAAGTGTTTTCCTGCAGCAATTTTTTTGTCAAGGCATGTTCTCTTTGGGTTTTTTTAATGTATGATCCTGAATAGTCTATTGTGCAGCCACAAGGACATTTCGCTATGGGTTATGGCAGGTAATGCTGTTCCTCACAGCTGAAGAACCAGAGCCCTGACAACACAAGAAAAAATGTGAAAAAATCAACACAGTTCAATATATCTAACAGGAGAAATTAAATACTGATTTTTGGGGCACTAGTTCCTACCAGTCTGCTGTTTTAGTGGTGCACAGGAAACTGGACTGAATGAGTCCTACTCCTGTAGCCTTCACCTGTGGTCTGCCTGGCAAACAAGGGCCACAATGCTTCCAACACTGAATATAACACTGCTGAAAGCCTTGTACAAGTCCTCACTGGGATTTTTCAAGAGCTGTTTTCATGCCTCCACCTCTGACTTCCTTTACAAGGCATGATTCTGTCAAGGGCAGAGATAGAGAAAAAGTCCATTCTTTCAAAAGCAGTGAATCTGGTTTGTTTCTGTATTACTGTTTATTTTATGACAGTGTAACAAAGCCTGTAAATGTTGTTAAGCCAGAGTCAGTATTAGCAACGGAAATAATTACTACCACTTTAACTGATGTTTTGTTAATGTTTCTGTAGTGCTGTCTCATGAGTCATGACAGGATGGAAATTAATTTGTCACTGCTGTAGGTCTCTTTCTTTACTATAAAGCAAGTTTCTCCTCTTACATTCATCTGCTCTAGTGCCTATAGTAGAACTAATAAACCAAAAACATGCTTGAGCATCCTTGTGCTGCCTTCTCCGCAGCCAAAGCATTTTAAGTGTTGTTTGGCTTAGGTAATGGAACAGTCATGTGAAATTGAGGCCCTGGAGAAGGCATCTCTGAAAGTCATTTAAAGGCTTTGGACACTTTCAGCCTTTGAAAAAGCATATTTCTAGTGTCTTCACAAAGGACTTCATGGAATAAAAGTTGTGCCTCCTGTCAATTCACAGCACAGCCAGCTGTCCTCTGTCCAAAGTCAACTGACAACATGGCACTGCATGGAGTTTTGTCCCCTCAGCAGCCAGCAGTGGAACTTCATTTCTCCACATCCTTTCCAGGGTGTCACCTCCTTTGAACCATCATACAGTGAAACCACATAAAGAACAAGCAAGAAGATGCATATTCTACCTGGTGACCAGAGAAGGTCCTTGCAGTGGCTGGGGGGGAGCATGGACCATATGAGGGATGGCAGAGGGTGACTGGGCTGGTTCAGCCGGGAGAGCAGGAGGGGGAGGGTGGACCTCGTGTCTCATCATTATGTGGTGCACAAGAGGCAAGAGGACATGATTTGCAAAGAGGTTAATTTTGGTTTACTTACTAAGAAAGGTTTTTCATCTTGAGGGTGGTTATTCACTGGAAGATATGCTTGGACACACTCCAACCTTGGAAACACTAACACTTTGATAGCACAGGAGTCACAGTAACCTGTTCTAATGGGTCCTGCTTCGTGCAGGGGGTTGCATAGCTGGAGGTCTCTTCCCATCTCAGTTATTCCATGAGTTAATGAGGTCTTTAGAAAGTTTCTTTGTTTTATTTCTTTGTCTAAAGAATTGGCTTCTAATCCCTGTTAAGTTTCTCTGCCTTGGATTTAGCAAACTCAAAATGTTTAAAGCAAAATCTTAGACCAGTTTTCCACATAAGTGTTTTTATTCTAAAAACTCCATTAGGAGAAAAGAGGTAGATTCTCATACAAAAATATAAAAGAAAGCTCCTCTCCACATTTTCTTCACCAGCTAAAGCAGGAATTTGTTCAATTTGTGCAATTTGCCTTTATCTCTGTATATGTTCAGCTATTCTTCAACACACCAAGGCTTCAGCAGCCCAGTCAGTTTTTAGATGGTGTCTTAACCTGCATTTCCCAGTGTGGATTATGACTGAGACAGCTGCAAATTTATCTGACTTCATCTGGCACTCTTCAGATCTGCTTCCAGACTCTCTGAAGGGTGAATATATAAGAGCCCTAATGCTAAACTCTTTCTACTGAAGAGCTTTTTCTCATTTGCAGAGCTCAAGAAAGCCTTTCTCCATTGTTAAGAGATTTTTATTTTAAAAATTAAATTTAGCATTTACCGAAATTTAAATCTGTCATAAATTGGAGGCATGTACTTTGGGGTGTTTTGTGATATTTTAAGGTCTGAAAGTGGTGCAGTCAGAGAAGCTGTAAGAAATTAGACTTAAAATTAAAACAACTTTTCTTGAAAGCAGACTCCAGCAGTGAGGAAGCCTGAAGCTCTCAACCACATGTGTAGGAATCCAGCTTTGTCCCTGGGAAAGTATGCCTACTTTCTGTGACCAGTGAGGAATCACAGCCAATAGCTTACCTGCCTCGTACCTCAAGAGGAAGATCTGAGTCCACCTCACCCTGCTCCCTTCACCCAGGCTGGTGCATCAGACCCTGAGCACCTTTGAGGAGGTGACAGCTCCCTCTCAGCACTGTGCTCATGCTGTCATGTCAGCTTGGATACACAGCACATGCATCCAGCCATGACAGGACTTGTGAACAAAGGAAATGTCAGTCTCTTTTCAGAGGCTCCAAACATGTAGTTAAACACTTAAATGTTTCATTATGCCAGGATGTGCTTTGACAATACACAGAGGAAGTAATGGTGGGCTTTCCATCTGCAAACTCCACTTTTTCAGGTGAAATTTCAGCTCTTGAAACCAAATCCTATTGTGAAACTCATTCCAGAGGGCTTTCTGTGAGACTGATGCATATTCCATAAGTTTTGAAACAATACAACACCCTCCTCATGACACAGTTAAACAGCACCATTTTCCTCATTTCACCATGGCTGTCTGGTTTTAAGCACTGCAGAAATACAGATGTGTATTACAGACTTGAGAAAAAAACAGGACTCCGATATCTACATGATGTACTGGTCTGCAACATGGCTCTCTCTTGCATCAGGCAAAAAAGTCTTATCAAAGAAGGACCTGAGGAAGGAAACAGCTGCTCACTTTGGGATTAGGAGGGGTTGGCATGACGTTTTTTCTATTCCTGTAGCAGTTTCACTTCATTCAGTTGTACTAGAAAATGTTTGGACCTGAGGGCTTGTTCCCAAAATGCATCAAGTTTCTTTAACCACTGCCTGAGAAAACCATCATGCCAGTATGTTACCCACAGTACTCAGTGCTCACTAGTTAAGACCTGAAGGGCATTTTCTCAGATTTACTGAACAACATGCCAAAGACTTGGTAGAAAACTTGAAAACATATCCTGTCTATTTCTTATCTCTTCCTCCATATCTATAATCTTCAATCTCTTGATCCATAACTTTCCCAGTGTAGCTTTTCCTAACTGAATGGATCACAACATTATTCAAATAACACAGAGCAGAAGCGAAGTAAAGCTACAATTCTGTTTCAGTAGATATTGCATTTTAGCACCTACACTCACCATGTGTTGATTTGCTATGCTGCAGTGCTGATGGAAACCAACAGTGCACCTACATAACACATGAAGATTTGCTCAACTAAGTGAGAAATCCTGGATTCTTCTTGTAGATCATACATGATCTCTTGGCATTTGGCATGAATTGCAACAAATAGCTTGAAAGCAAAGAGAATTTGGCTCCTAACAGGTTATTCAGGAATATATTATCTTGCCTCCTTCAAATACAGAGAGGTTTAGCCAGCCTTACAAACCAAACAAGTAGAGCTGAACACACGCTCTCAGACAGTTCCTAAAGCTCTCAAGACATCTGTCTTTCAGATTTGCTTTCCTTTTCCATGGGTGTGTAGATTCTATCACTGAATGACATATGCCTGTCCAGTGTGTGGTTCAGCTTGAGGAGAGCTCTTCTGCAAGTTTGACAAGGCAAATAATTAAGTTTTCCTGTCACCTTTGATTTTACCAACTTAGTAAATATCCTTCTGGTGGGCGAGAATGGGTTGACTGCCTAAGATATAAATAAGGTGCCTATGGCTTCCTTATTGTTGTACTGTACAAGCAATACCCTTTGTGAGTATCACTTCTTGGTTTCTCTGACGTCCTTGCTTTGTGTGTTAGCAGCATTGATTTATTAGATGGGAAAAGTCTGTTTATGAGCAATTCCATGGAGGTCATTAAATCAAAGGCACAAAACAGTTGTCAAATGTTATCAGTGTTCAACCAGTAAAATCTGATACATGGCCATGACTCAGAAATCTAGATGTCATTAGCATTTTCAGTAAACACCAGCCCTGATTTTCTTCCTCTGGTTTCTCTTTACTTGGAGCACTTTCATGGACTATAATATACAGAGGGAAGGAAAAATACTAAATTCTAAACATAGCATGGACACTGCTTGATTCTGTCCATGAGTACAACACAGGTACATTCAAGCTAGTAGCTTTCCCATGTGAATATTTACTTCCCCAGGATGAATTGCTCTCCTAAGCCATGTTGTATAAGTGGGGAGTGGCTGAGGTCACTTGGTCTGTTCAGGCTGGAGAAGAGGAGATGAGGGCAGACCTCACTGCAGGTACAACTTCTTGTGAGGGGAAGAGGAGGGGCAGACACTGATCTCTTCTCAATGGTGACAGTGACAGGACCTGAGGGAATGGCCTGAAGTTGTGTCAGTTGGTATTAGGAAAAGGTTCTTCAGCCAGAGTACTGGAACAAGCTAACAACCCAACAGGTTGGGTATTGGAACAGGCTCCCCAGGAAAGGGGTTACAGCACTAAGCCTGACGGAGATCAAGAAGTGTTTGGGCAGTGCTCTCAGGCACAGGGTGTCATTCTTGGGGTTTGTGCTCTGCAGGGCCTGGAGCTGGATTTGATGAACCTTGTGAGTCCTTTCCTACTCAGCACAATCTTTGCTTTTGTGTAAATATTAACTTCTGAAAGGGTAATAAACAACCTTAGACTGTCCTCAATACAGTTTCAAACCTTCTCCAGTGATTTGTTCTTTGTGAACATACTGACATCTTGTGGTTCCATCTGAAACTGTGACTGGTTCACCTTCAGAAGAGAAATTTCTGCAAGGGACAATCTAATTTTTTACATAGGTTGCATTATTTTTCCTGATTCCAGGAAAGTAGGGGGAAAATTAGATGTTAAATTTGAAAAGAAGAATTTTTTAAAAGCAGCTGATTCTAAAGTGGCTGAACAGACTCTGTAACCTGGAACACTGAAGTGCAGAAATGCATTGTTTCTAGCAGAGCTACCAATGGTGAGACTCGGCTCTTTTTCCATCATTCACTGCACTGTCTTCAGATAGAAGGAGGTGAGGTAATTGTCTGGGGGGTGCCTTCTGAGGGTGACCCAGCCTTGTCCTTCTCCCCAGGCCCCTGGGCCAGTGCACACAGGCGCTGACCCAGACTGCTGCTGTGAACATCCATGCCTAGAAGATCTGTTCTGTTCATGCCCAAGAGAATTTCCAAATGCTGGCTAAATCAAGAATAAGGACAGCTGAGTAACAGGTGACATTCAGGCCACAAAACATCCCGTTTGTCACTAAAAATCTCACCTTTTCCATACAAGGAGTTTTAACAATGTCTGTGGAATTGCATTGATGGAAGCTGTAATGAAAGGGAAGAGGAAGAGGAAGAGGTGAAGAAGAAAGGCAGCAGATACAATATTTGGCTGTAAGGATTATTAATTTGTCATGGAACTACTCCAATTCATACATGCAAGTTGTTTCTTCTGGGCTGCATGAAAAAAGACCTTCTTCCCATGAAAGTGGTAGTCACAGTGAGGAGGGGAAACAAGTAACAGGAATGTTCTTAAAACCCACAAAGATTATGTGATCCACTTCTACCTCTGCCAAGCAGTGAAAGTGGACCAGGTGGTCACAAGCCAGTCATACATTACGCATGCAAAATACATGTGACAAGAGCTGCTGTGTCCTTGCAAGGAGCTTGAGGCTGAACAGCAGCACTGGGCACAGACAAAGCCCAAGGAGCCCACATTGCCTCCCCAAGGGGCACAGTGCACCCCCATGGTCAGCGTGCCCCACGCACACCAGCCAACTGCTAGACAGGCAGCTGCTCTGCCCTTCCCCGGCTTCCCTCCACCACTGGCCCAGGGACTTTCCTCCAAAACATCTACGGCCAAAACACACTTATCCAGAGATGGGCTGACATTTGTAAACCCTCTCTCTGCTTGAGACAGGAGGAAGATAATTATGTTAGGAAGGTAACCATTCAGCTCCCAACAAATTGCTGAGACAGGAAAGTTTTATCCCTTACAGTCTTTGTTTGGACACTCAGTTTTTTGCCTTGAAACAATCATGTTGATATCTCTTTGGGACAAATTCTCTGGATTAATTTCTGTGTTGATTCAGCATCTCTTCTCTCTTTTTCATGTAATGTCTAACTGACTCTGTGAAGGCACCGAGACTAGTCACCGTGGTGGGGAGCACGGCCAATATTTATCCCTGGCCATTAAAACATGCAGGAATGTCTTGCCCAAAGCCATGGTAGCCTTTGTGGATAATTAGGTATGAGGCTTAGTCTGAGGCTCAGGCTGCAATTACCATCCACATCTCTGTAGTGACTCCTGAAACTTAGATTCCCCTGAGACACCCTTGTTACAGTGGAGGGCATGGTGCAGGAGGAAAACTATGTGAGGAAGAGGGGTTGTACAGAATAGTACAACTGTTACTTGTTCATTTCAGGGCCTCCTGAAAAGTAATTAAAAAAAAAAAAAAGAAAAGGAAAAAGAAAAAAAGAAAAAGAAAAAGAAAAAAAAAAAAAACAAGCAGAGATCTTGTGAGGGAGACTGTTCCAGTTTTCATGTGAGCTCAGAGATAATACTGCATTGAATGGTCAGTTACTTCTTTCTCTAGCCTGCTTCTCCTGGAAAGAGCATTCCAGCTGCACACTGCTAAAATTAACTTCATGGCTGGAAAGCTCAAAGTATTTACACCAGAGGAAAAGGCTGGAGGTTGTACCTCTGGTCATTCCTGTTAAAGTTTAGGGTGTATTGCTCTCAATGTCAGCCTTTCAGGAACTGTGGAGAGTGTTTTACTTTAAGTAAGATCCATGCAGCAGTCCTCAGGAAGATCTGTGCAGTGCCTTAATTCATGCAGGATCTGCTGCATTTTAGGTATTTTGGGATGGACTTTTCTTAGAGCAAAAGAACCTGCAGCCTTTGCAAGATGAAAGCAACCTTTAGAGGACAGGAAGATTTCCCTCAAAAACATGAGGATTCGCTTTCTACAATCGGCTTTTGCAGCATGTCATTAAATCCATGCCAGCCTCTCCTCCTGGTTTTTGCCGCCAGCTTGGCTGAGCCTTAGTGATGCCCACAACGAGAGCATCTCTGACCTGCTCTGGCAGGGCACATGGCCACCCACAGCAAGAGTTTCCATGTGTGGGCTCCTTTGGCATGGATGGCAGGTGGAATTTGTGAGAGGGGAAGCAACAAGTAAATGTCAAGCTGTCTGCTCTGACCAGAAAGAAGACATATGGGGAGTGGAAAGGCTACCCTGCAGGTCTGGCCTCTCTGGGAACTCTGAGGTGCTCTCCCCAGCTCTGTAATGTAGTCTCTCTCATCCTTCCTTAAGTGATCTCAAAGGCTTGCAAGGGAAGGGATCAAAGTAAAATTATTATAAAAGGTTGTTTCAACTCATAAAATCCCTGACAAGGGAAAAATAGAAGCAGCAAATAGAAGTCACACAAAATTGGGATTAGGAAAATATCTTATCTGCTTCAACGGATTTTGAATCAGCCTTCAAGCCCATCAGAACTATATTTCGCCCTTACTGCCTTCAACATCATTCTCTGTCCCTGCACCTGAAATGTTGTGACAGCAGCAATTCTGATGGATATCTCTCCACATGCACCTACCTGGTCCTCAATAAGGGGCCACTTCCTATGGCTTAGCTGTGATGGAAGTGGTAACAGATGCTGCAACCAGGTAGAGAGAAGAGTGGACAAGAAAAGAGAGGGACAAAGTATTTTCCCATGCCTTTATCTGACAAGATTATCATTATTCTACCTTTCTGAAATGAAAACATTTGAAAAAGAGCAGTGCTAGGCTGAAATGAACAAAAAGTATTATTGATCTTTAAATGAAAATTATTATTAATCAATTTGGATTTTCTTTGTGTGTTGAAATGGCAGAGTTTGACAGCTCTTGCTTTACAATATCTATTTTCTTGCAGTCTCAAAATAGGCTAATCTTTCTGGAAAAAACTTCATGGGAAAATGCCACTTGTCTACTTTGCAGTGCACCACTTCACCCTGCCTCTTAATCTGTAAGGACACATGAGATTATGCCACCAGGCAGAAGGGACCACCTGCTTGGTTTATTGACTTTCTTTGCCTCATTTGTGCTGCTTATTTAAATCAGTTGTGGGTGTAATGAAAATAATGATCTCAGTAACTCGTGGTTGATCAGCTTCAGATCAGAGCCCTTGGGCACTAGAGCAGGTCCAAAGGTCATTACATCTATAGTATGTCAATAACTGAATATTTGTTGCTTGCCTTATTTTAAGCTTTCCTTGTATCTATCTCTGTGTTAAAAAAAAAAGTAAAATATGCAATACTATCTTAAAACGCCTCCTCCTGCCCAAGTGGATGGCAAAGTCCTGACTTAATCCTTCCTCACAAGGTGTTGCAAGTATGCTGTGTTCAACAGAATCAGATGGGCAACCACAAAAATTGGTGGTTTTCAGATTTGGATCACATTTTAAGGACGCATTTGTGTTAACGACTGTACAAGAAAACTGCTAATGCTTGCAGCAGTTTCACTAGAGCATCACCAGAGGGTGGCAGGACACTTTGTTGAGTCCACTGCTGCTGACTTGCAGTGCTGAGTTTTTACAGACACCCATCTCACCTCACCCTGCATTCATCCTCTTGATCCACAAAAGTTAGCCTCCTGAAAGAGCAAATGTTATTTATTATCTTTATCCTCTTGAAAGAGAGCACAGAAAATTGGGAGTGAAATCTGCATCAGAAGAGTTTTTGTTGTCTCTCTTGAATGACATCGTGCCTCACTGCTCAGTTTTAGTGGAAAGACCAAACTCACTCTTCTCATGCAATTGCAAGAGCAGTTACTGTCCTCTGACCTACCTTCAAAAGCAAATGCACTGAAATAGAACCTTGTTTTCTGCACGTCTCAGAGCTGTCTTTATGGAAAGTAGGTTTTAGAATCTTAGTTTCCAGAATGCAGTTTGCACAACTTTACATGGCTGTTGCTTAGCTGTGAGTACTTGCATAACCCACAGTACTTCCCTCTATGTAGCAGACTTCTTTTCTTTCAGCACTGATGGTCTTGGAGGGTTTCCCAACTAGGACCAAAGTGGTTCTTGTCAAGAAAGAAAGCAACTGAGGAAAAGAGGAAGACGTGCATGTCTCCCAGGAACTTCAACGCACTTCAAACACTTCCCACTCACTGGCATGAAGACAGAGAACTACAATGTTCATAGGTGCACCAGCATGTTGCTATTTTTCACTGTTGCCTTGGCCTGCTCAGTTTGGGAGTGTCTAAAGCATCTCTGCAGAAGGAGAAGGCTAGCCTGAGTGGAGACACTCAGCTCATCTGGCAGCTACTACACCAGGCTGTGTGTGGCTTGGCTGGACCAAGTAGTTTTCAGATAACCTTTTCTCCCAGGAGAAAAGAGGGTATTTTCTGCCCCATGCTAAAAAAAAAAAAAAAAAAGCTCTGGGCATTCATATATATTCAGCAACAGAATCATACAAGTGTGACTTGAACAGTTTTGGTCAGTTCCCACTAGATGATGCTGTAGCCCCTCCAGGGAAGAGAAGCTATTGCTGTCCAAAGGGGGGGAAGTACATCCCTAGTTTTATCTACAAGTTTAGCTGAAGCACTGTCTTTGCTCATCCGTGGACATCCAAACCCTACTCTTCACTTATACTAAGATCATTCTAAGCAAGGTGGTTTGCACTGATGACAAGATGATGTGCCAAGACGACCTCCCACTTAACAGGATATTCACGCCTGGGTGACAGCAGGCTTCCAGTGTTAGCCTGAAGTTCCAGATCTCTTCTGTCTTCCTCCTTTCTTCTGTATGTATGGGACATTATTTAGGGTATATTAACATCGGGGTTTGGTGGTCTATTTCCAGAATATATTTGCATCAACCAAGCAGGGCAGATGTCCAAAAATCCTGCCTCATTTAGCTGGAAGCTGAAACAACTCTTCTGGTAAATCTGTGATGCGGTAGCAATGGGGATCATAATTTTAGGAAAACAAACCTAAATTATCATCTTTCATGTTGTAGTGGTTGGGGAAAAAATGAGAGGAAGGGAAGTTGCATGCATATTCTCTGTGAGTGACTTTCTCAACGACACTCTCATTGAGAGTGACTTTTGCCAAATGCTGTTTACTTTTTGCTGTCAAATCTGTCTCAATTGCTTGAAAAGTGAGACTTGTTCCCCTCTGCTTCCTAAGTGACACACAGACTGAGTGTGAGAAACAGCCTGCCAATGGCTCCATCAGGAATCCTGTGTCAGTACAACAGCTGAAAAATAGAAGACACTTTGCCAAGTCTCCATCTTAGCCCATGGTCTCTCCTACTGCTCTTCCATGGGTGCAGTTATATGGCTAGAGCTTGGAGAAGGCTTGGCTCTACAAAATTCTTGTCCGTAGAGCTGTTCCTGTACTGCTGGAAAATTCAAAAGAAAAATAAGGCAAGAATCTTATTTCAGCCCAGACTGATCATAGACAGGTTACAACTGAGAGAAATTAAGCCTGGATAGCAGTAGATATGAATTTAGGAAGTCACATGAAATATGAGGGAGGGGTACAACAGATTAAATTAACTGTGTTTATTTCCAGGATTGCAAAAATCTCTACAGGCTTTAATGCAATCTTCACGGAGTAGCTGGACTCTAGAAGAAGCAGTCTTCAGTCTCTTGTCCTGTGAACACATCCTTTTCTACAGTGACCAGTTCAGTACATATGGGTGGTATTTATTTTGCCCTTACAAATTAAATAAGGAATTCTTGTTACCTACTTACAGTTGTGTCACAAAAAATAAATGTACTCTGAAACACAGGCTGTGACTTTTGTCTCCTCACTTCTTTTCTTAAGACATCTAAGTTTGCTTCTAAATTAAGATACTTGATTTGTCCTTGGCTTTCCAGGTGCTTCACAAGGAGTTAGATCCATATTTGACCAACTCACATGGTCAGTGCTGTAACTTTCAAAGTCTAGTTATAGCTGTGAAGATTTTTGGCTGGCAATATTTGGTGAAATAAAAATTCTTTCTGAGCTTGACCAAAATATATGACTTTTGTGCTACATTTCGCACAGCTGCAAAAAGTGAAGAACTCAAATGAGAGTGAACCACCTTCTTTGAGCTACCCCTTCCTGAACAAGCTGTTGACAAATGGGAAGCATAAATAGTATTTTAAAACCTAAGCATAACAGGAGAAAATTAGCACATTAAGTGATCTCAGATGCTTCCACATGAAAAGCCAACCCTTGTTCTCCCCTGTGAGAGACAAGGCAACACCATCACTTTTTACAGGGCAGAGGCCTGTATGAGGATGAATTGCAGGAGGCAAAAGCTTTGTGCCAGCCTCTCTCCTCCGCTTGATCCCCATAGGGGGCACATTATTGTCACTATGCTGTCTCCTCCCTACCTGCCTAACACCTTTATGCAAGAGAAAGGAAAAAGGAAACTTCATAAACCAGCAAACTAAATCAGAAACATTGGGGATTAACTCCATCATGGTCTTAGATATCTAGAGGATTTTGCACAGCCATACTCTGCCTTTGCACTGCTAATGCTTTGTCTAAAAAATCCTTGTCAGTTTGACAGAAAGAGCTAATTCTATGCAAAGACACTTTATGATTTAACTGACACTAGAATGGTGAAAATCTGTTTGTTCTCTGTACCTCAGATTCTCTAAGACAAGTATCATGGCTGTGATCCAGTCAAGCTTTTAGTATGAATCTACACTCTAAGTATGTGCATCATCTTATCAGATGCAAGCAGTAGAAAAATAAGAGCCATCATAACTGAAATGCTTACTGGATTGCATATATATGAATTTGTCTCTTTAAAATGGATGTTGAATATCCTCTTTGCATGTGCTTTTCATTGGTCCTCACTTGAACAGAAAGCCTCTTTAAGAAATATTTTGTAATCAAGCCAGTGGGGACAAAGGGAAACAGATTAACAAATGGCCCTGAAACAAGTAGGATGGCAATCTCCAGTTACCGTGAACTTGTAAATGTCTGTACAAACCTTTCATATGCTTGCAGAGTAAGTCTTGTTCTACATTATTTTTGGAATCTGGGTGGGGTCCTCCACTGTCGGTTCCAAACCTCTTCTGCTGTCTGTACAGGCTTCTCAGGCTATCCCATCACTGGGTGGTATCTCCAGGTCTGTCTGCTGTTCCAAGGCTCTGACCTAACAATTGTTATGTTTAAACAACACCCCTGGGAGTGAGCATTCCCTCCCTCTGTCTTCAGGAGGGGTGGGAAGCAGACTTTCAGCTCTCAGACATGGTTTGTGCTCTGTTCTTCCTGACTTTGCCCAGGTTAGCAGCATGCACAAACACACTCAAGAACTCAACTCCTGTGGTGACAAGCTAGATACAGCTTACAACAGAACACGTCCTGCTGCACCAGTAAATGGCATATTTCATGATAAACTGTAAGGCTGCTCTATCACATCTGTTGTACTTTGAGGCACCTGAATGAAACAGGACTTTCCATCTTGGCAGTGTTGAACAGCCAGTGCTTAAAGTATTGACCTGCTTACAAGCAGGGAAACATTCCAGTTATGTAAACAGCATTCCTAGAGTAAGCTGGTTTTAGCTGAGTCCATAACTTCTGTGTGTGCTGTTCCCTTTGCTGCCTCCACACACACAAATTCGTTTTTTTAGAACCACAGCCTGCTAAGTAACCTCTTAAGCAAGGGTTTCAATGTGTTCTTGTAAAAGCCAGCAAAAGATTTTGAAAAGAAACTGAGTGACCAGCTCTAAAATGCATTTCCAAAAGAAGCAAAAACTGCTATGCTAGATGAGGCCAAATGCTGCTCTGAGCAGCAATTGTTTCCAACAACAGTTGCTAATGACAGTTTAAGAAAACTTTACAAGGAATAGTTTAGACCTCTTTTTTTTCCTCCTGCTCTTCTTTTTCTTCTTTGTCTTCTTTTTCTTTCTCTTTCTCTTCTTTTTCTTTCTCTTCTTCTTCTTCTTCTTCTTCTTCTTCTTTCTTCCTCTTTTTCTGTTTTCTTTTTCTTCCTCTTTTTCTTCTTCTTGAAGTACTGACTACAACAAAGATTAACAGCCATACATAGTTGTCTTCCTTGTATCTATTGAACCTGTTTTAACCTCTTAATGTCACTGTCCTCTGCAAAATTCCCTCCCAGTGATTTTCAATCCAACTTCTGTAGTGTGTATAGTAGAAAAGAGGTCAAAAAAAGAGGGAAAGAACATATTTCTGATGGATTAAATTGTCTGCTTCTCATTTTAAATCCATTGCTTCTAACTCTTGAATCATTAGCAGTAATAATTCTCAATCCTCTACACTTTCACTTTTTATAGTTACATTCTCAATCATCATGTTCCCAGAAGCAAGAGTAATTTCACATATATGATGGGTTTTCTGTTCTTTTGTTTGCTCTGACTTTGAAATGAGGCAAGAAAAGAGGCATATAATGTTACTGATTTGGCTACATGACCAGTTCATAAAGGACTGGAATGTTTTTTATTCTATCTTTCTCTCTGCAGCTATAAGAGAAAGCTGGATCTTATTTTTTGCCCCACAATATATACAGAGACTTGAAATGCATGGAGTGCAAGAATATTGTCACAGCAATGCACAGTGGGCTCTGGTTTTCCTTCTTTTGGATTGGACCTCCACCATGACCACAGCAACAGAAGACAGGTGGAAATTATGCTTGAAGTAAAAATACAAATCTGAGGTTCTTCTTGTGCAGCTCAAGCTCACTTCTTCACTCATTTGTTCAGGAATGTTGTCAGCAGTGTATGCTGCAATCAATCCAATCCTACATTCATCCTACTAAATTGACTTCACCCTATCAACAAAAATGTGATAAATTCTGGTTCATTGCCTTTTCAAATTCAGCGTGAACAAATAACTACCTAACGTGGAGTGCAATTATTTCACCTTGTCTTGACTCTTTCAGATGTATTTCAGGCAGAAGACAGAGCAGAACAGACAGATTACCTTCACCTATTTGATTACTAGTATACACGGAGTCCTCAAAGTAAGGCTTCTCTGGAATGTCAGAGATAACTAAAGCCTCACACAACTATACAAACAGCTCAGAACAATAAAGTGATCCATGCAATTTCCTGTATTGTCTCTCTGGAGTCCATGGGCTCATGAGGCTCCTAAGTGAGCAGGAAAAAGACAACCAGCTCAGCCAAAAAGAGAGGTACTGCCATAAAACAAACACTCTGCAAGAGCTGTGTCAGCTGCAGTGGGTGTTATTTCACCTTTCAAACTGCAATCAAAATTGCAATTACCAGGAAAAAGAAACAGCTTGGGAAGTTTGAAGAATGTGTGTGTCAGTTCTTGCTCAGAAGCCATAATTCTACTTTGATGCCAGCATAAGCATTTATAAATGTGGAAAACACATTAGGAAAACCTAATTTTCAGGTGCACACCAGAGTTTCATTTCACATAAACAGATGGAAATGGGGATCATGTTCTCAAATGTTGAATACTGCCCTCTTTCTACTGATTCCAGGGAGAGTTGTGTTGGTGGGTGCATTGTTTTGCAAAATGTAGCTAATCTGAGCAGCATGTAGCATTATATACACAACTGTTCACATTAACTGTTGAAAAGTCCATGGATTTGAGGAATGGGATGTTTTTCCCTATAGCTTTTTATCCCTGATGGATTTTCCTTTTTTAATTACTTTGAATTTTTTTTAAAAGTATCTCTATTCCAATTTGAAGATTAAGTCAGATGCTTTTTAAAATAAGTAGCAAATGTTTACTTTCCACCCTGTTTTTGTCATTTGGGTGTGAGACAATAAAACTGATGTTCAGTTTAAGCCAACCTTAAAGGACTCTGTATATCATCCACATAATGCCGCATCTTCACTAGAAATAAGCTTATAAATAAAATCAGAAGAACAGCATGAAGCCAACAGACCTACAAGCCCTTCTTTCTATCAACACATACTCTTGTTAAGCACTTGGTAAACTACTATGAATAGCTGTTGTTTAATTGGTTAGTAGTTGGTTAATTGGTTAATAGTTGATTGGTTAATTGGTTAATAGTTGTTGGCCAGTTAAAGAATCCAGCAATATTTGTATGGAGTAGCTAGCCCTGTGAGAGGCACAGCATTAATTTAGACTAATTCAGTGTGTGCAGCAAGACTAATTCTGTCAGCACTCTTTATTTATTATATAACTCCTGCCTCACTCAGAGCAAGCAGCTTTGTTCCAACAGCCAAGAAGACAAGATATCTGTGTTATTTCCCAGCCTCTGAGGAACCACTTTTACAATCTGAATGTATCCCTAAAACTTTTCAAGTGGTCTTAAATATATGATTAAGGTAGCAGCCAGAGTGCATGTTTCCTGTGGCTCTCTGAAAAAAAAGTGGTGTTCTAGACAAAATTTAAAACATTTGGAAGGTAAAAACAACAGAATTTGCCAGAGCATGGCTGTTTCACAACAGCTCTCAAGTCTTCAAAACTTATTTTCAACATGTGCTAAAGGAAAAACAAAGCACTTTCAATGTTTTTAGGAGGCAGAGTCATTACAAAATGGATCTGCCCTGACACAGAAGTCCTGAGCACACACTTTCCACCTCTCAGCAGCAGATCTGTCATGTTTGGCTTGAGAATCCTCTCAAACTGTATGTAAGACAAAATCATGTTTGGTAAATCGTTTTGAAAGACTTTGGGCATATCTAGTGAGTCTATGAACTCTAAACCAAGTTCCACTTTGCAGTTCTGACTGGTCCATACCAGCCACAGCTCAAAGGCAAAGGAGACAACAGAAATACTCTGGGTAACCTTTCTAGGATACTAGGATTATTTTTTTTTTTTTAGATAGGGAAATTAAGTTGTGCTTTTAAAAATATTTTAGTCCTTTCTTAGTCCTACAATTACTGTCTGAATATAATTCTACCTGTTCCTCTTAAAAATAAATTTTAAAAAACAAAATAAAACAAAAGCACAAACAAACCTGCAGTGTGGAGACCATTTAAAAAAATAATGTCAGTAGAGCAGAGCCATAAGCTTTCCAGAGGACTCATGTACTTCATGCTGCTTTTACTTGTTCTCACAGTGCAGGAGCACATTTTGTATGTTCTATATGTTCACCCATAGGATGCCAGAACATTTGCCAGTGAACTTAGCATTTTGCCATTTAACCTTTAGCCACAACTATGTAGACTATTTAACAAGGCAGGCCAAGGAAGTTAAACTTTTTAAGCATACTTGTGTAGTGATCTTAGAATCTTAATGTGTAAGTGGTCAAGTCTTTTTAAATTCAGAGCCCAGAAAAATAAATGAGCTCTCCCATTTTACTTTATGTGACTGTCAAAGATTATTTTATGAAACAATAATCAATGTGACTTTCCAAGGTCATGTGCATGTTAGTGACAGAATTCAAATATAAAATGTCAATGCACTCCTAATTAGGTCAAGATGTCTGAGCAAAATTCCTTCTGTCCAAAGCATCCTCTTATTTCATGTGCAGGATAATTAAAATAAATTATGCTCATGAGAAAAGCCATGCTCTAACATCAAAATCCCATTTATCTAGATAAGTCTCAAATCCTTCCTTGTTTTGTTCTGATGAAGTTCATCTGTCTTTATTTGCAATTGATCTGGCTTTGCTTAAGCTTAGTGCAGTGGGTTGTTGGGGAATTTTTGCCTCTGTATCTTCCATTATTCAGTTTAAATCATTGAAAATAGGAGTCCTTAGCCCCTTCTGCTTTGCAGCTCCCCTCATGCTCTTTATCTTAACCTTTGTTAGTGACCTTTAAGCCTCCATTCTTGGCTAGCCTCAAGAAGCAACAATCCAGAGTTGTCAACAGGTCCATTTCACCCTGAGGTCATAAGGTGAGGCAATGGTTTAGATTTCAGGGAAACACCACACTTTGGTCATGGGTATAACAGTGGACAGTTCATTTCACTGCATCTGTACTCTGGGGAGAAGGCTTGAGACAGGCAGTCGTGCCAAAGACACAGGAAGAGGATGAAATTCTCTAATATTTATTTTTCTAATAGATACTTAATTTCCTGCTCTTCCTTTTCAGTATTTACATTAGAAAAGTACCTCCAGCTCCATTGCATTCTACAGCACTGTTCATTGGTAGCAATCATACTTACCCATAATGGCATATTCAACACCAAAAAGGATGGCTGACCCTAGCCCTTAAAACTGGACCAGCACCCTCCCTTCTTTCCTATCACCTGGAATAAGAAGACTAGCCATGACATGTAAAGGGCAACTGCTTCCCTTATACCCCATAGCTTCCCAAGAATTCATCATCCTTCTACTCTGGGTTTTTCTGAGGTGTTCTCTAGGGGAAGGGAGGTTGCCCCTGAGTGTTGATGCTGTAGAAAGATGTATCCTTGCAGTAAACTTTCAAATGTCCTCACAGAAGAAAAAAGCAAAAGTAAACAATTACAGGGAAATTATGAAAGAGGAAAAATTCATATTTAATAGAGAGAGGGAAATTAATGCTCAACTAGGTCCTGCTTACATTCGGTATTTTAAAAGGTTCTTGCTTTAACCTATGCAGCTGATAATAAAGTAACAAAATTTAGTAAAGAAAATAACAAATTTCAATACTGTCACTAGTCTTTCACAGAAAGAAACATATCTGTGTTCTTGTAGCCTTTCATTAAGGACAAAAAGCAGTTTCCATTATTATCTCCATTTCAGTTCTGCACACTTCACTTGGGAGTTGAAATTCTGTACTCTTCTTTTGAAAAGCAATTATTTAATGACTTCAGAGTGAATTTTATCTGTCACTGGACTTGGTTTTGATTTCAAGAGGTTTTATCAAGCATGTCTTTCCTAACCAGAGTTACATACATGAACTGAAGCATTAAATGCATGTATGCATATCAATTTTTTATGACTTTTGGTAGGCCTGCTGGCGACTCCTGCAACTATGAACTTGAGATTGCATGGGACAAAACAAAAGAAGAAAAATTGAGAATTTTATTTATCATAAATCTATGGGAGTGTAAGAATAATTTTCAGTATCATAATAAATTATTTTTTAAGAATACCACAGTAGTAAAGTTCAGTTAAAATTTTATGTAGCATTAGGCTTCCTCTTCCCTCTTGTCTATACAGATTTTTTAAGGGTTCAACAAAGAAAAGGAACCCTTAAAAAAACATGTGGATGTACTTTATGCATTTTTTAACGTGTACTTTATGCATTTTTCAACATTAAAACTTTCCCAACATGTAATCAACAATACAGATTTTTAATATACTGTAGTCCTTTTTCTCACATTTTTAAAAAACACAGTAATATTACACTCCTAATCAGTTTATTTTTGCAAGTGTGACATGAAAATCTGCAAAATTCCTGGTTAGGAAAACTGAACAATTCTTAGAAGGAACAAGACATTTTGACCTTCTATAGTTCTTAAAGAGCTTATCAATTAAAGGATACTAAATCTCTATGGGGGGAAAAAAATTACCCTTTTTCAGTGGTTGTGATAAGAGGTCTGGAAATACATCTGGAAACCACTCCGCTGTTTCTTCATTCCTCTAATTTTAAGTAAATAAGATTTGTTCCATGTTTTTTAATCCAAACCACCATGTCTACATGAAAGTTAAAATCTTCATCAACAGTGACAAGAGACAAGAAGAAAGCAAGCTTCTGCTCACATGGGTCTAGCACATAGAAGCAGAGGAAAAAGGTGTTCTTATCCCCAGTAAAAAGAACGATTTTATGATTGGGTCCCAGTGAAGCTGGTGTGTTTTAAGGTGCTTAGTTTACATAAATGGCTAATTGTTAGGTATTCACGATATTTTGCCCGATGTCTGGGAGGAATGATGAGGAGGACTCCATCTTATCAGAAGGCTAATTAATTACTTTATTATACTATATTATTCTATATTACATTACACTATATTACATTACATCTAAACTGAATCTGCAGAAGCACCCAACTCAACTGAGCTGCTCAGAATCTCGTGACTGTCAGCTGACAGCCCTGACACACACACATGCTTGGCCCTGATAGGCCAAGGAAACAAAACACCATCACTTTGGGTAAACAATCTCCAAATTACATTCTTCTTTTGCACAAATACAGGCACAGCAAATGAGACAAAAATTGTTCTGAACATTCTTTTCTCTGCTTCTCTCACTGCTTTTCTCAGGATCAGAGAATGTGAATCCCATAGTTGGGAGTATCTACAATGTTCTTCAAGAGTTATCCTATGGTCTTTACTGGAAGGGCAGGGACAGTCATTTCTGGAAGCTTGTCCATTTTTGAGATACTAACAACAAAGATAGTATGCCCTCATTACTGTTATTAAGTAACAAAATTGCTTCCAAATACCTTATTCTTTCCTTTTTAAATTACATTATGCGATGCAACCTGTAAACACCCTAACAAGCTTTATCTAACAAGTGTAACCCATGGGCTGACACTTGCATATGCACAAAGAAAACAACACTGCAACAAAAAAGTGAAGCAATTCTTGTACTTCTGAAGAATAAAAAAAAAGCATTCCTTGTGGAATGATTTTGCAAGTGCGTGTAATCAATTGTAAATAAATGGGAAAATTGGGTTTATAAGCAAGAAGCTTTGAGCGTAAAAGACTATTTAAACTGGGGTGAAATAAGCCATTGCTTTCATTCACAGAGATAATTTTCAAACCAATTATGTTCTTTTATGGCACTTCTGATGTCAAGAAAGACCTTTTAAGGATTGTATCTAAGGAGATATTTTAGTCAGTTCATTGTGGAAATAATGGTATCCTGAATATATGAACAGAAATTGTCCCCCTTTTCTTGGTGTGTATATATCATCACCACCTGAGTCTACTCAAATTTAAAATTAGAATTTAAAATCAGTGTAGAAGCCTGCACAGGTGCCATCTGTATTTGGAGGCCTAAAGGGTCTATTTGAAAGATCAGAACACAACCTGCTTACTGAATCCTGATATCATGGTACTGCACTGATAAGTTTAAAAGAGGGGGTAAAATCAAGAGCGTATGTTTTGTGTGTACAGTCAAATGATGAGGAAGGAAAATGCAAATGCAAAGCTTGGAAGGAGAACCACCAATAGAAAAGAAAAAAGCAAAATAGAATGAAAATACTTCCACATACAATTCATGATCCAGGATCTTCAGTTCCTGCTTAATGGCTACTACTAACAAGCCATGGAATTTCCCTTCCTGCATGTGAATAGGTATTATTTATATCCTGCAACATAAGTTCTCTACACTGCTCTAAGATGATTCCAGCCCAGGTTTCTGGTGAACACCTGTGGTTAAAGCTTCAACTCATATAATCTTAAGAGACTTGATCTGAGCCAACTCTAAATTGATTGATTCTCTTAGAGGTCCATAGGCTATGACAATCGTACCAGGATCCACCAAACTGTCATAACTCACCTAGACAATGGGGTTGTAACATCCCTGATGATGGAGACTGCAAAGCTGCAAGAAGTAGATTCTAATTGAAGCTGATCTTGGTCATGCAGCTCTGTTAAGTGCATGGTACTGATAACAGCTCTGTAACCTACCACGTCTTAGGATGAGACCCTGCTGAAGCAGAATGAGGTCCTCTCTGCTCAGTTACCCTCAGCCAAAGCTCTTCCCTCCCTGGGCATCTCTGTCCATGCCCACTGCACTCACTATAGAGACAGACTGTTTATTCACTGATGACAAAGACTACATCACAGCAACAGAATGGAGATCCTGAGACCAAATCTATCCCAAAACTTGCTATTTAATGCAAACTAAACCAGTAATTGAATAATAAAGACTTGTGAACATGGCACTGAAAAAACAGATGAAATTACAATGGCTTTAAATTACAGTTTCAGTTAACTGTGCCGGGAACAAGAAGAGAGTACAAAGGTATACATAGGTAGAACAGCTTTATAAAATGAAAGAGTAGTACAGTACCACTAAGTTGATTAGATATGACTTTTCATCATTACATTTTTGCACACCTCAGGTAATTTCAGTGGGGAAAATTAATTTATTCCTGTTTATAACAAAAATAGGCTTTATACAACATACAGTAAATTTATTCCAAGAAATATATTCTACATCTTTTTCCCCAAGATATTTTCATGAATAGTGACAGTACTGACACATACAACAATTTTTTCAAAGTAGTATGTGAGGTTTTTTTACTGGTTGCCCATTGACAAAAGATCATACAAATCATCTTCTACCATACACTTCTCAAAGAGATAGCAATTAACTTTATTGATTGCCTTTCTGATAATAATCATTATTTTATTTCATTTGAGGATCATGCTTTACGTGCTGAGAAAATTCATCTAATGTAAATATCAAAAACAATAGAAGTGAGAGCATATGTTGACTGAAGTAGATTCATCTCTCTCCTTTTTAGTCATGCAATACTGGTCTGCTGACACATGCGCAGAAAATCTTTGTGACAAGTAGACAAAATACAAGACCATGGAAAAGGTAGAAAGCAAGATACAATTCCAGACATGATTACTGTACAGAGAGGGGAGTACACTAAGACACTGATGTGTCTTCTTGCACCAGACAGACGGACTTAGGGCTATCACTTACATGGACACATAGGCGTGAAGACAGAAAGGCAATTCTTTCCTCCTCACAAGAGAATACAGGTAGAACATTTAGATGATTAGCTTCAGACTCAAATCTGGGATTCCGAAATGGTGCCAACTGCGATGTCTCCATGGGCTTCACTGATTTCCAAAGTCCATCCAAACTTTGGCGTCTTTCTTAGACCTTACTTTGGCAAAATTTCCATCAGTAATAAATATGAACTATGCTTGAATATGCATGGAAGAATTAGTCCCAGCACACTGAGTCTCAGTTTGAGTTCCTGATGTTTATTTTTGTTTTGCTGAAATCTTAGTATTATCTAGCCTTTGTTAAGCAGGCAAGAAAGGAGACACTTTGGACTGTTAACAATAAGAGGCTATAACCTGTTTGTCCATTCAACCAGAAAATAAAAAAAACCCACATGAACCAAATAGGTCAGACTGCTTAAAGACATCTTAAGCTTATTCAAAAACACTTTTTTGGTTTAACTTCTGCAAACACATAGACCTTTAGTGTGATTTTCAGTGGGCGAGGGAACCAAATGCAAAACACAGCATGTCCTCCTTTCTGTTTGCTTTAACTTCTGATAGGCTGACAAAAGGAATGTGGCATGGTTGTGTGAGTGACTTCAAACAAGGGTTTGTAAGCTCTTGGGGTGCTGGGTGTACCTGCTGTTAGGACAGAAAAGATGCAGCAGATGTCTAGAAGAGTACAGGATTGAGGCCAACACTTTTCCAGCTGTCCCAGTATTGTAACACGACTGTTGGCTGGGATGCCCCAATGCTGCCCTCATTAATGTGTAAAACAGGTAACTGGACCTTTCTGCTGATCTAGCTTTCATTTTAGTTTTTGTCTGCTCGCATCCTGAGCTCAAAGTTAATTATTACTGCTGTCCCTGAAGTTAGCTAAGAAACTCACATTTCTTTCTGTAAGACAGAAAGAGTGCATTCTTTCTCTAACCTTGTATATTTTCTTTCTTATGGCACTGTGATTGTAAGAGCTCTTTGTCCTAGATGTGTATCACAGTAATTCTGAAAGCACTTCAATTTCTCACATCTTCAGTCCTGGGTTGGCTTAATTTCAAAACAATATTGTGGGTAATGTGCATAAAAACTCATATACAGAGGGAGAGTGAGGTTGTATGAATATAGTGAGCCAAACTAGAATAAGGATCTATGTGCAAGTCTTTTAACTAATATATTCCAGGAAACAGTTCCACCTAATTTAACTAAACACTTTAAACTAATATATTCTAGGAAACAATTTAAAGATAGGCAAGTATATTTAATACTTTTTTAAAATCTGGAGTACACCGCTAATGCTTTCAGAGGTGGAAGAGATTGTTTGTACTTTGTTGGAGAACACTGGCACTGGGAGGATTTTTATTCCACAGTTTTTCTGAACACAAATGTTGAGGCACCCTCTGTATTGCTATATGGCTTAGAGTTCAAGTGCTTGACTACACACTGGTGTGTGAGGCATCTCCTTTTAAGAGAGGTCCCAATATATTCACTTAATGTGATGTAATTTTTTTTTATTAGAAATGATAGTGAAATCTCTCTCTGTTCATCAACTCTGTTTTTCCTCATAATATATTATCCTATTCCTTTTTCTGTGTTGTGTTCCACTAGCTGGAAATTAAACCCCAAGTTGGCCACTCCCCTTCCCCCCACCCCTTCTGGTAAAGTGAAGGACAACAGCAGAGACTTTGGGATGAGGTAATGATTTCTAGAAAGCACAAAGCAGTGAAGTAAGACATGCACCATAACAGCAACATTAACAATATTAACAAAAAGAGAATGTGTTTTACCCACAGAAAGGTATTCACCACCTGGAACAAAACCATGATGGCATGGGTAGGCTACAACCTCATGGCTTCCCCAGGCAAAGGCACTCACACAGCCCTGCAACCAGGACACCATCACACCTCTTTTCAGTTGTTGCCACCAAGCTGAAGAGAATTTCTTGTCTGAGAGCTGTATTTTCATCATAGTAACTTAAATGCACATCCAAAATATTTCATATTCACATGCAATACTAGAAGTTGTGTGAATTTTAATAAGGCAGCTGTATCCCTCAAAACCGGAGTCCTTTCTTTAACCACAGATAAAAGTCACACTTCTCCTGCTTGTGAGTTTCAGTTGCAATTGGGAAGAACTGCTCTTCCCAAACCTTCTTTCCCTTACTCCTTAAACTTCAGGACCTCTGGAAATTACAGAACTGCACTACTCACTCAGAAAAGCACTTTCCTGTCATGTTTGTGAAGGCCATTTCTTAGATGCTTTGGAGCCTATTTGACATAGCAAAGAGAGTTTATAAATTTTCCCTCATTATCCTAGAGCACTGCTCTGCTGGGTTAGTGTAGAATATCTTGAGAAGGACAATCACACAATCAGCAGTACCTCCATGCTGTAAGTTAGCAGAGTGAAAGACTGACAGTGCCTTTGTACTTCAAGGCTAAAATACACAGCAAGTTTTGAAAAAACAACCTGGAATAGCCCATCTACCAAACCCATTTTTGTATTGTATTCAGCTTATTTAGGAGAATAAAATGTCATAAACAGGCTTCACCTCACAAACTTTGTCTACATCTTTTGTCCTGCCCCACTGGAGGTTTCAGAATCTTAAGTTACCTTGAATATGAACCTGTCTTTTATGATCAAAGGTTTTCTTTTATGATCAAAGGTTTCCTCCCAAGTTTTTCTCACATTCAATGTTTGCCTGGATCTTTCAAAAATCATACAGCACATACTTCAGGGTGCAGAATATGGCAAAACATACTCACTCTAGCATGAATGTTACAGGCCAAAGACAGACTGACAGTGTGCTTATGGATCAAGTATGCTTCATGAATTCTGAAAAGCTTAACTTAGAAGTGTAGTGAACATCTGCTGTGCAAACAGAGACCAGCAGATGTTTTGATTTTGCCTACCTTTTTTTTATCTTGGAAGCTAGCCATATGATATCCTTATTGTGTATTGGGCTTGTTCACCAGTGAAAACAAGATTCTTATGACTAAACTTCATCATTGTCTGAATACTGAGAAGCAATATAAATCTTGTTTTTCTTTTTTTATAACTTGAGCTAATAACCCATAATTTGGCTCATTCAAATGCTTGTTTGCTCTGCTGAAAACTAAAACACACAGACCTCTGCCTGAAAGGAGCAATTTTTGGCAGACTGACACTTCTCCTCCTACAAAATGATCTTTTTCCAAAGCCATGTGGACAGACATTTTGCTCTCATTTAAGTGCTATGTCTTCTCTTCCGTCTGTGTCAGAACTCCCAGAGGTGTCAATGAGATCTGTGTGTGTAAATCAAAACTGACTGCCTTCAATTTGTGTGTGTTTAAACAGTATTTATGTGGGAAGTCTGGACTTCAAGTTTCTAGCCCTGGAAAATCTATCTTAAAATAATTACAGCCAGTGAATTATTGGTATTTGAAAGGATTGCAAAGTATCTCTCCCAACTTTTAATGATAAAAAAGTGATTATTTAAGAGCTTAATCTCCTTTTATTCTTCCTTCTTGAGAATACTCTTATATTTATAGAAAATTCTTTGTTTCCTCCATATGTTCTGTTTACGACTGAGGCCTAAAATGGCCAAAAAAATCCTCTCAGATTTTATGACTAAGATCTTGATAGCCTAACTTTGGTTCCTCAGTACTGAATGCACAATGCATCCTGTAAAATGCTCTCCTCCACTGTCCTTTCACTATTGCCCCTAAAAAAACATTTTGAAATTTTTACTGTCAGAAAGTGCTGAGACAGTGTGTTCCAGCAATGTATTCCAACATAGGGAGCTTCCAAGAGCAGACCCTGCTTTGCAACAAGACTGCAGTCTTGCTTGAACTTTGCTATAGGCTGGGGGCAATGAATGAAGCTGCAAGCAGGTAAGGCGGTGGTGAGGGTTCTTACCAAGGGAGGTGAAGGTTCTCAGCCAAGAGGAGGAGACACATCCCAGGACTCAGGAGCTGGACGGGTTCTTTCTCCTAAACGGCACAGGAAGAAAGAGGATGAAGCAACTTCCCAAAGCCCTTTCTTTCTCCCGCTTTCCTAGAACAGCCCTGCTGCTTTCATTTAAAGAGATTGAACATATTTCTACCCCTACTCTGTAAACGCTGTTCCTAAAAGCTTTCCTCCCCGTGTAGTTCCTTAAACACCCCCTGCTGAAATACTCCTTAAACACCCCCTGCTGAAATACTTCCCTGACATCTGCAAGGGGAAGTGGACAGCACAGAGTAATCCTGTACCCTGGCAAAGGCTGAAGGAGAAGAAAGCCTAGCTCTGTTAGCTACACACTGTGTTAGATTTCCCCAGATGGACACTGTGGGCTTGAGCACAAAGAGAGTCTTAGAACAAGCTTAACTAACATCAGGCTCTGATTTCTGTTCTTAAGCTGTCATTTTATCTCTAGTTTAGCGAAAATCTAGAATGCTGTAAAATTCCTGCAGAAGATCTAACATTTCACTTGCAGCTGGGTTTCCACTGTGGTACAAAGTGCTAGCAGAACATCCTTACCGTAAAAACAAAAATGACCTGCATTCCTTCAAAAATTGTAGGGTATGTGATATTGTGGTGCTGCCTCTGCAGGCACAAATACTGTGTGGGCTGAGTACAAGGATGTGCTCTGTCCAGCTGTATTTGGGGGAACATGAAGGGGGGGAAACACAATGCTTTTCTTCTCCATATTTGGAAAGATGCTTGGCCATGTTTCATTGAGTAATTCAAGCAAAAAGCTATTTGGCTAAAGGACAGCAATCCTCAGACTGTTTGTTTGCAGAAGGGTTTTTAACTGGGGGTAAAGATTTCCCTTTTGTTTAGTAATCAGAGTGGTGTTAAATGACCATATGATCTTGTGGGGAGACAGTAAAGAATTACTGGAATTCACCAAGTCTGTGGATTTTAATAAGACAATTTAAGAGATACAGTAATGTGATTGTAAAAGCAGCTGAAGAGGTGCTCTTAAGCTTTCCTTTTCAGGGCAGTCAGCCCTCTTCTGTCACACGACAAAGGCAATTTATTCACAAGATCTAATTTTTTTTTTTTTTATTACCTACTATTTGGTAATGGAATGGAGCCACAGACCAGCACCACCTTCTTAAGTACCCTGTCATCAGAAGTCACATTAAACCTGCATTTTCTGTTCAAGTAATGAAGCCCAGGGCAGATATTTTGACCTTCAGGGACACTTAAAGTGGAAAAAAACTCCTTCTGCTCTCCACCTCCCCATCTGCTACAGATCAGTATGAACCAAAGAACAAATAATATGCATGAATACAACAGGGAAAAGACCATCAAAAGAAGAGGGCTTAAGCACACCAACATGGAAAGGATTTGTAAAAAGCTGGCAGGCAGGCTTGGAGAAGGCAATTTCATTACAACAGAGATTTTCCCTGAATATGCTGCTTTCAGAAAAGCTTAGTGAACATATAGTGAACAGAATGCTTGCTGCTTACACATACATACATGACCTTCACCATCTGCAAGACAACATTTTCTTTTGCAAGTACAGCCTCATGGATAAAATACTTTCTTGAGGATTTTGCATGCCAAGTCCAAGCTTTTAAGTTTCAGTTTATTCCAGACATTATTCTAGGGTTTTGTGAAGTCACATCAGGAGCAGACTTGAATTCTTTGGCTGCCCTCACTCTTTCCCTCTTACCATTGGATTTCCTTTACTACAGATGCTGATGCTAACTTCTCAGCGTCTTGTAATGCGTTAGTGTCTCCTCTCTGCAGAAATAGATTGAATGTCACTCAATGTAAAGAGACGTACCTTTGTTATATACAAGGAAAAATATATTAGAAGAATTATTCACTAAATGCAAGTTACTGATTCTTTTCAAAGCCGTTTGCACACTAAGTATCCATGGACTGAAATTTCCCCCTGACATTCAAATTTTTCCTGGATTTTGTTTCACATCAGTACTGTGCTAGCATCTCAGTCTTGCATCCATAGCCAAAGTTCAGCTGTTCGCTTCTTTATTCCTCTACTATTGCAAACTTCCTGTGTGATAGATATATTTACATCTTGCATTGATGAGTTCACTCTGCAGCCCTGTACACATGTTTATTTTTGTTAAACCAGTAAGAGCTTCTGTGCAGTATGACTGGAGAGTTTGTGTGACTTAGGAAAATACATGCTTTCAAAAATTGTATGTGTATCAAGGATTCATTTAGAACTGCATGTTATTTTTTGCATTCATAATTCTGATGAGATCACCAAGACTGAAATTAACTACTGTGTTTTCACCATTAGTCATACCTGATTGTACACTGGCAACGGGCCACTGACATGAATTGTTCTTCCTTTGCTAAAAGTGTTTTCAGTACGTCTTTGCTTCTGAGTCGTAAAATGTGTGACATTTATAAATATGAATCTGGGAATATGTAAATATGGGTGAAACAAGGAACTGACAGATAGTTTTCCAACAAGCTAACCCAGACTAAAGTACTTTTTATGATCTGAAAACTCAGGGGTGATAGCAGAACATCATAATTGCAATGATCCTCTTTAGTTAGGAGCGCCTTGAGAAATCAGACTCATCTTGCCTGTACTTTCCCATTCTTTCATTCTGGTTTGTGCAAAGACCAACAGTCTTGTAGACTTGTGCAATATAGATGAGAAGACTAAGTATACTAGTGGTGTGGTGTGACCACAGTGGATGCAATTAGAGCATCATTTCTTTAATCTTCCAAAGACCAGTTGAGCAAATCAACTTGCTGAGGACTTCAGTGGTTGTAGCAATTTTCAGGTACCCTTTCAAGACAAAAGGTCTCATAGTAGCCCAAGTATGATATTGTCTATTTCATTTCACTATAACATGAACAGAAACTGACCAGTCCATCACATAGTACATTCTTCAGTACCAGAACTGCTTTTCACATATGCCTCTGCAAGTGTCTTATTTTTATTTTCTCTTCAAGCACTGAGTTGCAGAAGTGTACCCAAGAAACAGATTTTTGTGAAGCACTTGGACTACTCCATAAACATAAAACACGTAAAAACAAGTTATGTGTATATCAGATGCATCATTTCCCTAATTAAATAATATTTTCTGTTACTTAGTCTCTTGTCACTTGCAGTGAAATTTGAGTATTGCTGGGTAGCCAAAAGGACGGGATCAACTTTCCATCAGCTAAAAGCCTCAATGTGTAAGGAATGTATAATTCAACCAAATGTAAATGTAAATGTGGGGCTGAACTTGCAAATGCATCAATGTACCTGTGTATTCCATCGTGCTGTGATGTCAACAGAAGCAAAGTCAGGAAGAGGAGTGGAAAATGAGTAAAAGAAGGAAAACATCAACAAAAGGCCAAAAGTTGCAATCAGGTTTACATGACTAGTTTGTCGCAGGGAAATTTTTCTGAGACTGTTACTCCTGGAAATGCAGTTGATCAAGAAACAGTAGAAAAGTGTTCCATTTGAAACCACTGGCTAAAACAAACCCAAGTTCTCAACTCATAATATTCTTGAGAATTAAATCTGTACTGAGATTGATTGAAGGATTGTGGGTTTTGAATTTGGCAGGAGGTCTCATTGCGAGTGTATCTCTCTCCTAAAGTGATTCACAGACAGCAAGACAGCACAGGACCTTTTCAGAGAAATGGCAAGTAATGTCACAGTTGGCAACCAGGAATTTTTCATAACACGCACAGTTTATTGTCACTGTGTCAGTGTATATGTTTGCAAACACATGTTGATGTACATATGCAAGTGCTGTCCCTGTCCTTTATGCACCCACCCTTGTGGACACTCACCCCACTATCTGGACACCCCGCTGTCACTGCTGCGAGAAGTACATAAACAAAGTATTGCTACATCTTGAAAGTTGAAAAACCGAGTCCTCAGGCTGCTAAGTGTGCCCTTGAACAAGAGAGTGAGACTGTGAAGAGCCAGGAGCGAGACCAGAGCATATGGACCCTTCAAACCTCCCAGCCGCAGGCGCATCCTCCCTGCAAAACAAAGGGCTAAATTAACCACGATTAATTCAGCACGTGTAAGCCCTCACTCCGTCCCCGAGAGCAGCAGCTCCAAGCCGCGCGGCGAGGGAGCGGAAAAGGCGCTCCTCACTTTTCGGGGGATTCTGCCTTTTCGCCCCCCTTCGCTTCTGCTCGACGCGTTTCCAGTGACCGCCACCCGCCCCGCTGTCGGGCAGGGCCCCGGCAGCCGTGTGGGACCCATCGGGGCGGGACAGGGCGGCGGGAGGCGGGGAGGGACGTGGGGGGGGGGAGAACGCTACCGAAAGGCGAGGAGGGGAAAACGGAGAGAGGGGCGTGCGAGGGGCAGCGCCTCAGCCGCGGGGGATTAAAGGGCGCGGATACCTGCGGGGACCGGCCGGGAGGCCGGCGGGGAGAGGGAGAGGCAGGCCGGACGTCTCTCCGAGTAGAGAAGAGGTGGGGCGTCAGGGGGCGACCAGCAGCTCTTCGCCCGCGGCTGCCGGCGTCTCCCCGGCTGCGCCCGCCGCCACGCCATGTGGCCCCTGCTGGCTTTCTGCTGCTGCTGGGGGGGACTGTCGCTGTCCCTGTCGCTGTCGGCGCCTCAGGGCCGGGCGGGCGGCCAGCCGGGCGCCCTCCTCCGCGCCCCAACTTTCGCGTCGCCCTCCCTGGACGCGCTGCCGCTGCCCGACACGACGGAGAGCAAAGTGGAGAAGCTGGGGCGCGCCTTCAAGCGCCAGGTGCGGCGTCTGCGGGCGCGCAGCGGACGGCTGGAGCTGGTGTTCCTGGTGGACGAGTCGTCGAGCGTGGGTCCGGCCAACTTCCTCAGCGAGCTGCGCTTCGTCAAGAAGCTGCTCTCCGACTTCCCCGTGGTGCCCGCGGCCACGCGTGTCGCCATCGTCACCTTCTCCTCGCGCAGCAACGTGGTGCCACGCGTGGACTACATCTCGCGGCGGCGGCCGCAGCAGCACAAGTGCGCCCTGCTGGGACGCGAGATCCCCGCCATCGCCTACCGCGGCGGCGGCACCTACACCAAGGGCGCCTTCCAGCAGGCTGCGGTGAGACGGGGCGGGGTGCGGGGGTACGCGCTCAGCGGTGCGGTGCGCGGAGCGAGCGGCGGGGCCGTGAGGAGCAGCACCGCTGCGGTGCGGGGTGTGCTGTGGCAAGGCCAGGTGTCGGCATCAAGGGAAGGCGCGGCGGTGCGAGTCGCGGTAGTGCGCGGGGTGTTGGCGTGCGGTGTACGGTGTGCTGTGCTGTGCAGTGTGTGGTGTGGGAGTGGGGTTCTCTGCGTTGTTCGAGGCTGTTCTGCGACAAGGGGTCGCAGAATGATGGGGTATGATGGGGTGCGGAATGGCGTGCTGTGGGTCGTAGCATTGTCTGGTCAGAGCAATTAGTCACTACGTTCCTGTGCTGTCTGCACCTGCAACACCCATGTTTTCTGATGCCCTTGCAAACAAACGTGTGAAATTCGTTCTTTGAAGGGACGTGGAGCCCGTGTCTCAGTTTCAGAAGTGATACACGAGTCAAGTCTGGCATCTGAAATGCCTGCCTGGTTTCATAGCAGCGGGACTTGAGTGCCCGCTGACTGTCAGACCTACCTACCAGGTGTCTGTTTTAATTGCTGATGACTTACAAAGATCATCAACAATTAAGCTGTGTGGAGTATACCAGTAAGTAGGGGCATGTCCCCAGGAACATTTCCAGACAGCATAACACAGTCACTCGTCATGCTGTCATACCGATCCATAGCAGAAATTTGGTCTAGGCAGTCCCTGGACATGTGTTGGTCATACTGGGGAGGCTTCTCAGTTGATGGTCAAGGGACAGCCAGACTACCCAGGAAGCTTTTATTACAAGGCTAGGCCTGGCTCTTCCTTGTCACTTGGCCTTTGTGTTCAGAAACAGCCACCAAACCAAGTCTCATTTGCTATTTTTAATTTTTTTTTTTTTTTTTTTTTTTTTTTACTCTTAATTTCTGGTAGTGTCCTGTAGCTGAGCATTGGGTGCACTTGTCTTGAAACACTTACATATTCTCATTTGGAGCTGAGGAGTGAGATTGCAAGAGGTGCGTCACTGCTGGGCACACGAAGTTGGCAGAGATTATTCTCTTCTTCACTTTTGGCAGGAGAAAGCAAGTTCACTTAAAATGTGCTCAGAGCTGCACATGCCAAACCTGCTTTAGGAAAACACATCGCTGTATTAGATCTTCGACTGTGAAGCCATGTTTCAATATATATCCATCCCAGGGGTGTTGTGTGAAAAAGTTAATGATACAAGTTAAAAATAACCGTTAAAAACAAAATATAAGCTAAGAAATACCATCTGTCCTCTTCATACAAAATCTTGACTAATGATATCTTTAAAGTGGAATAAACAAAAAATCCCTTCAGAAACCTACAATTTAGTTTCTTGAGCCCAGCTAAACTTTGTGGCTGCAACAGCATGACTGTCATTTTACACTGTGTTCTTATAAGAATGTGGGAAGAAAAATATTCGCATGGTGACAGGGAAAATTAAGATAGAATGACAAGGTTAAATTCCGGTCTGTTTACTAGCTCTTGGTTAAAGATACTGTACTGTGGTTTTCTTTGGTATGATTTCTTCATGTCAGACAAATTAACATCTTCAGAGAATACTCTTCTTTTTAGACACTGTTCAGAAAATGACTTAAAAGTTTAAAATACTACTCTTGGAATAAATCTAGAAAGTTTTTAAAGTATAATAAAACTGCTGTTCCCTCTGTACTCTTAGACTGCTGCCTTAGGTTTTTAACTGTCCTTTGGTACAACCATAATTATTTCTTCTTTCACTTTTCTAAAACGTCTCTTTTTTGAATTGTTCTTTTTCTTTTACACTTTAGCTTGGAATTTCTTCTTCTTCTGACCAGAATTCTCTGCTACTTTTCCAAACTCAAAAGTATCTGCAAAGCATTACAAATTCTCTGGGACTGTATCACTTATGTGTTATAGTAATAGAAAATGAAGGAAAGTGCTTTGTTAGAACAAACCCAGCTCTTAAATCCTCCTGCAGCGCTCTTCTTTGGTAGGTCTCAAAGTCATTAATTTCCATCTGTGACAGTTCCACTGAAACCACAGAGGCAGAGAGATAAGTGAATTCTGCAAGGTCATCAGGGCCGTTAGTGTCTGACCTGGGAACATGAGTGAACAGGAGCAAGATTTACAGAGCAGTAGCTGTCTCCGAACATGTGGCAGCAAAACATCATCGTAAAAGCAGACCTGTTTGGTTTGACAAACTGTTGCACAACCACACAACGTCCATCTTCTTTGAAAACACAGCAGAGTTCTCCTTGACACTGCAGCTTTACATCCTCTCCAAAGCTGTCCTTATTAACTTTTGCCATGTAGACCACACTTTGGTGTTCCTACCCCGCCTAGTAAAGATAAATTCTATGTGATTCACAGAAGTATGCAGAATATACCACAAGAGACAGAATCCTGATGAGAATGGCTGAACTTCTATTGATGTTTGGGTTTGCCACCCTGTTTGTGATTTCGTGCCATGCTTGAGCTAGCAAGTGCTCATTTTTGGAGTCTTTCTTTTAAGGCACATGCAAACAGTCTTAGAAAGGGGAAGGAAACTGAGCTCATTAATTCAAAACTATTTGGCTTCAGTTTTTCACAGCATAAGTTGGTGGGACAGCACAAACTACATGCAGCTTATGTTAAGCAGATTGCTTATTGCGTTATGGAAAGCTACAGAGCTGTTGTGACAGCAAGAAAGAACCAAAGCAGAATTGAAAATACAAACAGGTTAAAGCAAGTGTTGTTCCTAATCCTTAAGGAATGCAACTAAAGCCAAAAGACCTCAGTGGTGAAATGTGTTGAGAGACCTATAGGCAAATCTATGGGAGCTTCTGATCCTGAGAGATAACCCTTGCTAGCAGGGCCCATTATGTTTTGTGGGAAGGATGTGCATTTGTTACCAGCTGGGCTTTGAAACAGAACTGAGGGGTCCGTCATGCAATTATGGGAGCTTAATGGGTTCTTGTTTTAGCAGCTGAGAGTCACAATTACATATATGCCAGCGTTGGTGTGCTATCTTTTTTGATGGACAGTTTAAACATCCTGAAGCTGCATTGGTTTTGGTGGTCTAAAATAAAATAGATGAAAATAAAAATTATTTAAACTACTCCACGTGGAAATGTGTTGATAAAAATGTATCTTCTAAAAAGAAGATAGTCTAATTTCTGTCTTTCAATGGAACTAAATGGGAACAATTTCTATTTGTAATTGAAGTGGAAGTTGTAGGTGTGCATTGCTGTTGAGCAGAAGTTAAAGATAGTACTCAGGCTCAGACAAGTAAATTGTAAAAAATCTGGCAAAGCGATAGCTGAGGGAGCCTTTGTGAGTTCTGTGTTATAGAAAGAATTATTGCATTAAAAAGGTAATTTTTTTTTGTTTGTGTAATTCTCTCCATTGAAGTCAGTATAGGCATAGGTATATGCAAGTGGAAGGTTTGTCACCTACAGAGTAAGGTGACACATTTCTGAGAATCTGGTGTTTGTATCTAATGTGATTTTGGGGGAGCATGACAAATGTCCAACCAGCATGTCAAATCCCATGCTCTGTGTTATAGTTAATAAATATTTAAAAAAATGTCCCCGAAAAGAATGTAAGCACATATCAGTTTAGGATAAACAGTTCTAATGCTTATTTAATGCTTGTTTAAATAAGTAATGGTGGCTTTGTTTCTTTTGTGACAAAAGCACAAGATGCAGCATTGTTACCCACTAGGAAAATTAGCTTTTATTTTCAATGCATTTTCAGATTCAGAATCTCATTTTCAAATTAAAATGAAAAGTTTATTGAAGCTAAAGAACTGAAAATTCTTTCTTACCATATACTTGGTTAAGTTTTTTTAATTTGAAAAAAAGTAATGCCCTCTCACTGAGAAGATGAACATTCAGAATCATGTCTATTGTCTGGTTATCAAGCATGTGTTTGTGGATTTCTATTCCTATGTTCTCTGCAAAATCTGCAGCTAATAATGAGAGAGTAGCAGATTCTAGGTTATCTTTGCCATCATGCTCTAAATATCTGAATATGGCTTTGGTCAGCTAGAGCTAACTGACTGGTTGACAGCATTTTTTACATGGCTTTGGAAGTCTATGTTTAATACGTGGTAGTAAAAAAAAATCAAAAAGTCAACTTATTTTACCTCTGTGGCACCTTTGCAATTTGCAGAGCTGGTAGTTAGGGATTACCAAACTGCAAGTAGTGTTCCTGTCAGCCATCACTGGTGTCAGCTCTAAGTGTCCAGTTTTAATCAGTGTGGTGGTGTGAAGAATACTGATCCTGGATACTCCAACCTTGCATGGGTTTTGTTCACAAGATTAATAAGGCAAGGTCAGAGGCAAGATACACATCTGCACATTGTTCATTGCCCTTAGACCAAGCCTGAAATATACCTACCTTTAGAAGTTTTTAAGTAGTTAATTTTTCTCTGACCTTTGGCCAGGACAGGCAAAAAGTGCTCTGTTTAGCATAATACCTGTGGCTGCCTAATCAGGATGAATACTTTCTTTAGTTGAAAACCTGTTCTTTGCAATTCTTCTGCTTGTGCTTACAAAATTGTGCCTTGTCTTTTGGTCTATTCAGAAACGTGTAATTTGGAAGCCTGGTGTAGATATTGCTACACAAAATAAAACAAATCTTGTGGATGTAATATCTGAACCAACAATACAATGAATGAAATATTTCACCACTATGGTATCTGGATGCTATCATCCTAAATGTTTCAGGAATAGAGATTCCTTTCTATGAGAAAACCATTTCATCTTGTCATCTCAGAGCCTTTTTTGGAAGGGTCAAACAGTAAGCCCCTTCTGATCCCCAATCCTTAAAGTTATGACCCTCACAGAGGAATCAGTCTTATTGTGTGCTTTACTTCAGAGATACTAAGACAAACCGGAAAAGCTGCTGAGTTACTTGTTCTGAGAGAAGGAATAAATTCACAGCATTAAAATTTTGAAGAAGTCAGGACAAAGTTGGTTCATTTTTAATTCATTTCCTCAGCTTATGAGAGGCCTTTAAAGTGAAATACATAATATTTAGCAGTAGTTCGTAACATAAGCCTCAGCATTAACTTCTGAATGTTTATTTTGCATGTTCTGTGATACATTTTTTACCCTTTGATCCCAATTCCATGTGCTACTGGAATCTGTGAGTCAGATTTTGCAGGTGAGGCTACATGTTTGTGATGCTAAGAATCTTCTGACTTTTCTAGGTGCAGAAATTAAAAGCACTCTTGCTTTCAGGAACAGGTTCTTTGTAGGACCAGGACCCTGCTTAACTTTTGGAACTGCTTACTTCTCTATGACATTAACACAATCCAAAACAAAAGCTCTTGTTAAAATTATAATACTCCCTCTGGTTCAAGATCTCACTGGCAGCCTCAACCAGGAAGATGAAGAGCCTCCTTGAATGTAAGCAGCAGCCTGTAGAGAGCTTTAATGTTCAGAGTCGTGCTGCTCTGCTAAGCACAGGCAGTATGAACAGTTAAGCAGAGATGGGTTTCTCTCCCAGGCACTCCCCCACACTCAGTTGGTCTGGGACATCTCTTATCAGTGATAACTTTGTGTTAGTGTCGCTCAATTCTAGCAGTCCTGGAGGAAAAAAAAAAAAAAGAAAAAAAAAGAAGAAAAAAAGTATTCGGATGATAATTGAGCAGTGACACCTGGCAGTAGATGGGCCAGGTCATGAATTGTGTTTGTCCTTTTGGAACTAATTATTCAGTTCAGCTTCTCTTCTTTTCCCCTGCTTATTTAAAGTAATAAATGTTTAAGGCAAACACAAAAGAAACAAATATTTGGCAGATGTATTAGTCAATAGTGATGTGACTGCTTGATCTGAAAATACATGAAAATCAGTTACGTATTTAGTAAAGTATTTTTGAGTCCCCATTCTTATTATTAGCAGAAGCCTGGAGCAGTACTAAAGAAATCAAATAACATCTTTGTTATTTTAATGATGGAAACTGCTCACAGACAAGAAGACTAGGATTTTTCATTTTTTAAATCAAACTGAGATCTATTAGCAAGTGATACGTTGAGTGCAATATGGCAGCATATAAAGGCCTCCAGCAACTTTGCCAAGTCTTGATAAAGTTGTGAAAAGTTATCAAGAGCTCAGAAAATGTCCATGTACATAACAGTGCCTGTTTTTTAATGACCTGTTTAGAAGACCTCAGAATGATAGAAGATGAAGGGTATGCATGTTAGTTGCTTCCTGGAAACTAGGTGCATTCTGTTCTTTCTAGTTCAGGGCTCAAAACTGCAAGCCACACAATTTCAAATCACCAGATCCAACAGTCCTAACACAACTGTGTGAGTCAAAATTCTGTGTAATAACTCCTGTCATTGTAGAGCCAGTGACGGTTTTGGGTTGTTTAGGCTTTTGTTCTGGTTGCTCAGGACTGTGCCTAAAGTCCTAAAGTATATTCAAATTGGTGTTTGAATATACTCAGGGATGGAGAACCCACAAACCTTTTGGGAAACCTGTTTCAGTGGTTGATTACTCTTGTAGCAGAAATATTGCTTCCTCTCTCTAAGAGGAATGTTGGTATTTAAATATGTGCTTCTTGCCTCATCCTACCAATTAAAAGGTTCTGTATACATCTTTTTTACTCCCTCCCTTCATAAAGTATTTATATAATATGCATGAATAAGAGGACCTTAAACCTTCTTTTCCCCCATCTGAACATTACTAGATCTGTCAGTCTTTACTCAGATGTCATGTCAGTCCATTTCCTGGCCATGAACTTGCCTGGCTTTTCCACCTGTATGGATGAAAGCACCTTGCCTGTGCTTTCATCCATACAGTGGGGCTGTCTGACATAGTTGTGAGATTTCCTCAGATCATGCCTTCTAGTTACTGAAAGAACTATTTAAGTATTATAAATATCCAGGTTATTTCTATAGATACATGTTTTCTCTGAGTTAAGATTGCATTTCTTGCTAGGGAAACTAGGGAAACTTTAATATTAGTTAGTTTCTTCTAGATAGGTAACAGCTCAGTTCTCTAGGGCCTGTGTTGCAGTGCAGAGAAGAGTGGGAAAAACTAGAAGCCAAAACCTCTAACTGTGGAATAACTTTTAGTTCATTTTTTGTAATCTAAAGAGGGGATAAGATTCATTCATTTTGAGCAGTGAAAAGAGCAATGTATAGTGACTGAAAGAAAATATGGTGAAATCACCATATTTGCTATTTTAGAGAGGGAGCTCAGGAGGTATAGCCAAAATCAATGTAGACAAAAATCAATAAAATAAAATTCCTTAGCACCAATGTAATGCTAAGAAGCAGGCTTTCTTTATTTGGTTGGATGCATGAGGGGATATCTCCTCTGAAATATCTTGCCTGCTGAGTGCAGAAAAAGCTCCTGTATTTTACATACATATTCATAGATTTTCCCAGGAAAAAAACCATACATATGATAATGATTTTCCCAAAGGCATTACCTTACATTCCCTTCCCTCTGTTCATGCTTTCTGTCCTGGGAGACTGGTGATCCCTGGCGATGGGCAACCCCAAAGTTATGGTGGCAACCCCAAAGACTGCCTGGTGCACTTGTAAAAGCTTGCAGAATTGGGCTGGGCTGCTTTCCAGATCTTCTTCCTACAGAATCAGCATTGCTTGGTTCCATAGGCCAGTGGTTTTTGAAGAACAAGTGCTTAACAGGTGCAAACAATTCTTCACCTGGCAACAGTTTCCTGATGAAGGGGAACTGCAGTTGTCACACTCTAGCTTTGCATTACTCTTGGGAGATGACCAGATTCCTCAGGAGTGCTCTGGATTCAGTGATAAAATGTCTCAGCTTCGCCAAAAGCTATGCTTGATCACAGTACTTTTCTTCTTTTTTTTTTTTCTTTATAGAATATTTATTTATGTAAAATCTCTTGTCAGATTTGGACATTTTTACCTGGGGGAAAGGTGAAAGCAAAGAAACCTTGGAACAGAAGTTGAGCTTGGCAAAGATATTTAGCACTGCCATTTCTCTTTGTGAATGAAATACCAATCTGCTTCTGAAGCCACCTATGATAAAACAGGATGTACTGTTTTATTATTGTTCTGAATATATGGACCAAATCTATGCAGCGTTTTTTGTAATAAACTAACATTTATTCATTTTAATATAGGCCTAATAACAAATATGTTTCAATATGGATAAATTGACTCTATAATATTTAAAAACGAAATTATTCCTTTTATATTGAATAAGTGATTGTATAGAAAAAATAATAATTTCATTCTATTTAGAGCTCACCCTCTGGTGTGTATGTTTTACATCATTCCTAAAGTGAAAAAGAAATCCAGTGTAAGTGGTCTTTTGAGCTAGAACAGCTGAATGGCTCTCTGGTGGAAAGCTTTCTGGTTTGCTTCTGAGATGCAGTAGCAGTTTTTCCTGATCTATAAGAGATAATATTTGCTTTGTAGTGTTTTTCATGCAAAGTGAATGTTGGATACTGTTATTTTGAGAGTTAGGCTCTAGCTTGAATATTTTAAGGCAAGCTTCTCCTGGACTGTGTGAGGTTATAGCTGGCTTGGTCTGTAGAATGAGAGAGGGTAACCCATTTCAGTTTGTTTCCCTCTAGATAGATATATCAATATTCAATTCTGTACAATCAGAATCTTCTTTAAAATTAAAAGAGAGAGTAAGGGCAGGAATCAGGCCCTAGATCATATGTTTATGGATTACATGCAGAAGATGTAGTTAAGACAGTAACTCTGTCAGAGAACATCACAACATCATTGCTGTGGCTGTCAAGTGACTGAAGAAGTCAAAGAAGTCTTTGCCCTTCAATACTGCTAATCTCCTAATTTTGTTTTACAAACTCCACATTAATGTTAAAAATGCAGAAGTTAGAATTTATCTGGTTTTGTGACTGTACTGATAGGATTTAATTTTCCATTACAGTAGAGACTTTTTGGAGGAGGATTTTGTATGATAACTTTTTGTTGCACAAGACTTCATATTTTAATTCTAAGGACTTTTATTGGCACCAAAAATTGGTTAGACTGCCAAATATTTGTACACACCAAACAGTCACTGAACACAATACAGATGGTAATAACTTTTTGCTAATGTGAAAAGAATGTTTTATTTAAAATCTGGGAGGATTACTGAAACTGACTGATCTACTACTTCTCTGAAGGAAGTGTAGACAAGAAGCTAGTTTCTGAAATGGTAAAAGACTAGGTATTTCTAGTGGCCCCGTGAATTTCTATTCAATCATCAATAGCACTAGTTGTTTTGTTTGTACTTATCCCCTATAAATTTACAGTATTTTTATCAAATGAGCTAAATTCTCAATTTAACAGGCCATTCAGCCCTGTAATTTGAGTTATTATAGCTGGCGCTCAGTTTCATTTGATGGTAAAATCAGAAGCAGATGTGGATATTCATGTCAAAGAAACAGGTTCTCAGAATCCTTTAAAATTACTTGTACCATTTAGAGGACCTTTAAACTGTATTTATTGAAGAACCTGACGATTTATGAAGGGACTGCAAAGCCTTGTCATGAAAAAAAAATCACCTTTATGTAGATACAGTCAATTAAGTTGGCAGGGGCTGATGAACAATCTCTGCATGTACTTACAAATTTTGTAAGGGGTTGAACAAACATTTTAAAACATATGAACTTTCTCTTTGGGGAAAAACAGCCTCAAAACAGCTTTCTGGACAGGGAGAGAGGTTACTCAGAACAGAGGGATGTAAGTCAGGGTTAGAGAAAACAATTATGTGAAATGCTTTACAAATATGGCAGAGAAGAGGAATGGAGATTGACACTTGGATTGTCAGCTGCAATGACAGGCTGGTGGCCTATCCTGTTGTTCTCACAAAAAACCCAAAATACTTGGACCAAAATAAGTGGACCAACAGACATACACAAATTGTTTTAAAATAGACTTTTGTCTTCTTTCCCACCTCTTCCTTGCCCCCCTCCATGCTGAATGTTTCTTTCCCTCATTGTTGTTTTCCTCTGTTTTTATGCAGCGGGGATTCTGTGTCTAGAGTTACAGCTGCAAGACATGAGGGCCAAGTGGTCAGTCGCTGTGTTTTGTTTTGATTTCTAGGGGCAATATGTAGCAATCTTGTCTGTTTGTCTGTCTGTTTCTCTACTCAGATTCCCTGGTGCCTGAATATTCAAGTCTTCTGGGCAGCAGGAAGACATCTTCATGCTCTCTTACCTGTTGGCTCAGTCTGTGCCTGGGCAACAGAAGTACCATCTTGAAGAGGTGGTTGCCCTTTGAGATGCAGAGGGCTGAAAAGATGTTGGGCTCTTGCCTTATCTGAGGGTCATGTAGCCAAGGCATGTTTTCCTCTCAAAAACAAACAGTCATTTGTTCCTCAGAGATGGTCTTTTACTGATGCTTTCCACTTACTCAAACCAGCATCTTTTGAAAGGTCTTGCTAAGCAATTTTTCATGGAACCAGGCAGTTTCTTGATTACATGGAAATTCATGGAGGGTTTGTGTTTCAGGAGTTTCAGAGGGCATTTGTAGCAGTCTAATTTTGTAAAATAAAAATCCCTGCTTATTTCCTAGTCAGAATTAAATAGTCCTTAGATATCTGTAGTCCTGTCCAGACTACTGGGGCTGAAGCTCATTTGTTCACTGGCCATGAAGACATGTCTCTGTGTTTAGGGAAAATGTGGAAGTTTGATTGCTGCTGATTATGAGCATTCTTCACTCCTGAAGAACCAGGGTGATGTGGAATGCTGTCCATTACCTTAATCTGCAAAGTGCGTGAAGCTTTTTCTTATGCACTGAGGGAAACAGTACTGAAGGATGTTGTCATTATATTGCAAAACTCTCATACCTTCTCGGTGGTTTCTCATGGGCAGCTCCTCACAGCACTGACTCCTTTGCAGTTCATCCATGTACAACTTTATAAGACAACTCACAAGAATAAGTTAAAGGCTATATATTAGGGTAGTAACAAATCAACAGTTACATAATTTTATCAATAGGTATATGACTTGAACAACATTGATGCAGTATCTGTTAAGTGTATTTATGCTTATAGAATATAAACTTTCACTTATGCCCAAAGATTAATAGTTGCAATTCACAAACAAAATGCACATGTTTCATCAGCAAGTGAATACACCATACTGAATGACAGAGGTACTCTGTCCCCAGCTCCAACTGCTGTTTTAATAATTCTCTTCTTCCTTTTACAGTTCTTTGTTGTATTAGTTGGCCACTGCAAGCCTGTCTTGCCCTGCTCTGTTTTCCATGTTGATGAAACAATCTGTTCTTCTCTTGATGTGTCATTTTCCATAGTGTCCCCAGTGCCTCACCTGTACTCCAGGTGTTGAAATCTGTCAGGTCCAGACCAGGCAGCATCCCCTGCTGCTCTCCATCTCCGGCTGCACCTCACCCTACAGCCCAATCCCGAATCACATCAGGTCACTGTGGAGATGGCCACTATACAGTTTAGAAGGCTTCTCTTACATGTTTTCTGTGCAGCTTGATTCTGCCTCTCAGAGCTCTGTGTTACAGCTTGTGTCCTGTTGCACTCACTGCCATTCTGGGGGAACCTGGCACCATCCTGGGTCTCTGCTGGACTCAGCCATACCTTAGCAGAGGGGTGCAGGGCTGGCTCCAACACACCGAATAAGTAAAGCGTGTAGCATCTGCCCTTTGTATCCAGCACCCTTCTTCTTGGGGGTGGTGTCTCATACATCATCCAGACTTCTAGCTCTGAGGTCTGCCTTTTTTTCTTTCAGGTTCAGGTCCTCCTGGCTATAACTCATCTGGATTTTTAGGCTCCCAGGCTCTTGGTCCGCCTGCTCAGCTCCTAAGCTCCACCATCTTATTTCTCTTAGGTCTGCAGTCATCTTCCTGAATCACTTTGGGATCACATTGCTTATTATTTAACTCCTTTTTCCCAAACCACCACAGTATCACCTCCTTACTGCTTTCTCTACAGTTCTCTTCCCAAATCACCACGGGATCACATTGGACTCACCAGTTGTTGTCCTCTTATTGCAAAAGTTCCGTACCTTCTCAATAATTTCTCCTGGGCAGCTCCTCACAGCACTGCCTCCTCCACAGCACAGCCAACAAACTCCGTCTCTCTTCCCAGCTAACTAACCCACTCTTCTGTATCACTCTTCTTATTGGACACAGCTGTGGCCTGTTAAGGGCAGGCCTGTTCCTAATCTTTGGCGATTAGTACAGCTGCAACTCCTCAGGTGTGAGACTACCTTCTACACTATCTTTATTTTCTTACATTCTATCCCTCCACAGAAGGACACTACAGAAATTGCCATCATTCCAAAATTAAGCTTTGTTCCCCCTTCTGTACACAAGTGGAAATAATAATCTGCTAGAGCAATCTGCCTGTAGGTGGGAACTTCAGAGAACAGCACTGGCAATCTCCATAATGTCTCTTAACCCTATCTAAGCTGTGGTTTCTTCCCCAGTTACACACATTCCGCAACTTGCGTGTATTGGGGCATATTTTTCCACCTTTATTATGTAATTTGCAGATTTAATGTTCTTTTTTCAAGGATCAGAGATGCTACAGTTGCCAAAACCAAGTAAGTATGGATGGAACATATGTTTTCCTCATCCTGTTTTTCAAAAAAGGGCCATTTTTACTAAAATAGCTTTAGACAAACATCCTGAGTGGAGAATATCAGCCTGACTATTTAAGAAGTTGGATAGAAGCTTAAGTTGTTTATATTCTGTTTTAAAATAGCACAGTTAATGGTAAATATGTTAATTATAAATAACATTACTGTCTCTGTCTCCAGTCATTTGTATTAGAGCATCAGTTTCAGAATGCATTTTGAACTTAGGCATTTTTACATTTTTCTTATGGTTTGTCTTCATGTTGCCCTTTATCTTGTCTTTTTCTTCCTGATTCTTTTCATTCCAGTTTCCCACTTCATTCTGTTTTCCTACTTCATTCTGGTTTTCCACTTATAACTTAAGCAATATGAGGAACAATAAGTTTGATTTGTGAAGGGTATTTTTGACTGCAAGAGAATCTGGTTTCACTCCCTTTGGGTTTTGCAAACAAGGAGTAATAAAATCAAGCCCAACAGCAAAATATTGCTTGGCAGTCTCTCAGACCACTGAGTGCCAATGGTATGTGCTTTGATTTATGGTGTGTGTGCTTATTTTTGCATAGTATCTACCTGAAATCAGAGAACTGACAAATCAAAATCCAATTGTTCTGAAATGTGGCCTGGTTTACTGAGAAGTCATATAAAAACTCTGTAGGTTATTTTGGCTGGCCTAGTTAGTGACGTTTTGGATCAGCTGAAAGCCAGATGATTTTACTTCATGAGACTTATATAAAGATTTTGTAATAAAACAGCTCAGTTTGGTTGATCTCTGGTTCTGGAATTTGTGCTTGTTAAGGGTGTCTTAATCACATTTACCTCCCTGTCATACAATGACATGTCTTTTGGAGTATCATTTAAAGGTCAGTTAAATGTGGTCTTTTGCATTAGTTGTAGCATGGTACAATCTATTATTGAAATAAACATGGGCATAATATGCCTGCTGCCAAATTGGAAGTCTGCATCTAATTCTTTCTACGTAAGTTCCCAGAGGATGGAGAAAATATATCTTCACAGTCTCCTACTTTATGGTTGGGGACAGCACTGGCCATGATTAGGAAGACTGGTTGGAAGACTGAAATGGGCAGGAATGTGTGGAGCTTGTTCTCACTCAGGCAGTTGTGAGCAGTATCATACATACTTGTGTGAAATATTAGGAAGAGGGAACAGCAGAGTAGAAGGAACTACAGGCATTTTTTAGGCCATGATGGACAATCCAACGTGATCTTGGCAAACTGCTGTAAGGGAGGAAATCATCATTCAGCTGAGACAAATGGGGAATTTTATGCTGAATTTAAAATAACCAGCAGTCCAAATATTTGTTTTGAGAAGACTTTCAATAAATCAGTAGTAGGGTTTGCAGTTTGGTGGATCGAAACATAATATTGCATTAAAATATGTTAGAGTGTATTTTGGGTCTTGAACTAAATTTTTAATGTTTGTATCAGCTATTTAAACTTCAGTCTGAACAAAGTCACTTAAGCTCTCCTCAGAATCGTTGTGAATCTGATGCATGGGTGACTTAATCAATCAACATGAAAAGTGTCTTATTTCTTATCATGTCCTGATTTCTGTGTTTGTGTAAACTGTGACCACCTGAAGTGTGACTCAGTGATTGGCATTGATCATCCACAGGCTCTACGCACTGTTTGACCTTTGTCATAGTGGGTGATCTTGCAAGGGCCTTATTAGCTGTATAATTAAAAGGAGTCATACAATGGAGGAAGTAGTGTACCAATCTACCACTGTCAGCTTTTCACTGAGGTGTGCAATTTCATCTTCTCTTCCAGCAAATATTACGGCATGCCCGTGGAAACGCTACAAAAGTGATATTTCTCATTACTGATGGCTATTCCAATGGGGGAGACCCAAGACCCATTGCAGCATCCTTGCGAGAACTTGGAGTGGAGATCTTTACCTTTGGGATATGGCAGGGGAATATCCGAGAACTGAATGATATGGCATCCCACCCAAAAGAAGATCACTGCTATCTTCTTCACAGTTTTACTGAGTTTGAAGCTCTAGCACGAAGAGCTCTTCATGAAGGTAATGTCCTAACCTCAGAAATCTACAGGGAGCAGAGAGGTCTGAATAGAAAGCCCTCCAGTACTGTCTGGCATATACACTTCATGTAGTGTTGATTCTCTTTTTATTTTTCTCCTACTTTCTAGCAGAGGTGTTTGTCCCTCTGTTAAAAGGATATACTTTATTTGGCTTAATTCATCACCAACAGGATGTGAGAAAAACTCTCCTTACTGATGTGTGTACATGCTTAGATCCATTCAGATCTTCTTTTTGTCTATGAAGAACAGGCTGTGCTCTTGGTCCAATGTATCTTGTGCTTGAACAGGTGAACCTCGTAGTCAGGTACAAGAGGTACCAAGTGTACACTTTAGAACTAGACTTAATACCTTTAGGGTGTCTCACACAGCAACAACAGCCTGTTCAGAACCAATCTAGATCCCTCTGTGCAAGAGTCAATACTATTTGTGTTTATGATCTTGTACATGCAGTAAAACTGGAAAGAGAAAGAGGTGGAAAGAGAGTTTGGACTGTGATTCCTCTTTTAATCTACTATATTCTAAAATAAAAGTTCTTTTTGAAATATAGGGTAGGTTTAAACAAGCAAGTGAGAACACACAATTAAACATTTGTTTGACAAAGCTGCTTGATTGAGGCTTAGAACATGCATCAGACTAGCCATTTCAATTTATTTGCTATAATTTTTAAAAACATACTGCTTGAAAATAATGATGTAAAATAAGATTTTCTGGTGTTTTGTTGCCAGCCTGTTTGTTCCAGGTAAGGTTGGATTGGTCAATGTGAATGTGCTGAAGTTTTTTAGTTTATAATATGACCAAACGGTTTTACGTACCATGATCAAATGTTCTTCTGATGCCAAATGTGGAAAAGCTGTTTTCTGTGCCAAGCTGGGAAAAGCTGTCCCAACAGCTTCTGTTGGGAGTGAGACTGCATTCTGGCAGTGTTAGACTCAAACAGGTAGAAAACCTGAGTGCACCATGGATTTCAGTTGGCCCTTTTCCAGAAAAAGGACAGCAATCTTTTGCATGTTGAGCATAGCAAGGCTCTGCTCCATACTGCCATCTCTCCTACTTAGAACTGGAGCCTAGGGCTTTTAACAAATGTTTCACTAATGGTATAATGTGAGGCTACGGCAATACTCTTGCTTGAATTCTTTGTTAATAAATTGATATTATTTCAGACCTGCCCTCTGGCAGCTATATCCAAGAAGATATATCTCATTGTTCATATCTCTGCGAGGCAAATGAAAACTGCTGTGACATCATGGCAAGCTGTAAGTGTGGCACTCACACTGGCCAGTTCGAGTGCATCTGTGAGAAAGGATACTATGGGAAAGGACTACAACATGAGTGTACAGGTGAGTCTCATGTCTCAGGGTTTCTCTGCATGCTCTGAATGCATAGCTAATCTACCCGAGAGCTAAAAGATCTGTTTAGGATTATGGCTGTGAACCTGGTTAAGAATGCTTCCAAGGCTGCTGGAAGACTCTCTGGCTGAAGACATAGAATAGTTATAGCAGTAAAATTCACCTCATACCTTGTCTTCAGCAATAACTCAAAGAGATGCACAGGAAAGAGGTAAGAATAGAGCAAATGTTCTCACAGAGTAAAACTTTCCTAAAACACAGCACACCAAAAATTTGTGACTATGAGTTTACCAAGTCTGGGGTAATACCTTTTACTCTCAAGTGCTCATAGTACATTCTTCCCTCATGAGTTTTGCTGATCACTTTTTGAACTTTCTTAAAGTCTCCTGTTTGGAGAGGGGCTATATATGTGGATCTTTGCAGGATAAATTCTGGGTGAAACTTAAAATTGTGGAAATGTATTTTAATTCTTCCATGATGACTTCCAATTACCATAGATCAAGAAAAAAAAGAGAGAGAGACTTGTCATTGTGACATTTTGCTAGTACTGGTTTTGTTACTACTTTTTGGACAAGCCCTTTTACTCGTATGCATTCGAAGTATGGTTAAAATAACAACAGTTTACACTTATTTACAGAAGTTGATCTATTAAGTTGCATTACACTCCCTGCCAATTATCACATTGTAATTCTCCTTGTGACTCTGGAGCACCTTTCCTTTTTTCAGTGTGTAAGCAGGAATTCATTGAGTTTTAAAAGCAACATGAGTACAGGAATGCAGTTAGGAATCTATATCAGCTCTGGCACAATGGATCAGAATTTTATTTTATGTAAGTGGTTGCAGCTTCCTTTGTGCTCAATTAACTCTAAACAGATACACTATTCCATTTCACTTATTTTCAATTCTAATGCTAATTTATTTTAGACAAAACAACATTTTCATCATATTTTTCCTTTTGTCATAAAGTAGTTTTCCTCCACCTTGAGTGCCATAGTAAGATACTGAACAAAATACATACACATTTCTGCCTTTATCAGTAGTTTGTGTCATTAAATACTGTTTTGAGCTATTCTTAAAGAGAGCAGGACTATCATTTTAGAGTTGCCCCTTCTTTATGACAGGGTCTTTTGACAGGGTAAGCAAAACCTTTCAAGTGCCACCAAAAGTGGTAAAAGTCAGATTTCGTAAAATGGGCACTTTGCAGCTGCAGACAAATGTTTCATTTTTGCTTCCTTGGTAGGTGCTTCTGAAATAAATTTGTAGAAGGGTCTGGTATTACATACACTGTGAGTAAGCTGATAATTGCAGCCATCTGCTGTGCATGTGATGGTAGTTGAAGTTGCATACATGTATTTTAGGAAGAATTTGACCTAAGTAACTCAAACCTTTTCTTTATGTATGCTCTGTTCAGATCTTGTATTTTTCAAGACAGAAAAATAAAAGACAATATGTGTTCTTTAAAGGAAAAAGAGCCTATTTTGAAATCTTTTATTCTGAAAAGGATTCCAGCCTCTTTTTAACATTTCACATCTGAGCATAGCTGTGGATTTGTAAAGCATAAGGAATCTTAAGAATGCATCTTAACTTTTCCTCACTCTATAATGTGCAGGAGGATTTGTGGCAAGTTTACAGTGACAGGACTTTAATTTAATTGGACTATTTTAGGGTTTTTTTGGCAAAACTTGAAGATACTCCACTAGCCTTTGTTTCCCTAATACAGTAAGGCTTGTTTAACAGAATTTGAATTAAGAGGGAAATTGTTTTTCTATGTAGCATCTGTTAGTTTTGCTGTTGTGTTTATTTCTGTGATTATCTTCTGTATTCTCTGCTTTCATAAACAACCTTACTGTTGTTTATGGTTTTAAATGTGAGGCATCAGAATAACACGTAAAAATCCTTGCAGTTTTTTACTTTCATAATTACCAGAAAACACCCTAGAAGTCTTCTGTAAAATAAAATAGGAGCCACGTGCTTTGTGCTGAGAAGCAGAAACTCAGTGTCCCCTTCCTGCTCTTTGTGGTATGGTTGATGATGTGCCACTAAAGGAAGAACAGACTGACTGTTGTCTGCTTTAAAAAGCAAACCAAACAAAACTTTTGGCCCACACTGGGAACTTCATGTGTCCAGAGAAATCTGTGATAACTGTGGCAAAGGGAGGGAGCAAGAGGAAAAATGGAGGCAGGATTGTAACCAGTACCCAAGTACTGCAGTGTACATGAGCACCTCCTGTTCAGTAACTCTTCACTTTTTCTTCTCCTTCTTTTCCTTGATTACAAATTCCTTGAGGCTCAAACTAGAGACAGCTAAAGAAAAACTCAGAAGGCAGCAAAAATAAATCTTGTGATTTTTCATTAGGACTCTTTCTTCCATTTCTTTCCATTAATAAAAGATGAGTTGTTTGAATCAATCGCACCTTTCATAGGAGAGTAAAAAAAGGATTCAGATCACCATTGGTATCTTCTTCTCTATCTTCTATTAGAATATATGTCTTCGACATGCCTTTTCCACAATTTTTTTTTTTGAGTAAGACTCTTCTTGGAAAGTTCTGGTTTAGGTGGTCTCTTGGGTTTGATGACCTTGTAGGTTCAAGATGATGCAACTGAAGATGGCACCCATCATGTTCACCTCATCAGTTACTCCTACAAACAGCCACAGTTATTGGAGAGGTTAGGAAACTGTTGTCTTACAGCCACTAGTTTCTTTTGTTTTACCTGTAGACCTCATTTTTTGCAGAACAAGGTATCCATAAAGATGATGTTCAGCTCACAGGGCAGAACAAGTAACTTAATTCCTTGTTCTCTAGGCTGGTTATTCATTTTTTTTTTGTTTATATCTAGCTCACTGCTTGGATATAATTATTGAATTCCACCATCCAAATGAATATTTAATAGCTTGCCTAGGCTTTTATTTAGGAATATGCAGCATATCAGTAAGCATATGCACAGCTACTAGGGCAACAGTCTTGGCTTCAAAACACCACATGGATTAGATTTCTAAAGAGCCTTTCCAATGAAGCATGAAAACATGTGAAAACTTAATTTTTTTTTTTACAAATATTAATTCAGAACACATTACTGAAAAGACTTTAAACTGAGGATATATAGGTCCAGCAAGGGAGGGAGGATTTGCATTTTGTGGTTTCTTGGACTGTGGACCTAATTTTCATCTGAGCATTTTTTCCATGAGATTTTCTGGATTGTTCCTGTTGAGAATGCAAAACCAAACCTGATGTTCATAAATTGGATATCTTTCTAGTTAGGAAAAAAAATTTTTGAGTTTAATACACTACTAGCAGTTCTTTCCTTAGTCACAGAGGAAGAACATTAATTCCAGTGGTGGAATATTGATTCATCTAGTCTAAGGAAAGTAAATATTTCTCCTGCCATGCTGTCTCCTTCCTCCCTTCCTTTTGATAGGAGCTTCTACTCCCCGGAAGTTGAATCACCCTTTCTCAGCATTTCTCTATGGGAGGTATTTCTTTAGCTACCCTGGAGGAGTTACTGACTAAATGAAGCTTTGCCAACCATCCTGAAACTTGGCAGATGGTACTTAGAAATTTTCACTAAGTTTTCAAGATTCCTCCAAGTCCCAAGGCTTCCAGAGTTAATAACACATACAACATATGCTGTACTCTTCAGCAGGTGCCTACTGTGGATCTGGAGGAGAACCACCACTCTGAGATTCTGACAGACAGGGAGGGAAAAGAAAGCAAGAAAGGGAATGTGAAAAAGAGTGTAGGAAATGTCTTCAAGCATAGTAAGATCTCAGGCTAAATTTGCCTGTTGAATCTGAAGGTTTGAATTAGTTCATGGAACTACAGATTAGAACTTATTTTCTTGCTGTCTAACAAAGCAGTGCTATTTTATGCTCTCAGTCATTGATTCTGCATCTTAAAACTGGGTGGGAGTTCGTTTTGATTTCTCTCTCCTCCTTTGCTTTTAATTTCTAAATCAGAAAAATATTCTTGATTTCTAATTCAGCTGTCAATAAAAGAGGGCATCTTGTGAGACCTGCAGGCATTGAAAACTGACAAATTGAAAAAGGGGCATTTCTTTGAAGAAGTGGTATTTTGTGTCACATAACACTGCAGATCTTGATATACCAAAACAAGAAATCAAATAAAAATTTTACATCAGATGATTTCAAATGACTTGGATTGCAGCTGTGCAAGGAAGTTGGAATGTATGCTCTTAATGAAGCAATAATGAAATGCTTTCAAATCCTGAACAGTTTGGAAAGACTTAGGAGTTAGACTCACCTGCTGTAGAGACGGAAAAGCTGTACTAGAGACACCTTTCTCTGTGTACAACATCTGTCAGCCTGTGATTCACCACTTTTACTGAACAGCTCTTTAATCATGATCCCATTTCTGTAACCCTATGGGCGGGATGAGATGCGTTTGTATGCTTCATTATTTGCAATTTAATCTTCTTTCTTACCCAGTGACTTTCAATCTGTGATAATACACAGAGGTTTTATTGTGAATATGTTGTGTCAAAATGCCTGGCTGTCATGAGAAGGGAGCTAAACCAAGAGGAAGGATGCAAAATGCCTGTAACCAAGTAATGCTGAATTGATGCCTAATTCTTAATGGCAAAAGTATTTCTTGCTGCCATTCTGTGTCTTTTTTTTGATTTCTTGTAATTCTTGTGACTCTTTGTGGGTAAGAGTTTCAGGAAACATTGTGATGGTTAACTACAAAAGAGATGTAAATGTGTTTTTCTGGTGAGGGTAGCATAACATCATGATGGGTTAGTACAGGAGAAACATAAATCAGTTTTCCAGTGGTTTTCCACAGAGAGTACTGAAAGAAAAGTCAATGAGAAAGGTGAATATAAAAAACAAACATGGCTATGGAAGTTTAGCAGGATAATTATCTTTTTAAAAGTCTTTTTAAGTCTTAAAACAATAATGTAAAAACATTAATAATTATTGTTTTCATGAAGACCGAAGAAAATGGCTTTTACAAGTGTTTTGTGTGCAAAATAAATACATCTAGAAGCATGCAAACATGCTACTCCAGGTTTTTACATTTAAATCTGCTTTCTTAAAAATTATTCCCCTTATTGTGTGCTTCACTTATGGAAATTAGGTAGAGCTTCTCCTAGTTGTTGCTATAGAAAGCAAAGCAAGGCTGAGGGAAAAACTTAATTGGATGTTGCAAGAGTTTTTAAAATGTAGCACACAGTAGAGATAAATTCCTTTGGACTGAAAATTTAAAAGTATATTGTCAGCATATTCTTCATCTCAGGAGAGGCTTTTGGTTGGGCTTTTGGTTTTTTTTTTGTTTTGTGTGAATGATTAATAGAGATAAAGATTGCTGCATGATCCTACAGTAGCTTTGTTGTTATTTTAGGTGACTTCTGACACCAAAGTAGTTCGTGTACCACCTGCTTTATGAAGATGAGGCATTTCTGGCAGTGAATTTAAATCAAGATTTAGTCTACCAGAAAAACTCTTTCACAAACTCTCAAGTCAAACTGTGAGCTCTCCATTAAAAAAAAGAAAAAAAAAAAAAAAAAAAAAAGAAAAAACCAGAAAAGCATGAGTTATAACATCTAACTGCAGGGGCTTTGCCTGCAAAATTGTAAAAAAATGATCTTTTCTTAGTCAGTTTGGTACAAATTTTTCACATAAATAAATGGCACATGAAGTTGCTGGTGGGTTCCACCATACCTGTAGGTATGGGTGTTTACAAGGTGTTTGAAGTGGATAAATATATCTCCACTAGTATCAGTGAGATCTGGATCAAGTCTTTGGAACTGTGGTTCTTCACGTTGTGTATCAGCTATATAAATTTTCTGTTGCAAAAGTAAAAATTGTAAGTAACATGATAGCTAATATGGGTAGCAATGTTTCTATGGTATTTTTTTTCAACTCTGTACCATGTAACTTGTCTCCCTTGACTTTTAAACTCAACTGTGGCAGAAAATGAAAACCCAGTAGCTAAAAAAAAACCAAAACACAACCAACAAAAAATTTTTCTCTGCATTTCTGCATCATTCCTGGTGCATTTCTTTAACAAAGAAGTTGTAGGGTGAAGGTGAAAACCCAGATTCAATTTTGACATATGCAGACCAGAAAAACAGTGGTGTAATTTTACACCTGTACGAAAACATCCATGCTTTCCATCTAGATGTTGGCTGAGACTTTACAAAATAAGTTTCTATGCTAAGTCAGACTCTTTCCTATGAAGTCCAGAACTGCTTCTGCAATACATTTGTTGGAATATTAGAAAGTGATGTACAACTTACTCTTTTTTTCCTTATCTTCAAAGTGACATGTCTTGGTCACCTCGGAATGTTAAGAAAATAAAGCCTCCAGAATATATGTGCAATTTGAGGAGAAGAAAAATCAACCATTTGGGGGAGCTGAGAGATGCAGATACCATACTCTGATCAGAAATAGACATGACACAGAAATAATCTTCCTCTTTCTGTGTCAGTCAGACTTAGGCTCTCGATAGAGCCTGTCTCCATGTGTCCTTTGGCCACAAGGTAAACATTGCATGCAACCATTCTATTAAAAAAGGTTAATAAAAGTGTAAGCACATTTAGTTAAATGACTGTAAAACCTTTACTGTTAAGGCTGGGATTTGCCCTGAGGCCCCAGACAGGAGGAAAAGCAGTCTGTCTTACCTTCACTGAGATTGTGCATGGTTTGAAAACATCCTTTTTCAACAGTGCAGTCCTGGTAGGAGTGGTAGTTTAAAAGCTTGCCCTGGACATGCCTTATTAACTCTTTAAAATGTTCGTCGGCCGGCTGTCACTCATTTGTAAACAGTTTAGGCTCAAAATATTTGACAAGGGTCTTTGATAAGACTTTAACTTGTCCTGTATATTTGAAAATCTATTTTAGGATTGTGACTGGCATCATAGCAGGAACTTATTGGAACAGTTGTCCCCTGAAATCCTAAATGAAAAGTTTTCTACTGCAACATTCTTTGTTTGCCTCTGTGGATCACATAGTATCATCTTACTTTCATTACCTTTTCAGAAACACATAGCCAGGATGTTTTTGCAGACATATTGTTCCTGAACCTTTGCCATCTCACAAATTAAAAGCAGACAACTTAGCATTCTCTGAGCTTTTTAGTAGATTTTCTCTTAGAGAAGAAAATATTTAAATTCTTGAAACAGTGCATCAAGGACAAAATAAGAGAGCAGTATAAAGCAAAGTGTTAATTTTTGAATTGAGGAGAGATTAAAATACTCAAGACTTGTTTCAATTACCTACTTTGTTCCTGGTGGCTCTCCAGGGCTCCGAAACTTCATATTTAACTACTAAAGTCATTACTAGAGAGTAATTTCTGCTACAGTAAACTTGAAAGATTCAGTCTTAGTGCCTGTGAGGTTGTGAATAAGCATCAGGATTTCTGACGTCATAAATTGCACCTGAAGTCTTGTCAAAGCTGATTCCTTTAGCTGGGCTTGAGCACAGCACTCCCATTGTGACAAAATCAGGCATCCTCTGTGTCTCTATATTTGGATTTTAATGGATAGTACACACTGTAGTTGTCATATGTCAAACAAATTTGACTCTTAACTCTCAGAATCAGTTTCAAATTAAGAAGGAAGTGTTGGAATATTTTCCCCTTTTTTTAAACCATTCTCTTCACTTATGCTGTGAAATTCATTCTACTCAGGCCCGTGCAAAGTGCTTTCCCTGTAAGAAAGAGTACTTTTAATATTTTAAGCAAAATTATCTGGTCCTCTCCCAATACAATAATATTGCGTATAAAGTGCAATTTGCAGCAATTGCAAATGTTCAGAGGCGGTGACCTGTTACTAGCCTTGGCTTTGCTGAGAGAGAGAAGAAAACAGCAGCAAAAGTGCACAAAGCTCATCAGGTCATAACCCACATCTAAATAAGTCATTTGTTTGCAGATTTTGACCTATGCAAAGCCTTTCAAGGGATGTGTATCCAAAGGGCAATATAGAGGCTTCTTCTACTACTGTCTGTTCACTCATCTACCACTGTCACAAGAGCATAAACATGGTAGTGGGAAGGGCTAAGGTTGGTTTTCTGCTCCCTCTTTAGCTCAGTCCTGTCCAGCTGACTTCTCTGTGCTCTCTGCAGGAAATGTCTGGCAGGTTCCTCAGATCATTTCGCAGTTGCTTCAGGGAAGAACCCTCTCTGCCCTCTGCAGTTGTGCTCTCGCTCTCTCCTACATTCTCTGTTTCTCCAGACCCACAGGGGTCCAGAAACACTTCAGATTCTGATACCACTCAAGCAAAGACCATGGACATTTTTATTGTGATGAAAAGGGTTCAAAACCCCACTCAACTTGAAGAAGAATTACAGCATGTAGGTTGCAGATAGGTTATAAATATTCTATGATAAACTGATTATACCTGCAAAGTACTCAGCAGCCAGAATGTTTGGTTGGTTGTCTTACAAGCAGCCATGTTTTCTTCTATTAGCCTAAAATCTGCTGCAGATAGCCCAGATTTCTCAATGAAACAATGCTGACTGTGTAGTGGAGTGTGACCCCATCCCTAGGGAATGAGAAGGCAGCACTGCAGATTGATTTCATCAAATAGAAAATTGTTTTTTACTGGGTTTGTAGGTGATTTGATAAAAACAGGATCAGGACTCTGCATAAAAACGGAAACATCTTCAAGCCAAAACCCTAGAGTTTAGTTTGTAACCATGCAAAACAAAGGACAGCAACTCAACCCTTCCAATGCAGATGTTTTAGTAAAGCTAACGCCTGAATGTTTGAGAAGTTGAATTTTTTCTCCCTAGTCTGAAATTTACTGAATAGGAGGTGTTTTAGTCAATAAGAGTAGGAATAATTAATGGACCTTGGGGTTGGTGGGGAGTGGAGAAGCTCTGATGTTACAGAAGTGAGTATTATGTAGTTAAATATATGGTCTAACTAGTATATGGTCTATAGCCATGTCTTATAGATACCATTTGGACCTGACAGATTTGAAACAAAACCCAATTAAATTAGGGACTAAATTGCAGGTTTTAAGTTGTGTAAAGCCTAGAGAAATGGCAAAAATCTACCATCTCTGTCAGTATGGGCAGATGTGCTGATTTTATACAGAACTTGCACTTATTGTAACAACTTAAGAACTGGCTCTTTCTCTTGGCAATTAACAAAATGTGCTGGGGGTTTTCTCCCCTGACATCAAAAGAAATATTCTGAACACAAAAAGAAAGAAAAAAAAAAGGGAGGGGGGGCATGGAACTTTTGCCCCAAAAAAGTTGAAAGAAAAGGTGTTCTCCAGTAAATGCTAGTAAGTGTCCATGCAAAATTGCCATCTCCTTGTGGCATGTGGCTTGTTTTTCAAATAAATATTCCAGAAGATAAAGAACAAGAACTTTTCTACACTGAGGCTACTAGTACTGCTTTTCTTTTTTCCAAAGGTTATTGCCATTAACTCCGACCTGTTTGTTGGTGAGTACTTCACAGATTAATTGAGAGTGTTGCATTGCTCTGACTACTGTCAGGCTCCATGTCAGCGCCACTTTTTGGTTTTATGGCAGAAAAGTGCTTGCTGCATTCTCATTGTGCTCCCTTAGAACAACTCATATCTGGAAATACACATAGGTGGCATTAAACAGTGTGTAGAGATAGAGGCAGTATTCTGGTGGAACACAGAAGCACCTACATGATGGTCTGGGAATACCCTAAGTCACAAGAATTTAAAGACATATAGTCTGAGTTTTATGCCTGTATAAAAATATCTGGAACTCTGGAAGAAAGCCCTGGCCTGTTATTGTGTTTTCTCTTTCTATACCTTGTTTCATACATTGCCCTCCTGCCGACTTCAGACCATACCACAAAGCTTGTGCAGGCATGGGAATGCCAGTCTGCTAAAGCCTGCTGCAATAACTTTAGTGTCTTGGGAGTCAGGTCCAGTCCATCTGACGCTTGCAGCACTGTGCATGCTCACTTTGGGGAGTCCAGTCCAGTGAGGAGGTGCTCTAGGAACTTTAAATGCAGCAGGTAGCTAGTCTGAATCTTCTGCATCTCTTATCCCTGTGACACAGGGTGCCTTGAGCCCCAAGAAAGAAGGTATGGAAGAGGGGCTTTCTTGCAGGAGTATGAAATACAGCAAAAGTCAGCCAAGAAGCTCAGTTCACAGGACTAAGGTTTTCTAATACAAGGAGAAAAGTGGGAGGCTGAGTAGCCTTGTTTTGGGGAGTCAGGGTCAGCACAAGATGTAAGTAGTGCTTGCCAAGCATCATAGTCATATACCAGAAGAGTTACATGCTGTTAAGCTGGTGTTTCTTTTGGACTTGCATTATTTTCTGTCTCACAGAGGCATTAATATGTATGCCTAAGCATATTATGATCCTTTAGGCCTATTTCTGTTGTCAGCTTGCAAAGAATATCACATGAAATGCAAATGTTCCCCTCATTTTAGAACCTGAGCTTTTGCCTCAACTTGGTAGCAAAATATGCTGTCACTTGCAAATCCCTTCATTTGAGTTTTTATGTCATTGTGAATTGTAGAGGAGTAAAACACATATAAATTTTGCTGTCTTTTAGAAATGCAACACCTTTTTAAAAACATGGCACTTCTGTGAGCACCAGTATTCTTCCTGGTTGGCCAAAACCACTAAAAAATTGTCCCAGTGGGCAGCACACGGGTTCTGGCTAGGTCATGGCACAGAGGCAAGGAGGCTGAGTTTTCATTAGTCGCTTGATTTAATCAGTTAGAGTAGCCAAGCTGCATTCATGTGTGGCTTTTAAAGTGGACCAGTAGCTCACCTTGTGCTCACAGCCCAAACCCCTGAGAGCAGAAGTAGTGTGGTCAAAACCCTCTGCCAGTATCTCTTTAGCGTAACAGCAGCTGAGGGCTCCTGTCATGCCTTCCTTTTTCACTATTGAGCAGTGACACTCCTTTTCAATACTCATAGAATCATATGACTGTTGAGGTTGGAAATGACCACTAAGATCATTGATTCTGACCATCAACTTAACACTGCCAGGTCCACCCCTCAACCACGTCCCTAAGTAACTTTCCTACACTTCTAGTAATAACCTCCAGGCTTGATGACTCCACTTTTCTGGACAGTGTCTTCCAATGTTTGACTTTCTTAACCTTTTGGTGAATAAATTTTTGCTAGTATCCAACTGAAATTTGCCTGGTGCAATTTGAGGCCATTTCCTTTCCCCTGTAACTTGCTACTCAGAAGAGGCTGGCACCCACCTGGCTACACCCTCCTTTCAGGGAGCTCTAGAGAGCGATAATTTCCCCCCCCAAGCTTCCTTTTCTCCAGGCCAGACATGCCCAGCTCCCTCAGCTACTTGTGCACTAGATGCTTTTGCATCTTTGCTACCCTTCTTTGGTCACACTTCAGCGCCTTAGTGTCTTTCTTGTAGTGACGGGCCCAAAAGTCACCCATGATAATGGCTCTCCCACCCTAAGTGCCAGAGGAGTTTGGCCTAGAAGCAGTAATAAGCTATCCTGTGGCCCCAAAAGCACAGTTTGTATGGCCCTCAATTCCAGCTTAAAAAACAAGGCATCTTGCTTTGCTCACCTCCAGGATTCTGCTGTCTTCACTCTCCTGATAGTGCTTCACCATCAACAGTATTTTATCATCAGCTGCCTGGGCACCTTCCCCTCTGTCTCAGACAAGGCGGCAACTTTGCAGTCTGGGAGCCTGTGAGAAGGCCCTTATTGCCTCCTTGCTCCCCTGCTTTTTACCTACTTATCCCTCCAGATGGAGGTGATGGATTACAGCTGTGACTTGTCTGGCTTTTGCCTCAAGGCTGTAGCACAGGCAAGTATTAATGGTAGTAAGTTCAAGGTCTGTGAATGTGATGTTTCACCAAGCTGTCTGTAACATCTTGAACTTCACTCCCAGTGATGTTAGAGGTTGATTTATTCTCATTATTTTAAGGTAATTTTTGGGAAGCCTGCTAGATTGAAATAGAAAGTGCAGTGCCTCATGCATTCATAATCAAAGTGGTAGTTTTTAAAGTGTCACTTGCACCCTCACTAGTTCACAGTCTGCAAAAGTAAAAGAAACTAACTAAGAATTTGGCTCCATCTCAGGAAAAACTGGGATGTTTGTAGATAGCATTAATTATGTTGTGAAACTATTTGGAATCAAGTGCTATTTAGAAATAGATTTTCTAGCTAAAACTCTGTGGTTGGATAATTTTGAGTCTTGAGTCCATTGAGCAGTGATTTAATAATTTTTGCCGCTTACCTTTTTTTTCTCCTTTTTGCATCAGATTGCTGTTAAGAGTGTTCCCTCCTTCCTTATTCTCCATCTCTGAAGATGTGTATGGCTTTATTTATGCAGAATAGCTTAGAAAGAAAGCATGTGTTTAAAAGAGAAGGTAGGACTGGAAGTGTGGCAGACCTTCTGTCTCCCAAAACATGCAAAGAATCTCGCTGACCTTTAGAAGGAGAACAAGTGATTCTGCCTTTTTAAGGTGGAACAATTACTTTTCAAGCAGAGAAGAGGATGGAGAAGTGGGATACAGAGCACAGATTCACTTAAATGTGCAGAGAGGTTGAGAACCTGACAGTTCCTGAGACAACCTCACTCTGGTGTTTCCCTGCTCCCTTTCTGGCAGCTGCCACAGGGTGTTTCATTCTAGTTTAATCAACTGCCCTTCAGTAAAGTCCTTGGATCTTACAGGTGCTACTATAGCACTTTTTGTCATTACTGATAGCAAAATAGGGGCCTTAGAAATGTAGGTCTCACTGCCCTGGGATTCTTTCTTTATGGGAGGATTCCCGCATTGAAGAAAATTAGGTCAGAGCAGCTGTCTAGTGGGGGATGAAAAGCATACTTCAGAAATGCTTTGAATGGCAGTTCTTCAGAGAAGGAAGCTGTGTTAGACTGAGGCCTGAGGCTGTGTATTTGGTTAAGGTACTGCAACAAAATCTTTTTTATCTTTCATCCCTTTTAATTTGCAGCAGTAATGTTCATTTTGTTGGCAGCCACAGTACCTAGTATTTAAAAATCCTTTCTTCGGTTCAGATCTGAAGTGACCCTCTTCCTGCAGTAGATACTGCTTTAGCAAGGGTCAGATCTGTTCTTAAGGATATCTTTTGTATCTTGCAAAGGAATGGCAGTGGGGGGGCAGGGACAATTGGGGAAAATGAAGTGAGAAGCAGTCAATTTTCCAAATGTTTCTTGAGCAAGCAGCAGTTAGAAGTGAGCATACTGACTTAGTTGTTATCTCAGTGCTCTGGCTTTCCATAAACAAGGCTTTATTTTTATATCCTTATTTGGAAAATATTAAAAGAATTCAGGGAATCCTGTCAGTTTCCATAAGAGTTTTGCTTGAGGAATGGGGAGTGGGATTTATGGCATTTTTCATGGTAAATCAGGAGTATCAGTAGTGATTCCAGGAATTAAGTAGGAACTATAACATCAAAATTACAACAGCTTACTGAACTCTGTGCAGGGATAGTTGGGATAGTTTCACAATATGTAAAAAAAAATTGGCAAAACCACCACTTTTTATGGCCTGATTACTGGCCTGAGCCATTGCATGTCCTCCAGCAGTCTTAAGTTAACCAAAAACTCTGTTTCCTACCCTGGGCTGCTAAGTAAATAAACATGGAAATAGTGACATATGTTCTCCATCTGCACAGTCATGTGCTATATCTTCAGTGCTCAGAAATGTTGCTTAATAGGAGTATAATCACTGTTGTTGAAAAGTATATTTAATGATAAAAATAAGGGATGTGGAAATGAGGCCAAGTTTGGCACCTAATGCAGTAGTGACAGTTTATTGAGGGTCTGGCAGAAGTAGCTTCTCTTTCCTGTTTATAATAACTTTTACTTGCTGCATTCCCCATCTGTGATTGAGCACTAGCACTACTCTGATCTGCAGAGAAAGAAGGCAGAAATAGGTATCTGGTTTTTTGGTTTGGGTTTTTTTTTAACTCCCAGATCATATGCACCAGAAGCTGTTGGGAGTGGGTGTTGTAGACAGCAGAAGAAAAGGAGTATTTCACGTTAGGCTAGCAAAATTATTCAGAAACATACAGGGCTCTGTCAATATTTTGCCAGAGAAAAAATTCACAATTTTTGTATCAATGGGAATAAGAAAATCTGAGAATGTCTGTTGACTACTCCAGGATTCCCTACACAACTGGCTTCTCTCAGGAAAGCCAGTTTGCTCACTGAGTTTGAGCAGACAGTAATTTTTGGTTACTGTTCAGTCCCAAGAATCACTGAACAAAAAGCTGTTCAAGTTGCTGAGTTGGTGAACATAGTGGAAATGGATCTTGAACCACCAGGCAGGTTCTTCACTGCAGTAACCTATTAGTGTTGTGAAGACTGGGGGTGCGTGCTTTGTCAGCTTCTAAACCCTTCTCCCTTATTTTGTTAAATTGAGCAATCCCAGGAGAAGGTGATGTGTTGAGTTAGCTGTAACATGAGACTCCTGCTCCCTGCTTCTGGAAGAAAGTGCAGGCTGTGCTGAGCAAGTGCTGGCTGGATTGTGGTAATTCCAGCGAGTCCCAGGGGTTTCAGGCAGTGGAGGTTCTCACTTCTGTCCAGATTCCTCTGGGTGTAGCACATTAATTGTTAAAGAATGGGTTTTTCATCCCAGCTCAGACTCCTCTCTTGCCAATTTGTCCCTCTTTCACACTGTGGATAAAGGAAGTCTATTTCTTGTTTCCCAGTGTGTGCTTCCAGGTTGCACAGCAGTTAGCTGAGCAGCACAGACCGCAGCCCAGTGCAGCTTTTCAGCTCTTCTGTATCTAACAGCCATCACTTGGGATGGATCTGACCTAGGGATAATTTTAGCCCTTTAGGCACCTAGTTGCTGATTATTAGTCCTTCCTGTTAGGGAGGCAGGTGATGGGTTATTGCAAACATGTCCTTTGCTTGTCCTTTCCTTTTCCTTCTTGACCCAGAATCCTTTGTGAAAGGGTGAAAGGACAAGTAGAGTTATTTTATACAAGGTAAAATGGTTAGACCAGGCCTAGAGAATCCTGGGCTTCCAGTGCCTTCAGACAAGAGAGATATTAGATCTCTCCAGCAGGTATTTGTTCCTTTGTTCATGTGTAGCACAGATGAAACAAAATGTTTGGATTCTCTTTAATGGAACTTTCTTTACATCAGTCAGTCAGTTTGTTGGAGTTTTTTGTTCCAAAAATGAATGTGCAACTTCACAGCAGTGGTACCAAAATGGCAAACAAGTGCAGCTAGTACAGGATGACGAAGCTCCTTTTCAGTGTTCATATATTTAAATAGCAGGATGCCATCCAGGGCACTTAGAACAGTAGTATCTAGAGTAGCATGTGCTATCACATCAACAGTAATCAAGGTTTGCTGAGGAATGTGTGTCTGTGATTATGATAAAGACCATGTCCAGAGAAGCCTACTGTGTTGCAGTGCTGCTCTGAGCAAAGCATTTTCAGAATTTATTGTATTTCCCATTTTTGTAGAAGGGTCTCACTCCACGTGAGAAACCCATCACTTGCATGTAAATAAATTAATAAATAATCTTTATTTGCTTAGGAAACTTTACAGTATTAACTGAGTTGATTTCCCAGAAAGAATTTTTTATGGTTTTTGAATTGGTTTTACACTTTTAGCATGATAACTTCTAGAAATACATGGGGACATGAGGACATAAATCAGTACTCAAGTTCTAAAAATCAGAAGTGCTGGTATGAACTGATAACTGTCACTGATAGGCATGTATACGTTTGGCCATCTCCTCCAGTGTATCACCAAGGCTGGATGTGATGTCCATGCAAACAGCAAACCTGTAACTGTCTAAAATGCACTGAGACTTAAACCCAAAGAGCTTCATTTCTATACCTGAATGTCACTTCTATATATAGATATTGCACAAGTTGTCAGGATCTATCTTGTGATTTGTAGTTTGAATTTTGAATAAAGCATAAGTAGACTTCTTTTAAAGTCACAGTGCATGGAATCAGGAATTTTTTTCTTACTCTTAAGTAAGCCACATGCTTTGAAACAGAAAGAGAAGTAGCGTTCTGTAAAAGTATATATAGTAATCTCTATCAGTAGTCTTTATTTTTATGATTGTAAAACATAGAAAATACATCTCACTGCTCTGTGTCGTTGCAGTGCAAGAGTGGTTCAAGAATGAATCTGTTTAAGACACTCCCCTTGCTTGTAACATGTAATAGTTGGCCTGCTTCTTAAAAAAAGTTTTAAAAGTGGGCATAGATGAATTTCCTATATATTCTCAATACTGCTGCTATGACCAAGGAGGGTGTTCGGCATTGAGTCATTGCTTTGCAGTAATCCTGTGCGAATGTCCTGGCCCCAAGCCTACCCAGAGAGGCTCAGCACAACCAGACCTCCCTGTGGAAAAGGTTCTCATTGGCATCGTAACATTTACAAGCTGTGATGCCTCCTGGGCTTGTATTCTTCGAGCAGGCAGATTGTTCTCCACATTGTGGATGCTTGCAGTAGCAGGATGAGATGCTCACCCAAGGACTGGATCTCCTTCCAGGCAGCATCTTCTGCCCCATAGGAGGGGATCCAATATTCTCATTTTTATCAAGAAAATGTTTTTTCTTCTCAAAGTTTGTTATGACTGTTTGAAGTGCTTAAAAATCTAGAGCTAAATCATCTCTGAGTGTTGTAGCAAATTCTGCAGACTACTTGGCAGTGGAATATTTCAATTTTGCTGTATGTAACCTCAACTGTAAGGTTTGAATGAACCATCCGCTGTGTATCATGTAGAGACAGCTAAACTTCTGAATTGTTTCAGCCTGCTGCCTTTGCCTGAGAGAAAATTCGTAGAACTACTAAGGAGCTGGAGGAAAATACATCAAATAAGACCAGAGACATCTAGCTTGTTAAATTGCTAATCGTGTTGCTTTGAAAAGGATGCTTAAAAAATACAGACCAAGTGCAGATGGATGAGCAGGTTCAATGCTGTCTGAAATTAATGCAGAGCACATGCTGGGAATAATAGGAGATATTTAAGAGCTGGAGAACATGCTAAGACTTAGAAATCCTTCCCTGATCTCTACACATAAAGGCAAGCTCAAGGTTTTCCTTTGCAGTCTTTGTACAAGTCATACATGTCAAATGTTTAACTAAAGCCACCTCCTTGCCTATTTTTTGTAATCCTAGCATGCTCCTGCCTTGGTTTTTTGGTTGGTTGTTGTTTTGTTTGAGGGTTTTCTGTGGCATCATACATGTTGCAGACTGCAGAAAGGTAGATTACTGCATCTGCCAAAAGTTTAGATTTGTTTTTCCTTGTCTTTCTAAAGACATTTCATAATCACAAAGTGGGCAACCTGACAAACCTACCATATAGAAGATCTTAAGTAAAACCATCTTCCTAGATAGTAAAGGTGACAACAAAAGCTGTAATTTCTGGAAGTAATCTCCACAATAGAGACCCATTAAGTGGAAAGTCTTAGAGAAGCAAGCTTAAAGATATTTATGTTCTGGTGCAGTAAAATATACTTCAGAGGCCATGGTGGTCTGTAATCCTTCTGGCCCACACTGAGAAGGACTCATAAGATGGTTGCAGCAAAAATCAAGAGATGTCACTGTGAAATACATGGAGATGGCAGAGGTCTGGGAAGTTCCATGCAGCTGTGGCCTCCCGTCTGTTATTCACGTTTTTCCATTGCAGAGGTCACTCACACTTTAGGTGTGCAGCAGCAGCAGAAGGGATTTTGGAGGCAGGAGGCAGTTTGAGCAACACTGTATGCTGGTACTGCAGGACATCCCAAGAAATCTTTGACTGCTTGGTGTGGAATGGGATCTCTGTTTCTTACCTAACACCATGGTTTGTCATTGTAAAGTGCATTTTATTTGGCAGGCTGTTGTCACAAGGAATTCATACTAGCCCCTTGTTCCTACTGCTGCTTCTAAGCAAGGCAGTGCTTGGCCCTTAGATGAATCTGATCATGCAGTATTTTGTCATGTTGAGAGATGCAGATATGAAAGTAGAAAGATGTAGCATGATACTGTAGTGTAATTCATCCATATATCCTTAATTATTAAAGTTTTAATTCCCAATTAGTAAAATAAATAAGTTTTATAGTCAGATCTATTCGTGGTGGAAAATCTAATACATGACTATTTGCAAATACAGCTACCAGAGAACTTTTTTCACACACATGAAGGTTCCAGTGACTACTTCTATTTTTTTCTTGCCACTGTTGCAATGCATAGCAAAAATGGGTGAAGTGAAGGAGTAGAAGGGAGAACCCACGGCTTCAGACTGAAGTTCTCCAAGGCCATAAATGTGACTTAATTTGAGGTTTTAGTTGTGGATCTGCCACATAACTTCCAAAAAATTACTAGAAACACAAGGAATCATATGTCAGGTCTAGGATCCACACAACTAAAAATCTCCATGTCCAGTGTCTAGAGATTCTGTAACCTATGGGTTCCATCATTTTTAGTGGGCACCAGGAAACCAAGTAAGAACAGGTATTCATGGTATACTTTGATTCTGGGACAGATGTGTTGAGTACCTATCCATGCAATCAATGTCATAAAAATAATTACAGTATCATAAACACGACTTGATGAAATGGCAAACTAGAGTTTCTTTCCTCATTGAAGATGTTAGGAGGCTGAGTTATAAAGACTGTTGGAGATTTGCATCAAGGTGTCATTTCATTTAGGCTTTATGCTTTTGAGGAAAAAATGAGAATTATAGACTAAGTCATCAGAGTAGCTGTGTATCAATAGAATTCAGGGTGATGCAGAAGAGAACAGAATATTGCCTAGCTGATTCCTGCCATGTCCCACAAAAGATAAATCCTTAATCAGATCCTTCATTAGCATAAAGTGTGGAAAAAACGGTTCATACCGGGGATTACTTAGTAAAGGTAGTTAGTGGAAGAAATTATGCATTGAAGGAAAATACAAAATCCCTCAAATTAATCTTTTAAATACGTGGAGTTTGAGTCTCCTCTTTCTTAACACTGGGATAATTGAGGAATCATTCCATTTCAGTGACTTAGAGCACTAGACTAGTTAAAGAGGAAATTGAGTTTGCCTGCTCTCCCAGGATTTTGAAAGTTTTACATTTTTAAGGCAGAAATGTTTATTCTTAAAATTTGTACTTGTACATTTAGAGGAAGAATTGTGATTCCATGCCACAGAGAAAACAAACCCTTTGTCCTATGATCTCTAGCTGCTTAAGTCCAAACTGGAGTCTTTATGCCATTGTGGTAGTTCAGTGCTAGTTGACTTAACTTTGCTGATGGCTTTAGTATTTTCAGTTTTAAAAAAGCCAAACTGCATAATACATATTAATTGTTTGGTGACTCTCTGAAAAAAACCTTTGTTTTTGTTGTCACTTTTACAGTATTAAATTCTTGTGTAAAGATTAAAATGTCAGTTATTTCATAATTGTAGGAAGGCAGAATAAAATTCCTACTGAATTTAGAAGTCTGTTCTTTAATTTTTTAGCAGCCTTTTCTAACATTCCATGCTCACTATTTATCTTCAAACAACATCTTGACATATAGGTGTGCTGTCAGTATGGTTAGTTGACTGAAATGTTTTTATGTCTGCCCTGTCGGTCTTTGTTTCTAGCAAACGCCTGTCTTATTTCTTTTCTGTGATTTCTTTTCTGTGTGCAAATTAAGTATAAGTAAGAAAGTGCGTTCTTTTGGTGGCCCAACATGTCATCAAGCCCAGTAATATTCAAAAATCTGCTCTATTTCCTTACAACTTTTCAGTCAGTTATATACCCTGGGAGAACATTTGTGGGGAGGAAAAGGCACAAAGCGTGCTGAAGTTACCCTTTATTACTTCATTATAATTTCTGGTCAGAAATTTAGTGCACTGTCCTTAGTATAGACAATAGAATATGCATGTGAATTGTTGATGGATATATACTATTTTATGAAAGCAGGTTGTTGATGACAACTTCAATATGAGCCATCTTTGTGTGCTTGGGGAATCTGGGCCTTGTGCTTGCTTGAGTTTGCACACTAATCCCGGCTTCCAGATATCCTCCAACAAAGAGGTAATTCTCTGGTGTAGCTCAGTGTTCACTATTCTGGTCTCAAGAGGAGAATGACATTAAACAAAAAGCATTTCCCTGCTCCTCCCCTTGCTTCTGGGCAGACAACAACATGGTTCACATATATAGAAATTCACATCTTTTGTTGCAGGAATCATGCTTGCAATGGGCATATGAGTTTCCTCTCTCTTTAAAGGCCGATACTGTTAAAATTGTTTTCCCATTTTTAAATTCTTGCTGCTTTTTGTTATTCTTGATAGTGCTAAATTGGTGCTTATTTACACTGGGTTTATTCACACACTGTTTTGAGGCTTTTTACACCCTGACATTGCTGGAAAGGGAAACCAAACCTTGCAAAAAAAATTAATTGTTTTTACAGATGAGGACCAAAGAATATGATCTTTCCCTTTAGTCAGTTTTTTTGCTGAATACATTCAGGTGACTAGAGTGAAATTTGGCCCTGCTTGATCCTAGAAGATTCCTGACTGTATGATCAGTCATGGATTGAGCCACATGTGCTCTTCAAATGTGTTTGTCCCTCAAGCTCTGAATCCATCACTGAATGTACGCTTGTGCCATGCTGTAGTGCTGGCTGGGATGGGTCTGCAATCTAGCTGGGTCAAATGTTGGCAGTCTAGAGCAGATAGCCAGGGCTCTTCTCATCCACAGCTGGTTTTGGATGGTTTTAACGTGAGCTGTGGCCAGGCTAACCTCTTTGACTGTTATGGAAATGATGGAAATGCTCAGTGTGCTTATGCTCTGTTCTTAAATCTCTTTGACATCCCAGGATAGGCTGTGTGATCTCACACACTTGGAAATATCTCTGTAAGCCAGTGCTTTCTGGCAAAGATTCTTAGTGAAACTTGTGCAGAGTTTCATAGTTTGAATATGTCTAGGGCATATGTGGGATCAATGAACAGGGATTCAGACTTGAAGAAAATTCCACATAAAATTCCCTATTAGGATATAGTTGAACTTCTTGTAAAGGCAGTGATAAGCATTTAAAGCATACAAAAAGAATGAGGACATTTGGGAAAACATGTTTTTCGCAGTAGAGACATTAATAACCATCTTAACAGTGTTATTTACCTCCTGCTGCTTGACTGGAAAGAGCAAATTGTAAGTGTGATTTCAGAATTAATCATTTTCTTCAAAGCCAGACTGATACAAAGCTCTAAGCAAATTACTGGGTTTATTGTTAAAAATGCTCACATCGTGAATGGGTGATTACTTCTATTCCATAGTTCTCAAAACAAAAAGAGAAAATTGCTACTTTTTTTTAAAATTATTTTAGGTGAGGTTGAAAGGAAGAGAGAAATCAGGTTGAGGCATTGTTGGTTTATTGGGGGGGGGGGTTGGAATGAAACACCTAGTTTAGATGTCATTTTATATGCCATACATGGAAAAGAAGAGGCTAATTTACTTCAACTGGCATATGGAGGGCATCTCTGTCACAGAGCAGGTCCCCTGTGATGCTTAATTTTCACTCTTTCCTGTGTCCTCTTGGATGCACTTCATCACTTTGTGCTGGATACAGTTTTACAAAGGATGCACAGAGACCTTCACAAAGTGCCAGATGGAAATATTTCAGAGATTTCAGAGCAATGCCTCTAATACTCTGATCATCTAAAGCAGGAGAGAATATTTTGGAGACATGTGATGTCCAAGAGGGGAGTTTCTGCACAGAACAAAGAAAGAAGCAGAAGTCCAAAAAGATTGTCTTGGATGGGAAGAACAGGTGAAATATGTGAAAGGGACTTTTTTTCCCCAATACTTTTCTGAAAATCCCCAAACAAAAATTTAAAAATCCCATCTCTAAATCTGATTGGATTTTTCTGCCCTATTTCATTCCTGAATTTCTTTGTTTTGTATTTATATCTCTTACTGAATAGGCATTGTCATTGTCCCTTTAATTCGTGAATCCAATTTCAGCACCCAACATTGCCACTCAGATGCTTTCTTAAAAAAGAAAAATACTCACGCAAAGTTTTTTTGAAAAACCAACAAAAGTATTTTCTCTGGAAGCTATCCAAAAAATCATCCTCCTTCTGGAAAGTGCCACCTGCTCATATTGGCTGATTTTTTTGGGGGGGTATATTCCATAAAACTTGGCTTATGAAAGCCAATTCTCTCATGACAGGTGAGGGAAAAGGAGAAAGGATTTTCTTTTGCCTTTGTTTTTTGGTTTGTTTTTTTTTTTCCAGTTGCCTAGAAAGCAGTAGGTTTTCATTAGTAAGTCAAGAAGCAGAGTGTCTTTGCATCCAAGTCTCAGAATAGACCAAGTTGGTTTTATAGCTACCAAAGAGGAGGTTGATGCTGCCAGAAAATCTGAACACCAGGAAATACAGCTCCGCAGGAGAGACCAGTTCCACAAGCAAGGCACACCTACCTGTGTAAGGAGGGAGTCCCTTGAGCCTGTTTGTGGTTGTACAGTTCTTCATACCATTCAGAGCTACATCAAATGGTACCAGCTGGCTGAGGGGAGAATGAGAGAGCCTGACCTGCAGCCTGAAGGAGAAAATGCGGCCATTTTGTTGACAATTAAGTTAATGGAGTGAAAGCTTTTTGGCTGGGTTTCAGTGTTCCTATTGCATAACCTTCTCAGAATATTTCCTGAACTTTGCATTATCAGTTACATTTTTCAGAACAAGTGTCTCTGCGTTCTATTTCAAGTGGTAATCTGGTCAATCAAAATTTCACTCTAGCAGCAGTTGCTGTGTTGTCCTCTTGATTAGTCACTCCCCTAATTCACATGTCTTATGAAAGAAACAGAAATAATTACAGTGATTTCCTGAAGACTAGAATGCAAGGCAGAGAGCAGTAAGGCTCAGAGCTATCAAGTCCATCTGGAGTTCTCTAGCAAGAGGTGCCTTTTCCCTATGCATTTTTCCTGCCTTAGAAGGCATCACCTGAATGTTTTTAAAGGTTGTGTGTGTAGGTGCACAGAATTAAAAATATGAAATGCAGTAAAAATGAGTGCAAAGGCTTCAAGCAGTAGTTGCTTTGATGAATTCCTTCATTTCTTGTGCCTCTCACAGTTTAGCACATCTAGTATATAGATCACATATATCATATGACCACAATGTGTAAATCAAAGGCAGGGGGTTTTGCTGGCTTGTACCAGCTTTTAACTATGAATCTGAATGTATTAAATATCTTGTCGTTTTGAATGGAAAGGATTAAGCCTGAGCTAATTTTTTACACTTGTGAATCAAGAATGTCTTCAAAAGGTCTGCACAGGTTTTGTAAGTGAAAATCTGGTGTGTCTTCTGGGACTGGGTTTCTTTTCAAGATGATTAATCATGGACTTAATGCCAGTCCCCAGACAGTCACTAATAGATAACTCTGCCAGGTCTGGTAGACATTAGTTCAAACCTGTTAAGAAGTCTGCAGTACTTTAAGTGGAGAATGCTCCTGCCCTAAGTGACACTGAATATATAAATGAAAATGCAGAAAAGAGTAAAGCAACACACCTGAAAAAACATGCTAGGTGAAAGGTGAATGTCCTGAATTCCTTTCTGTTTTCTTTTGCTGAAAGCTTGTCCGCCAGGAACGTACAAGCCTGAAGGTTCACCAGGTGGAATCAGCACTTGTATCTCATGTCCTGATGAGAATCATACTTCTCCACCAGGAAGTACCTCCCTTGAGGATTGCACATGCCAGGAGGGTTATCGTGCTGTAGGACAAACCTGTGAAGGTAAGTGTTTCCATCCGCAAACAGAATATCCCTGGAATGCACGATGCAGTGCTGGGACAATTTTTTAATGTGGTTTTGTACTGTGAGGGACATGTCAAATTACATGCAAGATTTTCTCTGTCATTCCAAACCAGCAAAAATGCCAAGGTGCAAGCTGAGTTAGAAATTCTAAAATATTGTTTTCCTTCAGGGGCCTATTACACTCCAGCTAGTAACCACTTTGTTGTGGCTCTTTAATTATTTAGTTGTTCACTGCCCTGAACTGAAGCCCCCTGAAAATGGTCACTTTGTCCAGAATGTCTGCAACAATTACTTTAATGCTGCCTGCGGAATCCGATGCAAAACAGGATTTGATCTCGTTGGAAGCAGTATCCGGCTTTGTCAACCAAATGGGCAGTGGTCTGGATCAGAGGCTACTTGCAGAGGTATGTGTTTGAAAGGCTTTTTTTCTGTTGTTCATTCTTAGCAGTGGCTTTCTTCACTCATTACATGGTCGGCAGTTGGTGCAGATCTGATCCTGTTAGCCCTGTTTGAAGGAAAGTTCCAAAGGTTGGCTGCCACCCCAATCACTCTGTTTCCTTCCTTTATGAAATGGAAGAAGGACTTCTACAACAGAAAAAGCAGAGCAAGATGGACTAGATGGACAGTCTTTTGCAAGTGAATATAAAGACTCCTTCCTTAAACCTCTCTTCACCTCTGTCTACCTAATTTCTATGAATTTCTGTATCTACACTATAAATCCAGCGAATCTACCAAGTATTTAAATATGTAACAAGACCTTGCCACCTGGCTGTTTTAGATCATTCACTACATTCTCAGCACAGAGGGTTGTTGGTGTTGGGAGACATTAGCCATAGCGGAATTCTATTTTGCTTTCTTTCAGTTTCTTCTTACCAAAAATAGGAAAGTCTGGGACTCAAGCAGGGTCTTCAGAAGTCTTTTGAGTGGAATTTCAATAGGGAATGACTGACAATACCTAGATTTTCACTATAAAAGAATGTCAGCCTGAAATAAGGTGTGAAACGGAGGAGACACAAGAAAGAGCATCCTGAAAAAAAACATTTCTGGATTTTCTGATAGGAACCGAGTTTTGTTCTACTGCAACAAAACTGCCTGAGGTTGGGTTTTTGATGATTTAGAATGAAAACTGCAATCCCATGCCTGTATACCTGCCTGGTATGTATCCCATGGAGAGAATGAAAAAAAAATAAACCAGGTAGAAGCCTTTATCTCCTCAACAGCCGCAAGATGTAGTTCAGCAGGTTTCGTTTGACTTCAATGCCCTCGACATTAGTGTGCTGCACTGGAAGCTAGTAAATAGAAAGCCATCAGCTCATTCGGTAACTCTTGTCCTGGCTTAGTGCTCAGGGAAAAAGGCAGGACTGATCTTTGGCAGAATTAGCATTTCATGACAGTACAGCAAACACTACAGCCCTGAAAGAAACAGCAGCTTATGGTTCTGGAAGGAGGAATCTGGGCTAGAGATCAGTCTCTCAGGACATTCTTTATATAGCAGTTTTTACTTTAGCTTGGGTTTATAGGAACTTTCTTCAAATAATCCCAGAAACCTTAGGTTTCCTTTTCAGCTTCCAGTGTCAAGTGGAGAAGGTTTCAATAGAAAATAAATTGCTGGCCAGTACTATGAGGGTATATTGAGTAGCAGGACTTGGAGCTGTGGACTTTCTAGCAGTCAAAACTGCATGCTGCTTCAGGCAGACTGGGACGCTGGGAAAGAGCACCCTCTGTAAAAGCTTCTGTCGCACAGGCACCCTTTGTGCAAAAAATCTGGGAAAAGCTGCAGTCAGCCACAAAGAGGGGATCCTTCATCTTCTCTTTCATGGAGAAGTGGAAGATTCTAGTACTTGAAAATCTTGCTGGAGCATTTAAAGGATGCCTATTTGGGGGTTGATCTTTCTTTAACAGGGCATTTGGAAGGTGAGGGGAAAGTCTGCATTGAGATATTGTCTTGATATTGAGCTAATATCCTTTGAAGCATTGGAAGGATATATTTTGGCTTGGCTTTGTTTGTGCTGTTGTCCTTCATCCTGAAGACTTCCAATTTAAAAAAAAAAAAAAATTAAAATCCCACTGTTACATGTGCTGGATCTGCTAGTCTTGATTCACTCAGACTATGAAAGGAAGCAAGATCAAAGGCATGGTTTATAGCTGTCTTGTTAATCCCAAGAGTATTTTATCACATAAATTAGGAAGAGGAGAGGGAAGGAAAATCCCTTTCCACTGCTTTGGATTTTGACATTAAATACTCCTCAGTTCGTTTACTAGCTAAAATAAATCTACAGTGCCATTAGAAAGTGATTAATGCAGTCATCTGTCATGCAATTAACAGCGACCCAGGGAAAAAAAAAAACCTGCAAACCCCATATTTAATCCAGAAAAAAATTATTCAGAGAAACCCGAGAGCTAGCAGAATATACTGTTATTGTTGTTGCTGTTTGCACTGGCTTTTTGGAAATGTTTCTTGATCATGGAAAATGTGTTACTGATAAGAGGATGTGCTGGTGTTTAATGCTTGGAGCCATGACTGGGATAACATGGGCTCAGGTACAGGTTTCTGCCAGAGCCCTGCTGAGACACTGAGCAAGCATGAACATTGAAACACTTGAGGAGGCAAGAGCTGTGCAGTCCTTGCAGAAGAAATGGCTAGACATCAGGTAGTGAAGGGGCTGCCTTCTCTGTAGGCACATGAACATTGACAAGAGCCTCCTCACCCTCTTATTCATTCAGACTTCCTAAGTAGTAGAGTTTGGTAGAATTTGCTTCTTTTTACTGCAAATTGGGTATTTCTATTTCTGTAGAAACCTTTAAAGAGCAAGCCTACTTTCTTGTGGATAATGCATTTGAGATTCATCTGTAAATATGTTTTTCTTACTCCCCCTACTAGAGTTAAGATACAGCATATTATAAAGCTGCTCTGAGTGCCTCACAAAATAAGCATTTCAAGACTATTTTTAAACACACTTCCTAAAGAATGCCTGTGCAAATGCAAGCACAGAAGTAGTAATACCTTCATAGAGTAAATGTGAGACAGTAGTAATATAAAGACATATTAGGTACATCTGCATGGCTTCTTATCCCATATGCATAGGTTTTGCTACTTTTTTTCCACTTAGGTGCCACCATAGCGGTTAAAAAAAAAAAACCACATTATTTTACATGTGTTGTTTGTAGCTTTCAGAGGCTGTGTAGTTAGTGGCAATTACAGAGCTGGCTTGCATTCAAAGCAGCATTCGGCCTACATGCCCATTAATTAGTCTGAGGTGTCTAGTGGTGTCCACTTGTGTGCAGAGTAAGCAAGAAAGGAGAGGTTGCCAAGGTGGTCTCCCTTTGAGTGCATTTTTAGAGATCATGTTTTGCCTCATACCTGGCAATAGAAAGATTGGGTTAATTGGTAAAATCAGCTTCCCATATCACAGCAGAGAAGCAGCTCTCTGAAACCATCCATCACCAGAGGTTGTCCACCTGCCAGCAAGGTAAACAGAAGCTGTGGAAAACAATCAAATGAGAACAGAGTTCCTCTTGTGAGGAAGGGTTGAGAGCATGGGAGAGCTGGACCTGGTTAGCCTGGTGAGAGTGGATCCTATCAATGTACATAGGTATCTGAAGAGGAGGGAGCCAGGATCTTTTTGGTGGTGTCAAGCAATAGAACAAGAGGCAATAGTCAGAAACTGGTGCACAGCAAGTTTCACCTGAGTATAAGAAAGAGCTTCTTTACAGTGAGAGGGACTTGAGCACTGGAACATGCCTCCCAGAGAGGCTGTGGAGTCTCCCTCAGCAGAGATACTCAAAGTTGTCTGGACACAACCCTGTACAGTGTGCTCTGGGATGACCAATGTAGAGCAGAGAGGTTGGACTAGAAATGCTCCAGTGGCCCCTTCAAACCATAGCCATTCTGTAATTCTGTGGGTTTAGGCAACTGCAGTCTTGGCTGTTTTTGAGCATCACACCATTTGCCCTTATTTGTTTTTATCCCTCTTTTGAACACAGTGGATTGTATCTGCCAACTTCAGCTGAGGTCAGTTTTTAATCAGAGTTTTCTGCTTATGTTGGAAAGCCAGTAGCTGGTTATTGGTGTATCATCATCATCATCATCACATGCTGATGAACAAGCGGTAGGTGTGTATAGCTCCTTGAGGGACCCAAAGGCCACATAGTGTGTGTGTAGTTCAGAGTTTTGTCTGGAGGGGATCAAGGACACAAATGCTGAAGCATGACCTCCGAGCTGAAAAGGAACTGCACAGAAAAGGCAGTACAAAGGAAATAGGTCCTACTATAAAGTCTTAGGTTGTGACATTGAAACAAAGAACATAAACCAAGGTCTTACCATTGCTATGTTTTTCTTACTATGATTATTCGTATCTTCTGGGATCAGTCTTAATTACAGAGTAGCTTTGTGCTATATTGGGAGCATCAGGATTCAGTTATAAAACCGTAAGACAATCTGATGATCGCTCTTCACTTCCCTGCCTCCCTTTCTGCATACACATCCTGCACAGGACTGCATTCTCCTTGAAATCACACCACTTTCAGTGTTTGCAAGGTATCACAGGGGGAAAGCCTCTGTGCTGAGCAGCAGCCAGGACTGTCTCCATGCCTGACCCCTGAAAGGCTTTTTTTTATCAGCAACAACCTGATTTGTTCCTTTTCATCTGTCATGGACCTGGTGTACAAGCCATATAAACGGCTTGTATTCCTTCCTCCTCTCTCTCTCTCTCTCACTCTCCTCTAGCGAGCTGAGCATCTTCTGATTTGCTGAGGCCTTTACACATCTATATTCTGTGAATAGAGTCCAGAGTGCCTGAGAAAATTCCTGAGTACTGGGACACTGTCATCTGACCTGTTCATGAGCTCTTAGCCTGTTCTCTGGTGTGTACTCAGCCCATACCAGCCTGCCAGTTCAAAATCCCCCAGCGGTTCTCAGATGTTGATGGAGACTAGAAACTCCCAAGAACACACACTTTTTCACAGGATGCCATTTGCCTGCAGCTGCCCTGTTTTGGAGGCCGATAGGCATTACCAGCTCAGGCTGCACACTGTGTACCAGATGCACAGTCTGTTAGTTTGAACCTAATTAGGTCAATACATAGGTGAACTTGGTGAGGTGTGCCCAACCTCATACATTCTATGTACGAGTGTTTCAAGAAGAGGAAGGTATCAAGCCTTTGAAAAAATCTTCTTGTACTAGCTCTACTCCCTAAATTCATACAAACTAACTAATGTACAAGACAGTACCTCTGAAAAACTGGGCAAAGTAGTGTAGCTCCACTGATAGTCAGTGCTGAGAGTGATCTGGTGTTTTTTTCCCCTTTGCAGTTCGGACATGTCCCAGACTTCGGACTCCTCAGAATGGACACATTAACTGTTCAACAGCTGATATTTCCTACAAGACAGTATGTTTGGTGACCTGCAATGAGGGCTATGAAATTGAAGGAAACAGCAAACTGACCTGCCAGGGAACCTCTCAGTGGGATTCAAAGGAGCCAAAGTGTGTGGGTAGGTACCTGATCTAACTCTGTGTTAGAGTGCAGCCTTTTCTGACATGTTGTCACAGGTGAGAAATTCTTCACATTTTAATAACTGGTGAAGCTAAGACATGAATGAGAATTTGTCAATGGATGTTTTATACGCCTCTTAGGAGTTGGGAAAGGCAAAGGAATTTGTAAATAGAGAAAGTGGACAGATTATCATTTAAATACATTTGATTACTGAAAGGCTGTTGTACCTCGTTAGTGTCAGACACTATCACACAGTTGCAAGAAACATAGAAGCAGTAGGTCTAGGGATTAAATATGAACAACCAGCAGTTTGAGTTACCATCATAAATCAGAAGTTGATATGTAGGCAAGGACTAGCTTATGTTAGTCAGGCGCCGTGAGTGCTAACTAAAGGTGCAGCAATTGTCACTTTTGCTGGACTCACAGCAAGGACATGAGATTTTACACAAATTAAGAGCCAAGAACCTCTGAGTCAGGATTCAGAGGTCACACCAGCTGTGCAGGGATTGATAGGAATGTATTGCGTTCCAAAATTAAAGGACTGTATATTTCAAGATTATCTGTGTAGGACTAGTAACAAGTATTGAATTAACTTTGGAGAGGAAGGTGATGAAATACAGTTGAAACACTTCCAAGTATAGACTGAAGGATGGGGGAAAAAAAGGGCAAAAGTCTAAAGTCCACCAATACAGAAGTTGATCCAGTGTTGCCTAAGTCAGGGTGAAGTATATGTCACCTGGATCCAGTAGATGCAGTGCCAGTAGGGTGACTTCACTTGAACCTCTGGCTATTTCTTTACTGTTTTATTGCAGTCTTAAAAATGTGGACTTTGTGAGAGACAAGCATAAATTTCTAACTGTAAGTACATTCTCTGAAATTATGAAAATAATCCCCAAGAAATAATTTAACAAGACAGTTTGCTAAGAGATCCTAATCTTTCTTCTGTTAAAATCAGTGGAAAAACTTCAATTAACTTCAAACGGAAGAGACCCTGAAATCCTGTTGGGATATTACAATTAGAAGATTAACCATATTCATCAGTTGAATTCATCCTTCCTAGCTTAGCATTTTGATTAATAAAATCCAGCTCTACTCTCTATCAGAAGATTTCTTCACACCATGCAATATTGCCTCCATTCCTGGATTAGCCGTGGCAATATCTTATTTTTTGCTGAGTCTGAAAAATTTAGAGAGAAAGTTACCTTTGATTGTCAGAAAGGAAAGAGTTCTAGCTAGGAAGCATCTCTGCTCCTTCTTGTGACTGGTGTTTAGAGCAGGCTTGCTGAAATTCTGGTTCAACATACATGTGTGGAGTTTTATTCAGGGAGAGGTGTAAATCAGAACACTGATGTTGTATCCTCCTCTTGAAAGCTGAAGCTATCCTTTGCACCCATTTTCTGAATGATTATCATTGTCATGGAGGTATTGTCCATTAATTTTTAGTCCAAATAGCTCCTAACTATTATTTACAGTCTGCTATATAATAGGTAATGGAAGTCCTGCTGTATTAGTCATTTGCAATTGATAATTTATTAATTTTATATCCTTCTGTTAGAAAATTGAAATGGAGTTGTCTTCAGTCTGTTACCTTGAAACACATTTCTTGGACTTCAGGGTATCCTTCTAGGTGGTTTTCTGAATGCTTTTGGGTTTGATTGTTCATCAGATCAAAGTTTGCCATATTTGCAAGTTAGCTCACTGAGACTGTACCACAGCCATGTGTAACCAAAGCTGACACTGTGCTGTAACATCCTGGATTGTTTACAGTCACTTCTGTGGGGTCTCTTGTCATGAATCTCTTCCAAGAGACTGGAAGGTAATGCAAATTTGGATATTACACAAGTTTAAAATTTTTATCTTTTTTGTTAAAGATATTGTTAGCAATGAGCTACCTCTGAGGAGGCTACATGTGTTTTATAGATGTCTGACAAACAAGATACCTGCTAAAGAAGGGGAACTTGGTCATTTTTCCAGTTTGGGAAGAAAAAAACCAAAATTGGGAAACCTCCATAGTCATGTTCCTGTGTTTCCTACCCACTGGCAAAAGTTTAGTATCACTTTAAAATAAATTTTGCAAGATGCTTTTCTCCTTTTTGAGGTTTAGGGAAGTGAAAATACAAATAACATCCAGGGTGTTGCTGCCATCTAGCGTTGAAAGAACTGGTAGTTCATGCTCCTGATTGCAGCCGGCCTGGAATTTTTTCCTGAAGCAGTCTTGGCAAAGGGATTGAAGGAAAGAGGAATGATTTGCTTGGTAATTTTCTTATTTGCCAAGTTCCTTTTGATGTTGAGAATTACAATACAGTGTTGTGTTTCATCACAGGTGCTTGCAGGTGAAAGCAGGTTCTTGTGTCTCCTTAGAAATACTCCTCTATTAATTCCCTATCAATATGACTAATGTAATGGATGTTGCTCTACCCTTAATGAATTCCAGACTTTTGGATCAGCTTGATCAAATTCTGGAGTTGAGCACAGATAAAAAAATCTAAACAACACTATTACAGTTGTTTTTCCTGGTAAAAGCCTGCCTTACTTAAAAGAAATTCCCTTTTGCTAGATATACCAAATTTTATTCTGATTTTTGTCAGACATTTCAGGGTTGTGCTGTAGTTGGATTTTTCTACTATAGCTGGATGTGTTTCAAGCAAGAGGCCCAGCTGGTTTTGCTTCCCAGAGAGCTGCAACTTTCTCTGCTTTTCATGCTTGCATGTTTCAGTTTCTCTACTTGTTCCCAGAGTAATATGCATTTTAATGCTTTTAGCTTCCCTCTACAATTACTGTTTTTAAAATTTGTTATCTTTTTGCTATTTGTCAGTTACCCTTATGTAGTGAGCAACCAAAACTTAGGGTTTAGGGTTTTTTTCCCTGATGGAGTTGTTCCACCTTGCAGAGCCAGCAGCATCTGCCTGAATCATAAAAATGAGTTAGAAGTGTTTGTGACTTGTGCGTGCTATTGAAATGAAGTGCAGTTGTTAATTGCTTGGGCTTTTAATCATTTCAGCTTTGAAGGTTTAAATTTCACAAAATGCACAGAATGCTTGGAATCTTTAAATTTTTTTCATGCATAAAGCCAGTTTTCAGTTACTTCCTATGTGTTTTGGGAAAGGAGAGGAGAGAAGACGAATGTGAAGTATTTTGAATGTCAATCACTTTTGTGTCATTAAACCATTGCTATGAGCTCAGCAGAACTTGCCCTCTGTGTAGCTGGGTTGGGTTGGTTTTTGTGTTCTCTTGGTGTAAAATCCTGATTTCTACACTGACGAGTTATAAAGAGTTACAAGTCTTCTCATTGGCTCTGAATAAGGGAGCATTTTTCTTGTGTGTTTGCCTATTAACTGTTGTTAGAAACAGTACTGAAAGTAGTGTGCAAACTGCAACCATGAGATTCTCCTTTTTGCCCCTTTGTTAATGTCTCCATATTTGAAAGAAAAACAACATTCCTAAAAACAACAGTGTAAGAATGAAACAAAGCTTTTGTGAACCTGTTTAAACACATCATGGTTTTTGCTTTGATGCAAACTGTCTTCAGGATTTGTAATGAACCCTATTAATAGAATAGTTCAAAACTTCCCTTAAAACCTTTAAGCAACCATCAACCCTCCCTGATTTTACAGGGCTCAGCTGCTTCCTGTGGTCGCCCTGAGTCTTTCCAGCTGTTTTGAGCACAGACAAGACCAAGTCCAATTTAATTTGGTTTGGAATGCAGTAAGCAAAATCATGTGTCATGTCCCTAACCTATAAAGAGTTCATGGCAGAGTATCCTCCTCCTCTCTCTCTTATTTCAAGATAGAATATAGAAGATGTAGAAAGCTTCAGATACCTCTTCAATTCCCTCTCTCCTGCTATGGTCTGGCTTTCTTAGAAGCAAGGAAATGCAACTGCAAAGCAACCATGAAAGATGAACTTGTAAGAAAAAGAAGGAAAAAAAAAAAGGAAATGTATAGAGTGAGATATGGTGGATCTACATGAAAATTGTCCCATTTTGGTTTCAATGAAGAGCATGAGCAAGAAACAGAAGAACTGATAAACTGGCTGCTGTTATACTTCAGTCATAACTGAAAGCCAAGTAGCAAAGTTTCATCAGATTGTAATGTTTTGGTGCATTCATACCCCTACAGACTCTTGAATAGACTGTATAAATTGTGTTCCCACTAATTTTCCATATGCAGACTTTATTTGCAGGTTTTTTGAGTGCATACTTCGTGTGTGTCAGTTATTAGTCGTGTTCTGCTGTCTTGCAGAAAAGCGTTGTCCCATCCTCCAGAAACCAGCAGGTGTGACAGTTCTCCCTCCCAGATGTGGGCTGGAGCCTGCCATTCCTGGGACTGTGTGCCAGCTGAGCTGTCCTCAAGGATTCATCTTGTCTGGAGCTAGAGAAGAAATAAGGTGCATTTCATTTGGGAGATGGAGTGCAAACATCCAGGAGGCTCTGTGTAAAGGTAGAGCACAAAATCATGTCTGTGTATACACGAGTGCAGAATTGAAGGGAAGCACACAGCAAATAACTGAGTGAGGACAGGCTTGGAGTGGGGAAAGCACAACTTGCACAGTGTGTAAGAATTATTGCCTGTACCTTTACAGCTTTCCTGTCAGATTTACTTGTAGTTTGTAATAAAAATGTGGAGTTCAGAGATCCCTTGAGGGTGATCTTGTAGTGTTCATTGTCAGGTTTCTCTCCTGGGCTCCATCTCTCATTTGTTAGGAAGCTGCCTGAGGTAAATTTCAAATTTCAAAGTAGAAGTAGGTGAAAGCTCATAGCTTAAAGATATTCAAAGTTCTAATAAAATAATAATGGTAATACTATTGCTCCTGTTCTAATAAAATAATAATGGTAATACTATTGATACTGTTTTAGCACAGGTCTATGTAAGCCCTATAAAGGCTGTGTAAGGCAGACTATAGGCAGAGAAAAGTCTGTCTGTGAGAGACAGACTATAGAGAAAAGTTCATTTTAGTTGTTTTTGAGTGGCGACGGCTGTTGACATGCCCCAAGCAGCAATGCACAAGAGTTAAGGCCAGAATTCCAAGTGTACTGGCTGACACAGGGTGTAAAGCTGGGCAGGAGCAGGTGGCATGCATTTCAGTGTGGCTCTGCCATATTTACGCACCTCTTCTAGAAGAGGTTTATTTACTGGGTTATTTACTCCCTTACACACAGGCATAACTGATCTGGAAAGGGTCTGGCTTAGGATTGTAGTAGGATAAAAACAGGAGTTTCTCTGGGAATATGCACTTCACCTCTTTGTGAACTGTTGTCCTCCCAGAATTTTTTCTTTCCCCCTAGACTGGGGCCCTTGACTGCCAGCCAGTGGATGCTGGAACGGTACAGAAAGCAGTTGTGCCAGTCATCATGCCAGGACACTGCAGAAACTGAGGGTTTTTTTTTTCCTCTGTACAGGCCAGGAAGATTTTGTCTCTCTCTTTAAACATACTGTTTCCCATTTTGTGATGTACCACATTGTTTTTCCGAATCTCTTGTGTAAATCTGGGCCAAACCACAGTTTTTAATATTTGATGGGATCCCAGCACAAGCTGAAGTGTTTAGATCAAGATAAAACAGCATGGCTTGGGTTCAAGCTTTTAGATATTACCAGTGCATAAACCCCTAATGTAGGAGGCACTGAGAAACTCTGAAGCTTATTCTTTTTGAATAAAAATGAACAGTTGTATTTCAGTTGCTTTCATTCTTGTTATTGTCTTTCTCTGTTTTCCTGCCAGCATATTTGGCCAGTTCAAAAGAGCCATTTTCTTTCTGACTTATTTATTATTACCCTTTTTAGAGAATTTCACTTTCAAGTGGAATTTGCCCCAGCCTGAAGGCTGTGGTCAAGGGAGTGTGAACCATAAGTGGTAGTTATTTATAACAGTGCATTTCTAATGAAATTTTCATTTGAATGAGTTCAAAGGAAGGCAAAATCCCATGTATTTATTGCTTTGCATTCTTAATTATGTAATTTAATTGCCCAAGTTATGTTTTTACTGGAACTATTTCATAATAAAGTATAAGTGATATCAGTTCTGAGTTGTTTTAAAGCCTCTTGGGCATAGATGAGTTCAGAGCCAAATGTATCCTTGTCTTATGATTCTAGGGATCATTTATCAAGCACTACAGCAATAAAATAACCTGACCACAAATGTTTTTGGGGGCCCTGTGCGGAGGAACTGAAGAAGTACCTCAAGTTTGTCAGAGACACTTGAGGTGCAGATGTTGGTGGTGTTGTTACCCATATTGTACCACCAGTCCCTGGAACCATCTGGCATTGTCACATGTCACAAAACTCCATTTGTCCTACATAATACCTTGTAACAGGAGTTTATTAAGGAACATTTCCAGCAACTGCTGTCTGAATTCTTGACACTGTCACTTTTAAGTCAGATCCACAGCATGCTCCTGAGAATTTGAGTCACTGTTGTCTTGTTCATAGTGTCTATATCATGTCACAACTACTTTCAGGTTTTTTTAGTCACTATCAGAAACAAGTGTTTTCATCTGTATGTGTCCTGTGACTGAGCATGGAAAGGAAAAGCACGGAGAAGGAAGGGACGGGTAATAAAAGAAACAAATTTATTCTTATTTATTACTTGGGGTTTAGTTCTGTGTAGAAACCAGAATATCTTTGTAGTCAAGGATAAACAAAAATACAGCAAAAATCAGTCCTTTCCACAGGAGAATTTACTATTCATGTGTGAATATCTAGGAAAGAATTACAAAGGGGTAGAGACAGGAATTTTACAAAATGCTTACATTTCTATTCTAGGCAGTACAAAAAAGAGTGATTGTAAGGTTTTACTTCTGTAATACCACATATAAAACCAGATTGTCTTTTTCTGGTTTAGATATTGAAGCACCTCAGATTCACTGCCCAGACAATATTGAGACTGTGACTCTGGAACATCATAACTCTGCTAATATCAGCTGGCAGGTACCAACAGCTGAGGATAACTCTGGTGAAGAGGCAAGTCAAAATCTGTATCTATTTAACTGGAGGCAATCTGTCTGATTTCAAATAGTTTTATGATCCACTAGAATTTCTTCCTTCTGATAAGCAGAAGTAGAAGAAAAACCTCCTAGAAAGTTTGTGTCTTGAGAATTCAGCATTTTCTGTCTTGGTTAGAGTTGTACAGTCACAGAACACTGCATGGAGTGTCAGTGCATAAAACCTCATATGGTTAATTTATGTGGTCAAAAGAAAGAATGTGCTCTTGTTTATAATATGAAGACAGCTGCTTTAAAAATGAGCACTTAGAATGTGAAGAAGTTTAATAAACTCGTCTCAGAAGGAAGTAAGCCAGTTCATTAATCTAAAGAGCTAACAAGTACACACTGTGATAAGCAAAAACTAATTTCAGTTTCCTGGGTGAGAAAGAGGAATCTGATTTTCCTGTGCAGGGTTCAGAAATGAGGCCATTGGCTACTATGCCTGTCAGGGTGTCTGAAAATTGAGTTACCAGGAAAACTTGCTCCAGAGCTGTTTCATAAAGAGCAACATTCCCTACAGGCTCAGGCATGATCAAGTTACAGCAACTGAATGTTTTATCCGGAGTCAGCAGAAGAGCACTGAGTCTGTGTGAGCTTTTAATGCCAGAATTTTTTTTCACTAGGAAACTGAGCTATCCCAGTAAAAGAGATTTAAGTTCAGACTTCATTTTCTATGGCATAGCTATGGTCAGGTACTACAGCTCTGCTGACACAGGGTCTTTCACTGAACTGTAGAAGCCAAGTGCCATGCTGGAGCATCTATGGGCTATTGACTCATACAGGTACATAGATTAAAACTGGACATGTAAGTACTTACGGCCCACAACTGTCTGCTCCACTCCTGTCCCAGGTTAGCTGCCCTTGCAGCTGGAGAACTGTCAGCAGACAAAACAGGTTCTGGGCTGATGTGGTGGGCCTTCAGTCCCACTTGACAGACAAGGGTCAGTATGGAATTTTCTTAATGCACAGTGCTGTAATCTGCACCAGGTCAGGGTCAAGATCCTGACTAGGGAAATCCATGTTGCCTATCATAAGGAAGGCAGATTTAAGAAGGGACATAGAGCACTTTGTTGTAAAGTGTGCCCTCATTACTTTAAGAGGCTATTTGCATTCAGAATGAACAGGCTTGACATTGAAAGATACTGTTCTGTCCACATTTTAAAACATGAATATTATGATTAGTAACCAGCTTTGGCTTTTAAATAATGAGTGTTTTCCTGTAACAGGTCTCAGTTCATGTTACCCCAGCTTTCATACCTCCATTTCTTCTCCCAATTGGTGAAGTTGACATTACTTACACAGCAACTGATAAATCCGGCAATGAAGCAAGATGCACATTCAGTGTCAAGGTTATTGGTAAGTGCTGTTCAAAATCACTGGGAAGGCTGTCTGTCATGGCTGAAGCCTTCTTATTTGTGCAGAAAGAGACTGTGAGTCAGTGTGGCCTTTGTGTGTGCAGTTATAAGCCAAGGAATATTGTCATCTCCATAAAGGCTTTGCATATGTGCAGTTACTGATTGCAGTGTTCTTTTTGGGGTGCATTTTATTCTGCTGTTCTTTCTAACTGTTAAGATTTGTCCTCACACTTGTTTATTAAATGCATTATTGCATTGTCAGTTATTGCTTTCATCATTAATCTCTCTTTAAATTCTTGAAAGGCTCCAACAAATTTTACAAAGTTTGCACATATTGCACTGATGCAAGTCATTATTCAAGTGTTTCTGTCAGACAGTTGTGATATTCAGGTGTCCTGCAGGGAGTCCAAGGTTTGCTCTGGAGAAGGCAAACACTGCAGAAACCACAAGTTCAGCAGAAGAATTATCTTTACCCATTCACTCAGCATCTTCTAATTGCAGCAACTTCCAAGTGTGCACCTTTGTTGTATCTTCCAATACGAAATTAAAGCTGCTGTTCTGCTTAAAGATGCTATTTGAGTGTGGGAGTAGTTCTGCAAGCTAATGTCTTGCCATCCTTTCAAATTCTGCAGATGCAGAACCTCCTGTAGTTGACAGATGCAGATCTCCACCACCCATGCAAGCAGCAGAGAATGACTACCCAGTGACCTGGGAAGAACCAGAATTTTCGGACAATTCAGGTGAGATAGTGCTCCCCAAAACATACACGAGACAGTGGAAGGCTAGAGAGCTCCTGTTCACCCTTGATCCCTTGGAGTTTGAGATTTGCTGGGGTTCCTTTTGCTTAGTTATTTTTAAATAATTTGGAAGATTAGCTGCCATTTCCTTTTCCATTTGTCAAGGTTGGGTATGAGCAACACTTTTCCTTACCGATGCTTTAGGTTTTCTTTTAACTCTTCTAGGTGGTCCACTGACTGTCACTAGGAGTCATGCACCTGGAGATCTCTTCCCCAAAGGAGAGACAACAGTGCAGTACACAGCTGTGGATCCTTCTGGCAACAACAGAATGTGTGAGATCCACATTGTCATCAAAGGTGTGTTGTCTTCAAATTCTGACCAAGACCTGGCATTGTTTTAACTGGATATCATAAAGGATGCAAGATTGCTCCACCTCCTCATTGAGTTAATCCCATTTTATATTGAGGTAACTTGAAGGCAGTCAAAATATTTGCTAGTACCAGCAAATAAATTGTCAATGACTGAATCAGCAGTGAATTTCATACTGTAAATTCAAATTACGTATAAAAGCATTGAAATTATGATTCATTAAGCAGTAAAACCTACAGTTTTTGCAATACCGTGTAAAATGCATTAACAGGTGTTACCTGAGTCTTGCTTCAAAGCTGTAGTTGAAAGGAATTTTCTGCCAATTTCTCTTTAATTACATGGAAATACTGCAGCAGATAATAAAACACACTTTAGATTTTGGAATATGCCTGTACCTATAGATGTACTACTGCATTTTGTTTATTTCACAGACATCTCCTCCTCACAGTTCACTTTCTCATTAAAAATCAAAAAAATAATTTGGCAGATACATTATATTAAGAATGAAAATTCTACTTCATATCTGCTTTCTACTTTCTGTGTCTCAGTTGGACTTCTGTATAAAAATATCTGTTAGTGAGGAGAGAATTTAAAATCATGCAGACTGGAATTTTGGTTATAGCTTTCAGGGAAGGTAAGTTGCAAATGAATGTGCTAGTCTCTGATTTGCTCTAAATCTCAGCAAGAACCAGCCAGTGCTTAGAACCGGCATTGTATCAAGGTCTGTACCATCTCAGTGTTTTTGTGGTTCAGTGTTTGTGGCAGAGTATCTACAGACATTCACAACTTCCTTCACAGCTAGCCTGAAAAATGAATCATAACTGAGGTCATGAGGTTATCCTAAGATGATTCTAATGAATTCATAAGTTGGTTTGAGGATCCAGAATGGATAATGTTTAGTTTCAGAATTCAAGATGTAATATAATTTACAAGAATTCATTGTATAAAGTTTGTGTGAAAATTTAGATTGATGTTTTAAATTATTTTAGTAAATAGGTTTTCATATGTATAACATTTTTTTTAAGTCTTCATGTTTCTGGTTTTCTGATTGGAATAGCAGAATTTAAGAATTATTTAGCAGTAGCCTGATCCTGACCTTATGGATATAGGAAATAATGCTTCCACAAATTTCAACAGAGGCAAGATCAAGTCAATAGTAGGTACTTTTGGAAATCCTGTCAGTGCTGTTTTCATGCAGGATCACTTATTTCACCACGTTAATCAATATATAAATCTTTGTCTTTTTCATAGGTTCACCCTGTGATGTTTCCTTTGAGCCTGTGAATGGTGATTTTGTGTGCACATCAGATGAAACAGGAGTTAATTGCACATTGCACTGTGCAGAGGGTTACAGCTTTTCAGAAGGAACAAGTGAAAACTACTATTGTGCATATGATGATGGTCTCTGGAAGCCACCTTATTCTCCAGAGTGGCCTAGCTGCTCTTGTAAGTCTTACTGTTACTAGAATGGATCTGCAGCTCATGAAAGACTAAAATTAATGAGAAAGCAAATGAATATATTTTAGAAAATCTGACTTCTATTTATTTATGTAACAAATATATTCTGTTCTCTGCCTCTGAATTGTTACAAAGATGGTGAAATAATGCTTGGAAGTCTGTAAATATGTTTTTTCAGAAGCTGTCTAAATCACAAAAATAGCAGTGAAATTTCAATTCCAGGAGTTACAAAATAGCAAAGCAAACAGGTTAATTGAAACAGTTTGCTAACAAACACTATCAATGTCTTTTTAATAGGAATACAACAGTCTTTGCAATTTACTGATTGAAATGCACAGTGTGTGCTGTGCTTACATATACAATTACCACCAGATTAGAAGAGTTTATGTGTTCTCTTTGAGAGGGACACATGCAAAACTTCAGTGGAGGAATTTTGCACATTTAGTGACATTTTTATGATAAATGCGTTAGAAATGCATTTGAAGACAGACTTGGTACCATGTTGCCTTCACTTCCATCAGAGTCAATTTCTTGGTTTCAGCAACAAAAGATCAGTGTTTCAGCTATGAACAAACTAGAGTTATGTTTCAGAGCTGCCAATTCAAAATCCATAACTTGGACTTGGCTTCAGAGCTTGGCTTAATTTCTGGATAAGAATTTTTATATTTAGTCTGGCAGCATTTTAATGAGACTTTGATATTTATTGCATTCCTCTCAGAAGTTAGCATGGAGTTTAGTTGACAGTTCATAGGTTTCTTCCATTAAGAAAAAGCTGAAGTAGAAAAGTTACCTGGGTTTTAATTTCTTTTAGCTTTTCTTGTAAATTTCATGCCTGCCAAAGGGTCATATTGTTGACTCAGATGTAAGTGACCAATTTGGATTGCTGCTTCAAAGACTGTACTTACCTTCTTGTACTTCAGTTTTAGCCTAAATTGTCTTTATTTTAGTTCTAAAACTCTTGCACTGATCAGTAAAAATTTATTTCTCAAACATTTTCCAGTAAATCGTTTTGCAAATCATGGATTCAAATCCTTTGAAATGCTCTACAAAGCAACGCGATGTGATGACAACAATCTTCTAAACAGCTTTACTGATGCATTTCAGAGTGCACTTGGTAAAATGGTAGGTTAGTAAATACTCCTTCCCTTTGCATACTTCTTGAAAAATATTGTTACTTTTTCCAAATAGCTGATTTTCTAGAAGAAAATTGACAGCAGAAGCCTGTAAGTTAAATCTGAGCTTTTTCAGAGGGTAATAAGTTATTTTTAAAAATAAAGATGTTTCACTGACATTTTAATGTAATTCAGTTTGGTCTCCAGTGTGGACTTGTACCAGACAGAATTTATGCAAGTATCCAAGATTTTCAGTAGGCTTCCAAAGAGAACCAGTGTAGTTTTGAAACCCCCAATGAATTGTCCCCTCAATGCTGTTTTTGAAAGTCAGATGTGATCATAAAATAAATGCATTTTATATAGAATATGTATAATATATAACCAAATAGTATGAATTACCACACATATGGATACATTCCACGTTTGGTGTGTACCTCCAGGCTCTTCAATCCAGTAGCAGTGATCTGCTCAGGTTTCATGAGTTGCTGAGTTCTCACTCATCGTTGAGAACTGCACGACACTGAATTTGAAGAGGCCCTGTCTTTCTTGTCTGCCATGGCTCTTGCTCTCCACCTCAATATCACAATCTCCCCTGTAAATCCACAAATCTCTCCTTACCTGAGAAGCAGAACCAGAAGAACGCTGAGTTCTGAGCCCTGGAGTGGATGACCAGGCCTAGTGCAACATCATTTTTCCAGCAGAGAAAACTGGAAAACACTACCAGTGTTTTTGCAGAACACAGCCTATATTCTAATTAAAGGTTGTCTACTAACTAAAAAACATTGTTAGCACATACAGTTCATGGGCAAACTCCTGCAGCTTTGGAACTTATGTCAGTAACGCTTGTCAAATGGCTGAAAAGTCAGGTCCAAGTGTTAGACGTGTCAGACAATGTCTAACACTTGGACATAAATGTCTTTTACTCTCTTGCCCCGATTCAGGTTTGTTCTTTCCAGCAGAGAAATCTTGACTGGTTTTATTTCTGTTTCTTTCCCTGGTACCACCAGGTTCCAGTGCTTGAACCATTCCTATTGGCAAGTAAAAGATAATAAGAAAAAATGGGTAGTGACCTTTCCAAGCATTTACATCAAAATGCAACAGTCTTGAAAAACATTTAGAAAGGCTGTTTTGAATATGCTTATTCCTATTCCCAAGAAGTTGAAGAAGTAAGGTTTGAAAGCTAGAAAAAAGTGACAGCATTGTTTTAAACCTGACAGAATTATAAGTAACATAGCTGAAGAAAACACAGGTGCTTTATCAATATGAATTCTCCAGTCCTCTTTGGCAGGGAGAAAAATGCCTGAATTTATTTCTGTGTTCTTAGATTTGGCATGCAAGAGTGATTAATTGTAAGAGTAATGAATTGACATCTTCTCTTAAAAAAATAAAGATCTTTTATAATGAAGAGATTGTACTCATGCAAGTCACTTTCTAATTTACAAGTTGTATCAATAAAACATGGGCTTCTAGCAGACCTCGCCAGGGTTGTAAGAGACATGAAAGGGGAAGTCTAGTGTCACTGACAGAACCAGTACTTTGCACTGTAATTAGAAGGTTTTTCAAGTCAGGGGAGAGGGCTATGTGGTTTTATGTTTTTAAAGTTATTCTTCTTTATTTTGAAAGGTCCCATCATTCTGTAATGATGTTGATGATATTGACTGCAGATTGGAAGATCAGACACAGAAACACTGCTTGGAATATAATTATGATTACGAAAATGGATTTGCCATTGGTAATTATTGATTCCATAGGTTCTTAGCCATCCAGGTTTAAAACAGCATGAGTCCTGCCACAAGGTCTTTAGTGAGATTTTTTTTTTTTTTTTAAAGTAAATGTGGTACTCATACGATAGTAAGCAATTACATAAAAGGTTTTATAAAAATATTGTGGAACTCTTTGATGTCTTGTATTGCTGCTGCTTCCTATATAGTGTGGAGTAGAATTTCCTGGGATGCCTTATGGTGGGGAAGGAAAAGAAGCACACACACACCGAGTCCTAGAAACCTGCTTGGTTAGCCTAGAAAAAAGGAACTTCTTAAAAACATACAGTTTAAAACCAAAATACTGAAAAGCTACAATAAATAGATTTGGAGGTTGTTAAGAAAATGAGGAGCATCTGTGATGCCAGTTCAGATTCTCCACAGAATCCTCACTGTGTAAAGTTTATGAGCTTAAGTTGGCCTATTTGCTCTGAAAATACTTCCTGCATGCACAGGCAGATTTTGCACCATGGCTGTGGCAATAGCAGAGTGAAAGCCATGACCATCCTAGTGGTTGTTCCCACTTTGGTTTATGCCAAAGTAAGTATGTTGTCATTTTCAGTCTGTTTCTGAATGGCTTAGTGTCCATGTTGTACTGTGTTATTCTTGGCCTTTCTGAGTCCCATAGGGGCTGCTGAGAGCAGAAAAGCTGTAAGTGAATAACTTACACTACCTATCTTAGCTGGAGGCATTTTGGCAGATCTGCATCAGAATCTGTCATAGGACTGTGTCTCTTTCATGGGTTTACAGTGGAGTTACTTGGTAGAATTTCCTGCTTATGCTCACCTTTTATAAGGCTTCACTCTGAGAGCATTTGCTTGTGTTCAGTCAGGGCAGGTCTGGACGATCAGTCTGCAGTTGTCATTGGGGTAAGAATGAGTGCTGATGACAGCTGGAACTAATCTGTAAAGGCATGTGGAAAAAACACATACAGACATGGAATGTAGTGTCCTATTCTCTTCTGGTTCATGTCAACCTCTTACAAAAATAACCTTGTTTCTGGTTTTTCAGGAGTTACTCATAATTTTACACTGTGGAAGCAGGAGAGAACTCACTTCAAGGCATAAGAGACAGCAGTTTAGAAAATTAGTTGTGAAACACACGATATTAAACTGTGGGGTTAATTTGTCCTGGTTACCAGTGTAAACAAAAAATAATATTTGTGATGCTTGCTAACAGATAATTGGCAGATTTTTTTTTCTATCTTCGAGTCTTTTAAAAAACAATCGAGATCAATGAATAGACCATGTCCCTCTAGATTTAGTAATGATGAAAAAGTAGATTATGTACAGAAAATGTTTTGACTGAAATCATGTTAGTGTGATGAAGAACATTAGACAAGAGTGAATTTGACTCACTGAGTGTAACAAATGCTAGAAGAAGAATGCTAGAAGAACAAGAAGTGTTAGATGCAGTGGAGACATGGCATGGGCTATGCTGTCTGTAAGTAGGCAAGAAGTGGAATCAAAGACAATATGGAATTGTTGAAAACATTGCTGGCAGATGAGGGTGTAGGTGAGGGTTCATGCAAGGCAAAGGAAGAGAAAGAATTGCAACATGTGACTTTTGTAACTAGTTCTTTAAAGCTTTGACTAATTTCAGCAGACTCAGGACCTCTAGGGTATCAGTTAGGGGAAAGATTTTTCGCTAGTTAAAATGCAGGTACAGTGGCCACTTGTACACAAATTATACACATGTCAAAGCCAACACGTCATCTGTATAGATTATATAGATTATATTGGAGCTGTACTTAAGAAATAACTAAGGGTGATTATTTTCCACATGACATTGCTTTGCTTTTCTTTTTCTTATGTCCCACAGGACCTGCTGGCTGGGGAACAGCAAACCACCTGGATTATTCCTATGGGGATTTTGTTGATGCAGTACAAGGAGAAGACTTATCCAGGCATATCTCTGCCTCTGTAAAAGCAGCACCTGCTCGGGTCAAAAGACATAAGCTGAATGTTCCAATGACTGACCAAAAAATCAAGTTAATATTTAACATCACAGGTGAGACAAGTCAAAATACTGAACTTCTCTGCTTCCTGCTTTTTTAAAAATTGTGTCTCTAATACGTCCAATAAAACTTCTTCAGATCACAGAAGCCTGGTGAAGATGCAGATGGCAGTTCTCTGGACACATTCATAGCCCCATTTCATGACAGACCTTCTTCTTGAGGGAAAGAAGCTCTCTCATTGTCATGGAGAACTTTGTGCACGTGGCCTCCTTTTCCCTTTCCACTGACAAGCTTTAGTTCTGCACTCTTGATAAGTTCCAGAATACGCCGGAAGTGCTGACTGCAAAATTTGTGTTTGCTGTTTATATTCCAGCTAGTGTGCCACTGCCTGATGAGAGGAATGATACAGTGGAAATGGAAAACCAGAGACGGCTCCTTAAAACTCTGGAAACGATCACAAACAGGCTGAATAGAACTCTCAATAAGGAACCTATGTATTCTTTTCAGTTTGCATCTGAGCTCATTGTAGCTGACACCAACTCACTGGAGACCGAGAAAGCCTTTCTTTTCTGCAGGCCTGGTTCTGTGCTGAGAGGGAGAATGTGTGGTAAGCCAGATACTTGTTTCTTATGTGTATTTAAAATCCTTTTGCAAAACAAAGTTTTAGAGGATGTTTGCAGAGGGTTATGATTTGACACAGTCCAGTGCTTGTGGTCTCCCATAACAATAAACTGCAAAAATGCTTTGCACAGTTTGACTTCCAAAGGATGTTTAAGTTCCTAACCAAGGCCTGTGGAAAAGGGATGCTTTGAACCCAGGATTCCACTCCCAGGGGGAAATCAGGCATATCCTTGCTTGGCCATACAGAGAAAACAGTGCTTGGTATGCAGTCGTTTAACCCTGTTAGTCCTCTTAGTGATGTGTAGCTAAGGTGGATATTGGATTCCATTTCTTGTGTGTAATTAAGTCTTTACAGTATTCCAGAGAGATATCTTCCTACCTGCTGGGGAGCAGAGTCACTTTTCATAAAAACTTAGTTTGACTAAATGGGAACTCCAGGGGCAAGAGAGGTATGTATGATTTTTCACTCTGAGGGAAACTTAGGTTTCCAACATTACATTACAGTTAACTGCCCTTTGGGTACCTATTACTCCCTGGAGCATCTTACCTGTGAAAGCTGCTGGACTGGATCCTATCAAGATGAGGAAGGGCAGCTGGAATGCAAAAGTTGTCCATCTGGTAGCTATACTGAGTATCTACACTCTAGAAGCATCTCCGAGTGCAAAGGTAGGGACTTTTGTCTTATTCACACCACCACTTCTGAATTCTTATTGGCATCCTTTTGGACCCATGGTGGAAGTACTGGAATGAAGCTAGCATGTGCAATGAGGAGCAGTCCTAACTGCACCTTAATGCATATGCATAGGGAAATATCTAAGTTTTCATTACTGCTCTACCATGCAGGATGCCCAGGCAGAGGTTCTGAGAAGAGTTGGCCTTTGATGCTTTGTTTCATTTCTGTGATTGCATTTTTTAGACACTAAGACACTTAAAACAATTCCATTGTCATCCTTGCCAGCCACTTTCCATCCTACCTTTCAGTGCTGAGGCATTGAACAGCACAGAACCGCTAGGTGTTCATGACTTCTTCTGAAAATGAAATAGCTAGTTTGATTTAATTTTTATTGTCTTTATTGCCACTAGTTTTGTTGATTAAAATGAGTAACTGAGTTGCAGTAAGTCATCTGTGAGGCTGATTGCAGAGAATTCACTTGTTAATAATTCATAATTGCACTATCAGTACCCTACCACAACTGTCTTTTTTTTTTTTTGCTCTTTGTACCTGTTAAGTCCTTCAGAGTAGAGTATGCTCCAGAAATAAAATTCCTTGTGGTGTGTATTGTGATTTTAACATTATTTTCAGAGATCAGGAGCCATGTTTCCTGATTGGACATTACTTAAACTTTTTGAACTCTTTTGCCATATAGCTCAGTGCAAGCAGGGAACTTATTCACCTAATGGCCTTGAGACATGTGAAACTTGTCCACTTGGAACATATCAGCCATCATTTGGATCCAGGAATTGCATCTCTTGTCCAGAAAATACGTCAACAGTAAAAAGAGGTGCAGTGGATGTCTCAGCTTGTGGAGGTTTGTAACAAAAAAGGGTAATTAATTTTTTTTGCACCAAATATTAAAAATGTGTAAATTGTTGTTTAAATATCAGCTAATGTTATCCAATTCATCTGCCAGAGACTGAATTCCTTTTCTGGTTAAGTGTAGACCAAGGAACCTTTCCCAGCAAAATGATAGGTGATTTCCTATTACCAGTTCCCCTCCTTCTGATTCTTATATAATGAGGAATAAAATGAGATGTGTGATGGGTACCTAAATGAATATAGAATCTTTTTCCTTACAGAAGAGAAAGGGAATTGTCACTATTATTTCTCCCACATTTCCTGTACAAAAATTCTGAATTATAACACAGTTTGCTCAGTAATTTTTTCAAAGAAGTTCTCCTCAATTATCTTTGGCAAGCTTTGCCAGAAGAATTCCCAGGGAAATAGTCTGTAAGGATTCAAGGTGCAAAAAAGTCTTGTCTTTGTCCTTACTCCTTCTTGAAGGGGAAGAAAACCAACAACAGCTAAAACAAATTAAAAAAAAAAAATTAAAAAAAGCAACCAAACAATAACCATAGAAAAGGTGTGAGAGATAAAAGGGGAGTTCCGTTTAAAAGCTGTCTCCAGAGCTGCAAAGTAGTAAAATTAAATATTTCCCAGATGTTTCCATAATCCTTTGAGAACAAGATGGCATCTCACAGAAGATTTTAAATTACCATTTCCTAGGGTTGTGAATTCCTGGCATATTTCATCTTGTTCCTTTTAAGCCTAAGAAGACTCTATGACAGGAGAAGAGAAAGCGATAATAAAGAGGTGGAGGGAAGTAAGGCGCATGTGCAAAAGATCAGGTCTCTCAAAAAGGTTTCCTTCCCTTGCAGTACCGTGTCTTGCCGGCGAGTTCTCTCGTACAGGTTTGACACCTTGCTACCCTTGTCCCAGAGACTACTATCAGCCAGACCCGGGGAAGTCCTACTGCTTGTCTTGTCCCTTTTATGGAACAACAACCATTATTGGTGCCAGATCCATCACCGATTGTTCAAGTAAGCCAAATCATCTCTGCTGCATAAAGTGAATAAGGGGAACATCTAAAAGATAGCCAGAAGTAGTCTTAACAGAAAACACCCACTTACTCTCTGGACAAATGTAGGACTTTTTGATTTCATGCAGTAAAGTTCTCAGCTGGTTCTGCCTGCTGGTGTTGCTTCTGGCTTTAAGACAAACTCTGATGCATGCCAAGGCTCAATGAGCAGTGTATGCATATGCAGTGTGTGTGTACATTGCCATGTGCACCATACAAATATGTTACAGAGAGAAATATATGTGTAAATATACACTAATATGTCTATGCATGCATGTAACTGTATACAAAAAGATACGAGATTTTTATGTGTACACACATGTATGTGTTTTAGAAATGCTTGTCCTTACATATTTATGTAATGGATACTGCAAAGTTTCTTTTTATTCCCACAAATTCACTTTTTCTAGCATCTCCTTAGGCACGTTACTAACATGCAGTTATAATGCCCCCATGGAATAGGGACCTTGTTACACAGTGTTATTAACAGTGCTTTCATATCTTTACTCTTTAGGTTTTGGCTCTACTTTTTCGGCAGCTGAGGAAAGTGTAATGATGGTACCAGCCTTCCCAGAAAATATCAGCAAGCAGTACAAAGTCAGCAGCCAGGTAAGAACAAGTGTTATTTTCCAGTGCTATCTCAAATGAAAGAAAATGCACTTCATGCAGCAGTAAACAAGTAAGACCTTTTTGACTGTAATTCTTTTGCTGACTTTATTTCCTGAAGAGATGAAAGCAATGGTTAAGAGGAAACACTCGAACTCTCTTTGTAGTCATAGAAGCACTTTCATTGAACAGAGGAAGTGGTATCAGCTGCTGGCAATCCTAAATTCTGCTTTTGAAGCCTTCACCTGATGTATTAAATACTTATTGCAAAGAAAAGTAACCTACAAGAAAGAGGTTCAGATAATTTAGAAAAAGTATATTGACTGTGTTCAGTCATCTGAGGATTTCCATATGCTGATTTCCAGAAAATGCTACCAGACATCTAAGTCTCAGATGTAGAATCTTGAGTTTATGTGTTGTAACACAGATACACTTGAGAGGAGGCAAGCAGAGCTCCCTTCTCTTGTGAGTACCCTCTCTGAAATACAAGTGAAACTAGTCTGGTGACAGTGTTTGCTGGAGATGCCTCCTTGCCCCTACTCTCTCACCTCTAGTCTATAACTCTTGACAAGACCACTTTGGTTGAATTGGAATTTGGAATTGTGTAAAAAGGAGCAAAGTTGACTAGTGACAAACTTGGCCTGAACCATTATAAAACACAGGGACAGGAGACAAATTGATCTCTTATGGTTTTACTTGACCATTTACTTAAGGGCTTTGATGAATTCAGGTTTGCAAGGATAGGAGAAATAGTGCCACATGGTGAAATTCCCTGCCAGCCACCTCATGGCCAGTAGCAGGAAGTGATAGCTGATGCAGAGGGATGCAAAGTGGAGAACTTGCATATAAATGTAGTTTAATATAAACTGTGAGTCATAGCTCAGACACTTTTGAGGAGATTTTGTTAAGTAAAATGTAATTTTAAAATAGTACTCAGATTTGCAGTGTTTTTCCATAGGAAAAAAACCCACAAATGGTTAGCATGCTGGGAAGACAGAGGAGGAGCTAGAAGCTAAAGCTGGTGACTTTTTTATCCCATCTTTCCAAAGTGACTAGTGGGGTATAGGGTTTAAAACTTTAGTATGGTGTGCCAGCTTTGCTGGAACTGTATCTTTTGTGCCTTTGGCAGGTCTTTCATGAGTGTTTTCTGGAACCGTGCCACAATAATGGGACATGCAAGCAATTAGGAAGTGGATATATTTGTATATGCCCACTTGGATATACAGGTAAAAAACTTGGAAGCAGGTGAAGTAGCTACTACTTCATGATGCCCTTAAAATGAGGAAGTTTTAAGGAGCAGAGCATTTCAGTATAGCCTAACTATATTGGAATATTCATCACATGTTTAGAATATATAAAAAATAGATACTTCATGTCCTTGCTGAATTATGTCTGTTTTGCAGAAAAGGTTTTGAATGGGATTTCTTTTAATGGAATTGTTGGATGTGAAAATTCTATCCCTTGGCAATATTTATGATTAACAAAAGCTAGAAATTTGCAGTCTTGACAGCTAGTTCCACATGGACAGAGCCTGTACTTGTCTTCAGTGTTAGCAACCCAGTTGCTTCAAATCAAAGAGATGTCTTGTAATTCAGCTGTTATCAAGAAGTTACTTTTGATTGCCCCTTTCTGAAGCTGATCAGTCTGTTGCCCAATGTGCAAATGTTTCTAACAATATTTATCTCCGGTCTGTGTTAAAGCTCAACCTAATGAAAGGATAATAACCCTGAATGTCTGGTAATGTAGGCAATTAATCATGATTTCCTACATTAGGTAGTCATGGCATCCATTTTTCTGAAGAATTTTAAAATTTGTCATCCAATTCTAAGTCCTTTATTTTGCATTCTAGGCTTGAAATGTGAAACACAAGTTGATGAGTGTAAATCATCTCCTTGTCAAAACAACGGAATATGCAAAGATGGCATTGGGACCTTTGTTTGCCACTGTCAACCAGGCTATTCAGGTAATTTGTTTCACTTCATAGCTTTTCTTCAGACAGGCTTGGTTTCTGTGCCAAGTAAGTAACACAAAGCACAAGTGCTGTGTCATTCCACATCCAATTATAACAGGAAAACAATATGATCTACAGGTTAGAGTAAGGTTCTACTATATGTGAATAGGTTTTGAAATAAAAGGGCAACCATCCAAAGACAGGATGTGGGAGTGTGTGTGTCTATGTGTGTGCATGTATCCTTCTCCTTTGTGACATTTCTGGTCTGAAAAGAGGAATAAGGTTTAGGGAATTAGTAAATGGAAAAAGTGCTTGGGAGACTAGACACAGCATTTATGTAGTTGCTTTACTGCAGCTTTAGGAATAAGTAGTGGACTTTAGATTATATTTTTTCTTAGTATTTTTAACTATCACCAGCATGCAGGTTGAAGGTATTGAAATTTGCAGGGAAACCAACACAGTCGAATAGCTGGCCAAAACAGCACCTGATTTCCAAATATGGAAATAAACTACTGAGTACATGATTTTGTGTGATCAAAGAAAGGTGTTGTGTTTTCCATTAGAAATGGTCTCCCTCACTGTTCATGTTTATGACTGTACATTTATCAACATCAGCATTAGCTGGATGGGTTTTTTAACATTATAAAGATACACAGTGGACTTTGCATATTGATCCCAACATCTAAATAACACAGATTGTCTTTGGAGCTGTTTCAGTAGTGCAGTCAATTCCGTAATTCTGTCATCCGCTCTCAGTAACCTTCGTCATGCTCGCGGTACGGTTTTCTTTTGTTGTCCACCTCCAGTCACTGCAGCATACAGTTGTGACTGTGTCTTGATCGTGCCTTGTAATCCTTGGTTTTCAAAGGTCTCTTGTGCGAGGAAGACATAAATGAATGTAGCTCCAGTCCGTGTTTGAACGGGGCCCACTGTGTTGATGGCAAGAATGGTTACCACTGCACGTGTACAAAAGGGTTCACAGGTACACCTTGTTCTCTTTAAGTCAGCTTTTACTCTTTCTGACAAAAAAAATGTGTATTCCCACCCTACCCCAAGTATTTCCATCCCACTGCTTTATAGCAATATATATATTAGATGTTGATATGAGGGTAAGTTATGGATGTTCCTTAGGTCCATTCAATCTCTCAGACTCTCCATAGTGTAAACATGACTTCAGAAGGGTTTACTAAGTGCTAGATCTTCAATTACTAATTTTGCCATGAACTTGCTGTGTGATGTTAAGGAATGAATAATAGTATTCTAATGGGTTCAAATAGTTGTTTTAAGTTTTATTTAAAAATAAAAATATTTTAACAGTAGATAAAATGGTCTGTATTAAAACTACTCCCCAATCCCATAGTCTGCTCTCACAGATTACTCTAACAAATACATGTATCTGTTGATTATCATGTTGCCAAAAAGCTCCACTATAAAATCACATGCAGTTTCAGTGCTTGTGACATAAGGCCTCTTTCACATCATAAATCACAGAGTCACGTGTTTCTGGCTTTCACATCTCTCCTTAGAGTTAGGGTTTCAGGCAAATGTCTTTTACACTAGGTTTTCATTAGTTGCTCAGAATAGTTTCTGAAGTGATTTCCTGGTTCAACCCAAATTAGTCACATTTGAATTTGACAGCTTGCTACATGTTATTTCTGTAACTGTTAAGATGGTTCCCATAATTCTTCTGTGTTTACTTAACCTCTGTTAACAGAGTAAATTCCAAACCTGCATGGCTATTCTGATGTTTGCTTTTTCTCAGAAGATCAGCCACATCCTTTAAAAAACAGAGATGTGTTAATAATCTCTTTCTTAAATTTATTCAATCTAGAGCTGTTACTTTGTTGGGTTTTTTCCCCTCAGGTGATCACTGTGAAAGGGAGATGAATGAATGCCTTTCCAACCCATGCCATAATAGGGCTATTTGTGAAGATCGAGTTGGAAGTTTCTCCTGCAAATGTCTCCCAGGTTTTACTGGTGTCTTGTGTGAAAGAAACATTGATGAGTGTCTCAGCAGACCCTGTAGGAACGGAGCTACATGCAGAGATGGTATCAACAGCTTCAGGTGAAAAAAAGATGATTGATGTAATATAATGTGGAAAGTCAGACATGTTAAGGTGCCTCAGCATTCTCAGATTTCAGCAAGCATATTTTGTCAGCCTGATCCAAAATAAGTGGTCCCTTTATGAAGAAGGAGATCTTAAAAGACAAGAAAATATATCGTAGTGTCTTGACTCTTTAAAATTCCAAGGAAAACAGCAAAGAAAATATGCAGAGTTTCAAATGTAAGCATGGTAGGACTGCATGGTTTTAATATTGATCTTCCAAAAGATGTCCATTTTTCTGAACTTCAGGGGCTTATCTTGCTTTCCACTGGAATAATACATGATGACCAATTACATACCTGGTAATACTACATTTCTATAGCTTGGAAATACAGGGATAGCTGTATGTATTGAGCCTATAGAGGTTAAAATACAAACCCCACTGGAAACTTCCAGCTATTTAACTTTATGGTTTAGGGTATCTGAACTCAGCTTAGAAGCTACAAATGCCATCAAAAGTGTCGTATCCTAGATCTCTGTATAGCTAGATGAGTCAGCTGTTAACATCTGTGTTTAGTTCAGTCTTTCCCTCCCAAAAGCCCCAGGAGTTTTGGTGCCTTTCAAGCACCTTGGTTTTCCAAGTATCAAAGGTTTTGGTGTCTTTATACTGGCTTGGTTTTCCCTATATATAAAGGTGACTATCTGAAAAGTTGAATACCTCTCATCATTAATTCTGTGTGTGTAAGAGGTATGTGTTACTCATGGAAGTGCAATGCTTATGTCTCCCAATTTCATATAAAGAAATGCAGGCTGTTTAAATATTGTATTGTCCCTGTCCAGAAGTGTTATTATGCAGCTAATAGAGTGCAATCATGCACTCAAGAGGAAAGAACAAAATAAAATTCCATTATTTCTGTAGTATATAATCTGTTGAATTTTTTTTTAGTATTGTATTATATACCATTCTCATTGGCAGATCTGGCCTCATAGCCAGAATTCTTTGTTATGATGGCTGTCACCTTTGAAGTGTGCTTCTCTTCCTCCATAGGTGTCTGTGTGTGACAGGGTACACAGGACAGAACTGTGAAGTGAACATCAATGACTGTGTCTCCAGTCCCTGCTTAAACCAAGCCACCTGTGTGGATGCCTTGAACTCGTACGTTTGTAAATGTCCCCCTGGCTTTACAGGCAGCAGGTGTGAAACAGGTACACAGGACTAAGTCTCAGAAAAAGGTGGCTTGGCTAAGTCTCTGTGCAAGATTTTTACTGGCTGGGCTGATTTTATACAGCTTCCCCAGAAAGTAGCTAGGATGGTGGGACTGTGAGAGGATGAGTGAAGCCTGTGTGACTGCAGCATTAATAAGTGTAATTGCAGACAAGTAACAGCATGTGTCTGAGTAATTTCTCTTTTCTAAGACATAGTTCTAGCTTTTTAATACTCTGTAGGTGTATTGAATTCAATTTGTATTTGATCTGTGTATGTGACTTAAGTAGATCTTTCTTGTATTTTGTGTAGGGCTTTTTATCACAGGGTAGGAGACTAGTAAGGGGTGGTCTTAGCTTCAGAACTTCTAAAGGCATCAAGTTCCCTACATGCAAAAGAGTATCAAGTTTGTTATGGACAGGTGGCATGGGTCACATCCATAGCACAACTTCCTGGGGGGATACTGGAGACAACCAGACTCAAATTCCTCTCCCTGAAAATTATAAAGTAGCCAGTGAATCTTTAAACAGAAGCCATGTTGATTTCATAAAGATGGTAGAAGACATTTACACCTGCCATCCTATGTCAGAGTTTAACACCCACCTTTCAGGAGAGCTCCACTTGATAACATTAGATGTAGCATCCTTGTAAAGCATGTCATTGTGCATTGCACAGTAGCACAGACGTGCTGTCCCATACCAGGCAGTGTATTTCAGTAAGTCCAGAAGAGGAAAAATCTTGAGTTGTTTTTGGTTTTTTCTTCAAAGCTTGATTAAATGGAACCAGGTGATTATACCTCTTTATGTTATGGGTGGTAGATGGTAGATAGTAGGCGGATATGTCATTTCAGTGATAGAGGGCAGAGAAGAAAAGCTCATGTTCATGTTACTGCTAGATAATCAGTGTCTCTTGTGGATATTTGTCTTCAAGCACTGTATTTTAGCCTTGGAAAGCTCTGTATGCTGGCTGATGTTAGACTACCAAAAGTTCTCTCTGCCTCTATTCAAGTTAGTGAATAATTTTTGTAGCAGGACTGCATTCCACTTTATTGCATTTGCTTAGATTTCACTGGATTCTGTTTCCATGTTTGTGTGACTGTTGTTCTGAATAGTCTTTGTCTTCATTGCAGAACAGTCCTCTGGTTTCAATCTCGATTTTGAAGTCTCTGGTATCTATGGATATGTCATGCTTGATGGTGTTTTACCATCTCTTGGTGACATCACCTGTACATTCTGGATGAAATCCACTGACACCACAAACTATGGGACTCCCATTTCTTATGCAGTAGAAAATGGAAGTGATAATGCATTTCTTCTGACTGATTACAATGGGTAAATCACAGCTTTGCTTTTCTGTAGCTTAAAGATGTCTTGGATTGCTAAAGGAAGTGAGTAGAACATAAGTTTGAATGTAAGCTTTGCCTACTTTGGGGTAGAAGAATCTGCATCCAAATTCCCTTGACAGAGTTGTCTCAGTTTTATTTTTCTTCTTGCTTTGTTTCCATCAGGTTTTGCTCTATAGAAGAGCAATGGTAAGAGAGCTGTGAATTTAGATAACATGATTATTTTTTTCTGTACAATATTCACATATTTTTTTCTGTACAATATTCACATATTTTCTTAATGGCTCATTGAGACAATGAGTGGAACAAATGGAGCTCAGCACTCAAAGTACTTCTGGCATGATTCTAAAAGCAGAGTATGATTTGCTCTTTTACAAAAGCAGAGTTTGACTTGTAGTGTGACTCCAAACTCAGCAGGAAAATTTAAGAATCCTCTATGCAGCCTTGACTTGAGCCTTAATATTTTGTTACAAAAGCATGTCCCTTATTTCACCAGGCTTCACATATGATGTCCAGCTTCCAAGTGCTCTGGGAGAGAGATACCAGCTATGATGATCTTTCAACAGAGATTTCTCACATTATAGTATTACATGCCTGTTATCTTGTTAGTCAAATAACATTGCTTTGAGTTATGGGGGACAGACTATGCTTTTAAAGTAGCTGCATGCAGCTGAGTATGCCTGTGTCTTCCTTCCCTGCAGCTGGGTTCTTTATGTGAATGGGAAAGAGAAGATAACAGACTGTCCTTCAGTGAATGATGGTAACTGGCACCACATTGCGGTGACGTGGACGTGCAGGGATGGGGCATGGAAGGTATACATTGATGGAAAACTGTCTGATGGAGGCAGCGGGCTCTCTGTTGGATCAAAAATCCCTGGTATGCATTATTTATATTGTACCACATCTATTGCCTTCATTCTGGATTTATTACAGAATATGCAAGAAAATGTTTAGGTGTTTTTAGTATATATTCATGTTTTCAGCATTTCTGAAAAGCTCGTGTTTGCTGTTCTTTTTTTGTGAGGACAGTTCCCCCCACTCAGCACCACTGAAGACAAAATGCACATTTCTAGGGTATATTGGTAGGTAGTTTGTTTTATGGGCAACACAGTTTAGTCCACGAAGGAACCTGTGCAGGGGTGGTTCTGGGATGGCTTTGTGAGAGTGTCTCACTCAACAAAACAAAGTTTATCTGGCATTTCCCTTACATATGTGTGTTCGGGTTTATTGACTTAGCCTTTTCCTGCTCTTTTCAGGCATATATTTGAAGTTATGTTTGTATTTTTTTCTAACAAGGTGGGGTTTGCTATTTCATTGTTTCCTGTGATTAGTTATCTATGGTGTAATATCAGAGGTCATGAAAAGGAGTATCTTCGGCATTAAAGAGCTGTGAAAAGCCTGGTATTATTTAGCTTCAAAGAGGTTTTGTTTTGGTACTATTTGCGTACTGCCACCATCCAAATTTACACAGAATTTCAAAATACTATTTTAATAAAATAAAAAATACAGTATTAAAGCATTTTAGTCCATGACCCTTATGTTTGCCTCTGTCTTTCCCCCTTAAATTGGAGTTCTCTCCAGAGATGAGACCTAAGGAAGTGTGCTGTCTCCATTACTTTTTGACCTTATCCACATACCCTATGATGTAGAAGTTGCATGTTCACATGTTAACAGGCAAGGTGAATAAATTTAACTTGTGTGCCATGTCTCAGAGCATTAACTACCCTCAGTGTGCTTCTGAGGATATGGAATCACATTTGACCTGTATGATTTTGTAAGTTTTTGTTTTTAAGCAGGAAGCGTAAGTTGGCATTGTAAAATACCACCTGCCCCACCTGCTCAAAGCCACACTTTTGTTGCTGCATGTTATGCTTCAAATACTGACTTAAAGTGATTTCTTTGAGCCAGTATCATTCCTGAAGCATTCCATAGTGATTTCTGCTCCCATATGTATCTGACAGTCACTTCCAAATTGCTGTGTTGACCTATTTCAGTCTAACATAAGGCTTCCCAGAGGTTTTGCTGAGAGAGTTTGTTGAAGGTGGCTGGTCTTCACTGCAAAACCCGAGTAACATAGGGCAGCAAAATTTTTGTTTTGCTTAGTTTTTAATTTTCTTATGGGATCCCTGCTGTAAGGCTTTATTTCCTACCCTTCTTCAACTTCTGAATCTAGGTGGTGGTGCACTTGTGCTGGGTCAAGAGCAGGATCAAAAAGGAGAAGGATTCAACCCAGCTGAATCTTTTGTGGGCTCCATCAGCCAGCTCAACATTTGGGACCATGTACTTTCTCCACAGCAGGTAAGTCCTGAGTGCAGTGTTTGAGCAGAGGGCTCTGAACACAGGATGAACATTTGAGAAGGCACTCTAGGTTAGCATGTTGGGTAGACCCCTACTCCCACAGAAGTCAGTGGGGACCAGATGGAGTTCTGGCTTAGGGGAATAAGCTTAGTGTAGTTAGTGAAGTAGCTTCAAGCAGAACTAAATCTGGTAAAAACAACACTGAGTCACCTTCTATTTTGATTGAGCCTTTCTGTAGTAGTGGCTTCAATACAGGAAGGAAATCATGCATAAAAATTAACAGTACTGCTAGAAGAGAGAGAAATCCAGTGAAGTAAGCAAAGTGTTTGTTTTACAGACTACATACAGTTTCCTCATTCTGCAGTTAAAACTTCAGAGAGGAGACATCACAATTTCAGTCAATGCATTAGACACTGAAAAATCTGAGCGATATAGTTCCAGAAAATGTCTGAAAGGGCCGGATAACTGAATATGGAGTTACACCTAATCAGGTACCTAAAATAGAAGCTTGGCAGCACCAAATTTCCACTGAGTTAAATAAAGAAAAGATGTCTGCAAGGACAGTAATTCCTCGACTTTTCGGGGAGCCAAGCTTCAGTGCTCAGTTATCCTCAAGTGGAATTTATTTATCTATGCCTTGTTGGGACCTCCCGCTTCCATTTATGACTACTGCTTGTGTCTTCCACCATATGCTGCTGTACCAGCCTGTCTGTACCTGACCATCTCCCCATACACACGGGGCTGCTGAGAGGTGTCCCCACAGCTGTTTCTGCTCTAGGTTGAGCCAAGCTCTCCTCCCAGAGCAAATGTTCCACCCCACCTCTGAGCTTGCTCCAACTCGTCAGTGTCTTTCTTGCTGTGAATAACCTGAAATGGAATGCAGTGCTTCAGATGTGATCTAATAAGCACTGAGAAAGAATAATCACTTGTTTGGTTTTCTGATGGTAACCCTACTCACACAGCCAAGGATGCTGCTGGTCCTCAATTTTTGCACAGTACACAGCTGGCCAGTACTCAGCTCACTGCCTGCCAGAGCCCCTAAGTTCTCTTCCACAGAGTTCTTTTCCTGGTCTTGGCTTTCCTTGCTTATATTGGTCAGATTTTTTTTTCCTTCCATTTTCCTTGTTGAATTTTTGAAGTCTGGGTTGGCCCTTTACTCCAGCCTGTCAAAGTGCCTATGCATGCAGCTCTGTCCTTGAGCACACTGACAGGTGATGTTGTCACCAGCTTGATACTATCTGCAAACCTGAGGACAGTTCTCCATCACTGCTTTCTGCTCATTATTCAGTACACTCAGTATTTCAATCCTGAAGGTCAGAAGTGTTAAACTGTTGATAACACTTAAACAACGAAGACAAATGTTCAAAGTTAGAGGCATTTCTTTAAGGAAGAATCTTTGGATTACAAGATTTTGATTTTCTCCTGATTTTTCTTAAATTTGCATCACTAATTGGTGGTTTATAGCTGTTTTTTATCCATGATCCAAACAAGAAATAATAACATGAATAGAAAAAAAAGTCAAGCAGAATCTTTGCTTCCAGCATCCATATGTCTCCTCTGTTTATTTCTCTGGTTTTTTACTGCTTTGCCTCTCTAACAGGTTTAAAACTACCCGACTGTCTGCTGCAGTTCTTGGCTTTTAGGGTCACCAACTGTTGCATTGCCAATCAGATCTTCAAGTTTTTGTTCACTAGCAATTTTGAAGCTGATAAGCTTACATGTGATTTTACAGGGCACACTGGTGGAGAGTTTAAGTGCTACTTTCTGAAACTTTGTCAGTAGTTGCCCCTGTTTAATGACAGGTCTGATTGAATTCCCTTGCTTTAGATGCAACAGAGTTAGGACAAGGAAGAAAATCCTGCCATTCATTTATAGGATCCATATTGCTCATCTGAAAAGACAGTAACACCAGACAGGAAGCTGAGCCAAGCTTCCTATACAATTTTTACCTCGTTCATTTCAGAGCTTGGAATAGTGAAGTGCTATTGTAATCTGTTATCATTAGGTTTGTTCTGGCCAGCTGGCACTATTCATTGAGTCTTAACTTTCTATTCTCAGCCATAAAGGAAAGCAGGGTGACAGAATATGTTGCTTAGTGAATAAAGGTTGGTGGAATCTAGTCTTTAAGATTTTTTTATTGCATGCTTTAGTTGCTTACTCACTTGCACATTAATTTTGTATAGGTAAGCTGTCACTCTGATAGCTTTGTTGTTGAATAGTCAGCAACAGAAATATGATAGTGTATAGAGAACTGTGAGGTCCTTTCTGGCCCTCCATTCTCCATCTTATGGCTTGAAAGGGCTGATTCCCAAACTTGTTTTTCCTACATTGGAAATTTTTTCTTGCAGATTCCTTGCAATTTGTTTGCAGCCTTTGGCCTAAGCAGTTTCCATTGGCACAGACTGCTGAAATGAGAGCTTTGAAATGGCCTCAGAATAAACAGAGAACATTGGTTCCTTCTCCAGCTATACTGACTCTAGAAAAGTCCAAATGACTGCTAAAAGTCCAGTCTGCCTCAGTGGGTTCAGACTAGGGACAACATGAGAACAAATCACTCCAAAGTTCACAATGTGAAAGATTTCCTTCTCACAAGGGCAGGCACTGTAGAACATTATTCTTGGTAGTTGAATTTATCTTCTGGAAACTTGACAGAAGGCAATCACCCATCTGAGAAAGCTTTTCTGTTAGAGGCATTTGATCAGATCTTCTCTCAAGATACTGATCTGCTGTTGGTCTATAGTGTGTTCCTTTGTTCCTGTTGTACTTAGCTGGCCTGTATAGTTCCTGTTTCTATGCTCCATTACTTATGTCCCTGTCCCACTTTGGCTGGGCCTTGCCTACAGTGTTTTAGAGAGTCTAGTTCCTTCAGTTCACAAAACTTCTGTTCTGGAAGCAACTAATTGCCTTATTAAGCTTCTCCTTTTTCTGTTTCTGTCCCTTATATGTGGTGCAGTGCTAGCAGTTTTCAGAATGCAGATCTTGAACATTAAGTTCCTTTTGTCTCCTATTTGACATTTTCTGCAAATAGATAAGTGTTCTCTTCAGGTTGCAGCCTTATTACTGTCTTTTTCTGTGACGTAGGTGTGTTCTTCTTTTACACTAACAAATGCAATTTTGTCTCAAGAACTGTGTTCAATACCTTGTTTGTATGTCAAGTAGTCCTTCAGGTAGTGACTCAGCATGAACTGTCCCTATCTAGATGGCTTATAAGAACAGAATAATAAGTACTTCAGCCAGGAACCTCTTGTGCTAGAAAAGATGAGCATTACTCCCTCAAGGATCTGTTCTAGTGTTGCATACACGCATGAAGGGAATATTTTTTTTTAATTTTTTTTTCCTACACTGTCCTTAAGCATCACCTAACCAACTGTTTTAAATCCATAGGTAAAATCTCTGGCTACATCCTGTCCAGAAGAACTGCAAAAAGGAAATGTACTAGCCTGGCCAGATTTCCTGCCAGGAGTTGTTGGAAGAGTGAAGATAGATTACAAGAGTATATTTTGTGCTGGTTAGAACTTTACTTCCTAGAACCCATTTTTTTTTTCTGAGCAACACTATAAGACTCTTTTATGGGGTCAACTAGCTAACTTGCAGCCTTTGCTCTACTAACCTTGAATAAATTATTCTGATGCTTTGACAGTTTGAACATGCAGTCCTTCATTCTTCAAATTCCAGGATTTTGTAACTAAAGTTCATTGAAATCTCTGACAAAAATTTATTGCTTCCTGAATTGAGATGGGAAAAGAGTGAAGATGGTAGTGAATGGTAGAAAAAAAAAGTCCTTCCTTTTATTCTAATAATCATTTTATGGTATTAAAATACCCACCTATGGTATTAAAATGCCTCCTTGCTTCTTTTTCTATAGATTCCTTTTCTGATTTTTTATGTTGATGATTCTCAAAACCCTTTGGACCCAAGCGGGATGTAGCATGCGTAACATTTCCAAAAGATTTTTCCTGGATAAACTTTTGTGGTATCAAACAATCACATACCAGTTTGTTCATTTCAGTGCATAGCTGTACCTCTTCCTGAGTGCATATATTCTGTTCACAGATTGTCCATCTTTGCAAGGATCCATACCACATCTGCAGGCCTCTTCTGCTGATTTGAAGCCAGGGTCAAAAGTGAGCCTTTCCTGTGACCCAGGATTCCAGATAGTGGGAAACTCTGTTCAGCACTGCCTTAACCTGGGACAGTGGACACGGCCTTTTCCCCGATGTGAAAGTGAGTTGTCTCAGTGAGCTGGCAGGATTAGGAAGCTCTGGTGTTTATTTGGATCCTATCACTATCCGTAGCCTGGGCTTTTTGCAGCTATCATGCACTTGAATCCATCCATGTTACAGCATATACATATATACATAAAACTAAACTCATGTTTTGCTGAGCAGAAATTGTATCATGACCATGTTTTACATGTTTTTCAGTCAGTTTCTAACATCCATGGTTGTTAGAGAAATTAGTCCATTTGGATCAGCAATCTGATACTTTCCTCCCAAGTGGCATTAGGAGTGTGGAAGATGCACAGGAAATGCTAAAATATCTCTGTGATTTTTAGATGTGGATAATATCTGATTTGAAGTAGAAGCCCTAACTTGAGTAAGTTATGACCTAATTTCTTTATAGGCATCATATATTTCTGTTAGGATTTGGAAGTGCTCCAAGATTTACAGAATTTCTTCAAAGAGACTGAGCTGTATGCATTCAGGCTGCCAAGATTCTTTTGATTATGTGATTCCTGCCCCTGCTTTCTCCTTTCCTTTGGTCCTCGTCTGTTGTGACTGCACATAAGACTACAGTTGCTTGTGTTGGAGCTTAATTTTTAATTTCAGCAGAATAGTAAATTAGCTCCAGAAGTAGATATTGCATAATCCTAGAATTTTTTATGTAATATGGAGGATATAATCATATTTGTTTAAAATGCCTTTAAAATAAAGTCATTTTGATCTAAATTTTAATGTCTTCCTCTGTATTCAGTTACTTGTAGCAGAGTCTCATCTTCTGTGTAAACAACAGTATGCCCATGAGGATTTACCCAAAAGCAAGTCCTGGTGGGCAGAAGGAAAGCTCACTGGCAGAGACAGCTTTGCACTTTCTTGGTGTGTTAGCTGTGACAACCACCAGAATCCTGTTAGTGTTTCTGACTTCTCTGCATTGGCCCAAGCAGTTTTACCTGCTGAGCACAGAACTGAGACTGGGCAGGGCTGGCCTGCCACAAACAGGCTGAGTGGATGAAGGCTAGACTCGCCCACCAGCCTTTACTTTCAAGGTACCTGTTCCACAAGGACCCGATGAATGAAAGTTACTTGAAGAAACCTATTTCCTGCCTAATGAACTACAGCTTTATACTAATGGTGTAGGCCTGAAAAAGTACTGACTGAATCAGGCTCAGTGTAATCACTGTCTTCACCAGGTTCCTTTTCCTCTTCTTGGTGCTAAATACCCCAAAAACCACAGATGCCTGAGAGCCTGTCTTTGTTACAAGCTCTCCAGCTATTCCTTCACAGCAAGTACTTGGCTTCCATAACTGTCGGCTTTAAATTCTTGTTGCATGATCCTTGCACACATCTAGGGGACTAGGACTTGCTGTAACCCGTGTAGCTACAAATATGAGCTGAGTAGTTGTTGGAATAAGTTCAAGCCTTTTTGATAGTGGTAAAGATGCACAGAAGTAACTCTGCTAGAATAAATAAAAACTTCTGGTAGGCAGGTACAGGGATGCTTTCTGATGGCACAACTGGGATCAGATAGGATTATTTACTATAGTCAATCTAAGGGATGCCCAGGTTTGTATGTGAAGTCGGCTCCTGTATCTCCATCATTCATGCACTCCCTTATCTCAGGCCAGGACTGTAACTCTTAGCCCTCTCTGTTGGCTACTTTTGCAGTGTTAAAACACAGCAATCCTGAGCTTGATTTTCAGCACAGGGAAGTAACAACAACAGCAAGGCAAATTCAGTTTTCTTTTTTCTTTATAACTCACCAAGGATTATTTCTTACCAGAAGTGTTCTGTGACTAAAGGGCATCTACTCAGATCTCAGCCACAGAGCTGAGCAAAATTTTCTTAGCAGGAGCTGGAAAGTCCTGCTAAGACTCTTATTGAGAAATGCCCAGAAAAAAAGACCTTTCACTAGACCTGGAATTGATTAGCTACTTCAGAAAAGGACTGGGCCCTCTTGCTAATGGGATTGTACAGCTGCAGAGAAAAACATGCGGTAATGGCTCTCATGTGGAATTATTCTGATGATCTGTGTTCGCTCTACTTATGCCTGTGCCCTCTTTTCGCCCATCTTGCAGGAATCAGCTGCGGAGTGCCTCCAACTTTGGAAAACGGGTATTATTCAGCTGAGGACTTTTTTGCTGGCAGTACTGTTACCTATCATTGTAACAGTGGCTACTATTTGTTGGGTGACTCCAGGATGCTCTGCCTGGACAATGGAAGCTGGAACAGCATTTCACCATCATGCCTTGGTAAGATGTGCCACACATTTGGCTACATGCACTGACAATCTCACACTTCTCCTGTGCCCTTAGGCTTGAGCAGACATTCATTCTGAAATTGTGGAGGCTAACCACAGTCCCAGAGTCAAAATCCAAAATGTTCATTTTTCTGAAGTAACATGCCCAGCCTTATGTGAAACCAAAACTACATTCTGTCACCTTTTTCTGTTCATCCTCTTGTATGCCCCACATCCTGCTTTTATCAAACATATATAAAATTATATAGGCCTGCATTGCATTCCCACCCTTCCTCCTTCCATGTCCTGCAATTCTGCATTCTGTGCTTCTGACCTGTGCATTTTGTTGCTCTCCAGCATGCTGTCATTGTCCCATCCTCTCTGTGACCGGGTTCTTTTAGGTATTGCACACATGGACATTGTAGTATTTAGTATCAGAATTACTGAGCTGAAGACAGTAGATGCTACACAGTCAAGCCGAGTGATGCAAAATGTACTGCATAGCACAACAGAAACAAATTCAAGTTACTTAACAAAATACAGCATTCTAATACACAGTTTAGGCGTAATTCCAGTGTGTTTCCCATTATCAAGCTCTGTAATATGTTCTCCATCATGACCTTGCCCATGAAGTAGCTGGGAATGAATGTGTGGGTTAAGGTCAGCTCAAGCCCATTGGTAGCTGTCTGACATTTATACCTCATGTTGAATACCGTGTATTCATTTCCACTCCTCTGTGCCGGTCTGGCTAACTCAGGAAGACATTTGCACTCTCTAATGAGCTCAAGGAGAAGCATTTAAACTGTCAGTTGATCCACTTAACTGTTAATTGATGTTTACCTAAATGAAAGGCCACCTTGCTGTCTCCTTAGTCCCTAACTTAATGGGCAGATCACCTCTGCCAGTGCTCTCTGAGCCTTTTTTCCATTGTGGGTTTTTTTTTGGTGAGTCAGACATGCCTGCCAGCAAGCAGCTGCGGCCCTGAGAGGGCTGGGAGTACCCTTGTGAACGCAGTTCATACAGCTGCCACACCTTAACTTACTCTCTGGTCAGATGGGTCTCATGTGCCAGGTCCAGTGGCACAAGCTGAAAGGTGTGACAGGCTGGTGTTGGACAATGTCACTGGTCTTGCAGGGCCACATCTCCAGCATACCCCTGCTGGAATCCACTACCTAGCTGTACTTGGATTGCTGCATCTGCTTCTGCTGGATCTTAGCCATGCCTCCAATGGGAGTTGCACAGTAAAGAGCTGGCAAGATTTGTGCTTGAGTCCTAATTCTTTGTAGGTGTAGCACATATTTTTTTTCAGTCAAGACAAGCAAAAGAAATTACCAAAGTATTTTAATTCTTCCAAAATTCACTTTGGAGTAGGATCCATCTAGTTTTGTAGCATCCTGTCCAGCAGCACTTCTTCAGAATCTGCAAACATCATCCCAGTTATGTCAAGGCTATCCAAATAGTTCAACTTCCATGCTGTAGGAGTCACAATGTTCAGAAGGAAAAAGCCTGTGCCCCACCTTCCAGCTTGCCTTGTCTCTCTTAAATCAGCGTTATGGGAAAATGAAAAAAAGAGTGGATTTGGCACCCTGACCCACAATTTACCTTTCTGACTCATGCTTCAGGGAGGTGCTAACAAAACCTGGTACACCTGTGCCCTGAAGCATTCCTTTTGTTCTGTTAGGGTCTGATTCACAGTGTAGTTCCACCTCATTGGAGGTCTCTTGCCTAACAGGATGGTACAGAAGAAGCAGTCATTCCAGTTCTGCTATGGTAGCACTTTGCATTCTCCTGGTACTTGTGTAATTGGCAACTGTCCTGGTGTTGAAGTGCAGCTGTCATGCTGCATATCAGAAAGAGACTCCTTTTCTTTTCAATGTATTGTGGTCCTTTCATGCTGATCAGACTCATCTAATAGTGAAGAATGAACCCTCCAATTCATTACATTTTCTTGCTTTTTTAAACAGTGGTTTTTTTTTTTACTGGAAAAGGGCAAAGAACTCAAACTCTGTGTCTGCATGGCATACTTGGATCAACAGGGGTCCTGTAGAAGGACATTTAGATTAAAAAATGTACTACCTCTTCTAACAGTCTGAAACAAGCATTTTTATAGAGAGAGAATAATCCCTGACACTAATCCCTGATGCCAGCACTTTTCAATTAGATACTTTGAAATTGACTCTTTGCAATTTTGACTCATTGTTTTCATACCAAGGACATTTCCTTACTGTCAAGATTAAAAGATTTTATGAAGTATTCTGGAGTGAGGGATTTTTTTTCCTGCATATTAAAAAACTACATAGATCATAAATTATCAATTGGGATTTTTAGGTACTACTATCATGTAAATAATTAATTACAATAACTACTGTATTTTGAATTATTTTTAACTTTTCTGGCAACTGCTGGCTTTTTTGGGCCTAGTCTAATTATCTTTATCAAAGATGGGACTCTAATATTTTTAGAGTATTTCTCCTCTTGACTAAGTTTTCCTGTCTTATAAGTAGGAAGGTTGAGATAGAGAGGATTTCCCAAGCAAGAATCCTTCCTTAGAGTGCCTACGCAGACTCATAGTACAATAGTTACAATATCTGTTTTTTTGGTGTTTGGAAACCAGATACTTTATGTGGTAGTAGTGACTGAAAGTTAGTAACATTTATCTCTGATTTTCTTATGTTGTGAAATACTATTGAGTAAATTATAAATAAAATTACAAAAAAAAACTTTACAGTGAGTTATAAATATTTGTTTAAATATTAAGTATTTTTACCAATGAATGAAAAATGTGATTGCAGTAAGTGATTTTTAATTTTACTACTTAAAGTAATTCCTCTTGACAGTAAGACGGAAATCCAAAGCAAATGCTTACTACAAATGACACACTAGAGACATGGGTTTTGTGGTTTGTTTTGTTTTGTTTTTTGCAGATGTTGATGAATGCGCTGTTGGGTCAGACTGCGATGACCACGCGTCTTGTCTCAACACAAACGGATCCTATGTTTGCACTTGCATCCCTCCTTACACCGGAGATGGTAAAAAATGTGCAGGTATGGGAAGGAATAACATCCAGCTAGCCTTTCCAAGAGTCTGTGTAGGCCAGTATCCTGCCTTTCAGTTGTGAGACAACAACTGATATCTAGGACAGGCATGCTTTCATCTCCAGGTCAGTTTAGTCTGGATGGGGCTGTGATAAAGCCTCTCCTTTTGTTTCTTGAAAACTCACCTCTCCGTGAGGATACTGCTGTCACTAGGGTGCTGCTCCAAGACATACACACGTGCAAAAACCTTATTGCACGTGGAGCACAGGACCTGGGAAAGCCTCAGTGTTTCACTTCTCGGAGCAGAGCTGTGCAGTGAAACAAATATTTTAACACAGGCTTCTGAATGGGGCTAGAGCTGCCTGTGGAAACATTAAACAAGGTAACTTTGGATGAAGATAACTAGACAGTGGCGTACGTTGGCATAAAAGGTTTTCATGTTCAGGGATGGACATGCTGGAATGGGCTTTCTCTCACAGAGGGAAAAATTACTGTAAGATGTGTTTGCTTCTGACAAGGAAAGTAAATTCAGTTACAGAGGGCTCTTCCAGGTCAAGATTAGCTTACTTGCATGAGTCTTCAGTGTCTGTCACTTACATATAAAAGAGAAAAGACTGTAAACTACTTATGCAAACTACTTTAGTGTTTTTCATGTGCTTTGCCTTCTACTTTCAGCAATTTCCCAAGGATATCTCTTGTAGTTTGTTCATAAAACCTGACACATAAATATATTATTTGTAGTTTCCCTCTTCCTCCTCAGAACCTGTGAAATGCCATAATCCAGGAAATCCAGAGCATGGTCATTTACATGGGGATACTTACAGTGTTGGCAGTCAAGTCACATTTTCCTGCAAAGAAGGGTTCCAGCTGACAGGAGCAACAAAACTTACTTGCATGGAGTCTGGAGAGTGGAGCCACCCAACCCCCTATTGTGAAGGTTCGTTCCTAGGGGTAATGCATGCTGAAATGTGACTTTACCATTAGACAGGTGGGAGGGGAAAAGTAGTAGTGAAGAGCCTTTAGAGACCATGGCAGCTTATGAAACCCTGTCCTAGCAGATCTGGATGTCAGTGTTGAAGTCTTTGTTTTCTTAAGACATGAGCACAATTGCCATGTCTGTAGTGGTTCTCTCTTACGCAGATTCTCCAGTGCGTCAGAGGTATAGACTCAGTCTAATGCAGGCATTAGGAGTGTTCTTCTAATTCTAATTCTTCTCCACCCAGCCTTCCATTTTCAAGCAGTTAATCACTTAAAGACCATTAACTGTCTCAGTGGATTAAAAGCAACCTGAAAGGACAGGCTGATGCATGTACATAGTCATGGCATAATAGCAGAAATTGTTTCCTTAGAAAACCAGAACAAATGAGATGAAGCAACAGGTAAAGTGAAGAGTTGACAAAGATTGTCTAAGCAAAAAAACAACTACTTTGTCCATAGAGAGAGGTAGATATGGAGTCCTCTTGATAACCAAGCATGTGGTTTGTAGAGTGGTTATAACTACCTACTTCCAATTAGTTCAGTTTCTCAGTAAGGTAAATTCAGATAGAGAGTCCTAAATGTCATTTACAGATTAGTCAAGAACTCATTGTTACCTAGGGCTTTATACTTCTTCAAATCTTTTCAGAGAAAACAAAGCAAATCCTAATTTTCTGTTCATTTTTGTTTGTGTTATATCAACCTCTCTTGTATTCCTGTCTTTTTAAAGCTATATCCTGTGGTGCTCCAGTTATTCCAGAGAACAGTGCCATTTTTGGCTCAAATTTTACATACCATAATAAGGTGGTGTACAGGTAGGAATTCAGTATGTTTGAAGTGCTGTATTAATAACTGATTGACAATCTGGCAGCAAATAAGAGTATGGCTGAATTGAGAGATTGGTTGAAATGAAGGAGAGGAGCAAGATGGGATTAAAATAATGGAAAGACATTTGGTTATAGAGTGGCTGTTCGTTAGCAGAGCTGGATGTTTACTCCAGTACTACTTCTCTATTTCCTGAAAAGAAAGATGGTTCATGCAGGTGTGGATGATGAGAAAAAAGGGATGGCTGATTATGTTGTGCATGAAAGGCTCTGTGATTGATAGCACTTCTTTTCTTCTAATGCAGATGCAATGATGGATACAACTTGGTGGGTGAAAAGGAAATTCTGTGCCTTGCTAGTGGCATTTGGAATCATGCTCCCCCTTCCTGTGAAATGGTGATGTGCCCTAGCCCACAGGATATCAGTAATGGAAAATACACACTCAGTGGCACAGCCTACCTTTCCTCTGTATCATACACCTGTGACAAGGGATACAGGTAAATGCACGAACATGCCTGAGCCAAATGCAGGTGGCATGCTTGTTAGAAGGTCTGACTTTTATCTGAAAGAAAAAAGCTGGGATCATTGCTCAGAGTGATAAAATACTAAAACAGAATTGGAAAAGACTTCTTTATACCTTGAGGGTACTTTCTGTATTTTATACTGAACTGGAGCAGTTCAGAAAAGTCACTCAGGATTTGCTATATACATATGTAATGCTTTCATTTTGCCATCAAACTGATAAAATATTTTGAACATTCAGAAAAATAGTTTTCATCATTTCTGAAAGCTCTCATTTGCCTTTAAAGATCATTATAGCTCTACAACTGTAGTTAATATTATTTTTGCAATTACTTTACAGAACCTTTTGTGAAGGAACTTTCTGGAAGTTACTAATTTACTCCCTTAACTCTTTGTCCTAGTAATTTATTCCAAGTATTTGTTCTGTTTTACATTTGTAACCACTTTTACTGCAAACACATTTTTAACATGCTGCAATTAAAAATTAACACATTAATGCTATATCCGAGGATGTGGGTGTACATGCAGGTTTCTGCCTCCCCTCATATCTGCTTGTACTTCTAGCAGATATACTCTGACATAAGTGGTCCCATATGGGCCTGTTTAGGGATTGTTTCTTTCTACATTTTCCTGCTGCAATCATTTCCTTGTCCAGATGCAGGCAGGTAGGTGAAGTGTGTTCTTTTGGTGAATATTTTAATTGTGTTTGTACAAATGGATAACTCAGCTGCAGTTCAGTGTAGTGTTAACTCATAGATTTGCATTGTGGGTTTACCTGTACCCCACTAAACCAGGCAGTGCAATGAGAGTGTGGACTTTGGACATATAGGGAGCAAATACCACGTCAGTTTTGATTCTTTGTCCTTACCTGTCTACCATAGCTTGGTGAGAGAGGTCCTCTCTCCTGCCATTACCACTCCAGAGGAAGCCCTCTTGAACAGTGTCCATCTTATGCATTAATTCTGGACCCAATCTCTTCCTTCAAGCATCTTTTAGGTGTTTTTAGTCTTAAACATTTTGCCACAGGTAGGCAAAGCCCTGCTTCCCTGTCAAGGGCCTGTGACAAATTTGTAAAAGCATTACAGGTCAGTGTTCCTTTCCATTAACTTATTTCAGTCAGCTAAACATGGGGGTCTAATACCAAATTGTAGGGAATCAGACACTCCCATGCAGGGCTCCCAGGTATGATGTGGGCCCTACAGGGAGCCCACAGACAGCTGACATAGCAGCTGGAGACAAGGGGTTTCACCCAAGGCATCTCAGAGAGGTGTTTCACACTCTGTTCAGATATCTGAGTCACACCATCTGAACCAATTCTGCTTCCTCAGATAAGGAAACCAAAAAATACCGTCAACTTCAGATATGTGCACCCATTCATCCAAGCAATATCCTTTACCTCCTGAAGGAACTGAATGCCTTTTTGTGAACAAACTTGAACTTTTGAGCATTTCCTTCAGTGTCCTGGGTAAAAATAGTATTTTAAGTCCTTGAGTGAATCAGGTCTCAGGCAGAGGTTATTACAAGTCTCAAGACTGGCATGTTGTTGATGGCATGCAAGTAAATTTTTAAGGTTAAACAAGTATTTATTTCTGTTGTGCTTAAAGATGGGCAAAGTTTCAGCAGGAATTGTGTGTGTCTGCGTGGAGCCTTGAGGCTTCACAAGAAATCCACCAGCTTGCTCTTCAAAGTGATGTGAAGACCAGCTTTATTTAATAGCATCAGAGTGTTTTTCCATGAGCAAAGCGTGAGATTCTGGCCTCTGCTGAAGTCAGTGAGAAAGACTCCTGAGTTTCACTGGGCCCAGAAACCAAAGCAGCTCTTTCCCTCTCTGTCCCTCGCCCAGAATGAAATGGCAGCCTTAGTAATGATCTTTGTGTCTCAGCCTTCAGGGACCTTCTGTACTTGTCTGTGCATCTTCAGGGAACTGGAACAGCACACCACCAGCTTGCAGCATTGTGTCTTGTGGACCCCCTCCTGCCATCAAAGATGCAGTCATCAAAGGAGATAACTTTACTTTTGGAAACACTGTCTCTTACACGTGTAAGGAAGGGTATGTAGATCTGCCCTACTGGATTAATATTCAGGTTGAGTAAAACTGGTGCACTGTTTCTCAAGTCCTTTATAACTGCACACTAATTTGTGTTTACTACTTCTGTCTTAACTTTTTGGAAGTTAAATGCAATGGAGATTTTTTTTTTTTTTTTGTGGGCAGTCAGGTTAGTATGAGACACAGACATTTCTTAAAATAGTTTAAGGGGAACTGAATACACTCAGGAAGAGAAGAATAGAGAGGAATCAGGGGGAATGGTAGCACAATTCGATCAGAAACCCTTTTCCTTGGAGTTAGTATAGAAACAGTACTTCTGTGTTAAATTCAAGGCTCTGATCATAGCAAATTCTTTATGTCTTATCAAGGTGTAAGAATGCTTTGTTGCAGTTTAACAACTATCTGTTGTGGTATTCTAAATTCTATTTCCTTAAAATGAAGACCCTTTTTTATTGAGATGCGCTATTTTAAATTTATTTTTATCTACTCTATGTAGAAAAATTTTCATTAAAGAGGAGGGTCAGTTTTGATGACATCAAACATGAAAGTATAATGCTGGACTCTGATCCTGCAAGAACCTTTGCACATGATAATCTTTACAGCCTGTAAGCAGTTCCATAAAATTTCTTGGAACTGTTCTGTCTAAAAGGCAGAGTGGGTAAGCAGAGCTTTTGCCAGTTTAGGTCCAAAGTGACTGAAGGATTTTCTGCTTTTTCTCGGTGCAAAAAGGTAAATTGACAAGCCAGCATTTTTCTTATAAAATGGCTTTGCAATGTTATTTGAAACATAATTGAAGCAAAGCATCCTTATTATGTTTTCTAGACTGTATTATGATTTTAAAAGCTGCTTCTCTTTTCTGTGCAAGCATTTTAAATGGGGTAGCATAGCAGCATTTAAAGACTGCCACAGTTGTCTGCCTGTGACAGTGGATTATTTTAAAGGTTGGCACATAATAGTCTCTTTTTCTGGGGTCCAGTCATGAGGCCTTGAAAACAAATCCTGCAAACAAGAGAAAACAGTTTTACAGATGTTGCTTCAAGATCTGAACAGCCTTTGGAAAGTCAGTGGGGACTTTGCAGTAGTTATTGTTTCTTTGCTCTTTGTGAGAGCACACCACAGAGGAAAAAAAAAATGAAGAGAACAGACCAAGGTACTGTGAGTACACTGCTGTCTGTTGCATATTTCAGCAGCAGGGGTTTAAGTGGGATGATGAGCCACATGGATTAATGCCTGTCCCTGCGTCCCAGAGACAGACTGGAGAACTAACACTACACTAACAGTATTAATGTGGTAGAATTTTATTATAAATCACTTTATTGGGGTTTTTCCAGTCAGCATTATTTTTTTTATTGGCTTTCTAGTATTTTTTAACAGTGAGTTTTTAGGAAGAAGTCACTTAAAAATTGCTAAATGCATTATTGGTAAGAGCATCTCTGGGTAACTTACTAAGAGGTTTCACTTGGCTTGAAAGTGTGAAAATAGATTGATAGAGCTAATACAGAGACCCAAAAGGCCTTTCTAGGCTTTTCATCTCTTTCTTTTTCAATCTGTTTTTTGCTATACAGAAGTAGTTTCTGAGTGGGATCATTTGGTTGAGGATTGCATGGACCAGCACAGCACAATACTAGGTTTTCTGTAGTATTTGAGCCAAAATGGCAGCTCAGAAATGGTCATTAGGTAGGCAGAGAGGCAATATGCACGGATATCCACCTTTGTTATACCTCACCCGTGGACGTGTAGGCTTTAGGATTTTCCTTCTGAAGTTGATCATAGACATTTTAACGGATGCTGTTTTTCTGGGGTTCTAGCAAACAAGCTCATGCTGCAAGAGCTTCAGGAAACCTTAGGAAGAGTTTGACAGTGCTTGTGTTTTTGACTTCCTATGTGGTTTCCTTATCCACAGTTACACATTAGTTGGCCCTGAAACCATAGAGTGCTTAGCCAGCGGCAAGTGGAGCGTGAGCCACCAGCAGTGCCTGGCAGTATCCTGTGATGAACCACCCCATGTGGAAAATGCATCACCAGAGAGTGGCCACCGCCTCTTTGGTGATATAGCTTATTACTTCTGCTTAGATGGTTACAGCCTGGCTGATAACTCTCAGCTGCTTTGCAATGCTGAAGGGACGTGGGTGCCTCCAGAGGGCAGGGACATGCCCCACTGCATAGCTGATTTCTGTGAAAGGCCGTCCACCGTCTCCTACAGCATCCTGGAGTCCATTAGTAAAGCCAAGTTTGCAGCTGGCTCCGTCGTGAGCTTCAAGTGCATGGAAGGCTTTGTTCTGAACACTTCGGCCAAGATCGAGTGCCTCCGCGGGGGCCAGTGGAATCCTTCTCCTCTGAGCATCCAGTGCATCCCCGTTCGCTGCGGAGAGCCTCCCCACATTAGCAATGGCTATGCCAGTGGGTCCAACTACAGCTTTGGAGCAGTGGTGGCTTACAGCTGCAACAAGGGCTTCTACATCAAGGGAGAGAAGAAGCGGACCTGTGAGGCCACTGGCAATTGGAGTGGCAGCTTGCCCACATGCCACCCAGTGTCCTGCGGAGAACCACCGCAGCTTGAGAATGGCTTTATTAAGGTACAGAAGGAGTTTTCTCGTCTGCATGGTATCATGGCAAACTGAATATATCTTCACAACTGTTGCTGTTGGGGTTTTCTTTCTTCTGTTTTTTTCTTCCCTTCCTCAGTTAAACCTGGGGAAGTAAATGATTGGATACGATAAGGAAAGGGAAAAGCGTATGGATTTGCAGCAGAATCATGTCTGAAAAGCATGAATTTTTCCATGGAATTTCCTATCATAAAGTGGGTTATCAGTTAGGAGACTCAAGATGCCATATTCAACTGATTTCCTTAGTGTCTTATTCTTCATTTGTTTGGTTCTTGGCTGGCTTTTAAGTGTCTTGTTATATTTGAAATACTGATGCCAGTTCACAAGCCTTGCTCTTTTCACTGCTATGAAAAGAAAATCTGATATGCAATAGATAAATCACCTTGGGATCATTTTTCTTCTTTTGATGCAAACACATTTCTTTACTGAAGTCAGAACTTCCCTTTCCTTAGGCAAATTAAATTGCAACAGTGTTGCACATTTGGTGCACAAGGACCAAATGTTATGGTAAGGAAGATCAAAACCACTACTATAAAGATTTTACACTGAATTTTTGAAGCATTTTTCTTCTGAGCATCCCTCTTCCTTCCTTAAATCCAGGGTACCAGACACCAGAGAATCTGCATTTACTAAGTTTGGAGGGTGGAAACCCATGTAGGTGGTTCCTACATGGGTTTCCAGCAGTACTAGCAACAATTGCTGTTCAGACTCCCACACAGATGCATCTTCTAACTAATGCATATCACTGTTTTCTCTTCCTTAGGTAGGATCACTCCTTCATATTCGTTACAGTTAGAGAAAATTTTTAATACCTCAGTCAAAGCTCAGACTGCAACTTTTAGGCGCTTCTCAGCTGCCTGCTCAAGGCCCTGCAGCTGCATATGTGACATTTATAAATGTCTCCTAGTAGCAGCAGATTTGAGGGCTCCAACCTTAGAGACATACAAAAGCTAAAGAATCATCAGTTACTTGTGTCAATTACTTGCCTTCATTCCTTTACTGCTGTCAGGGATTCAGCTAGAAGCTAGACGAGGAAAACACAAGAAATTAAATCTGTCTCCTATTGCCCTAATCATGCATCTTCATTTCAGACATGTCTCTGTCTTTACTGTTTTCCAGGACACCACTGGGCACTTCTTTGAAAATCAGGCAAATTATCAGTGCGACTCTGGTTACCAGATGGTTGGGAGCCCAGTGTTCATCTGCCAAGCAAACCGGCAATGGTACAGTGAATCGCCCCCTTACTGTGCTCCCCTCAGCTGTGGAAAACCACCATCCATCCAGCATGGCTACTCCAAGGGAGAAACTTTTGATATAGGCTCCAGAGTTGAGTTCTTCTGTGACGAAGGCTATGAGCTGATTGGAGATGTTTCATGGACGTGTCAAAAGTCTGGGAAATGGAGCAAAAAGCAAAGCCCCAAATGTGTGCCAACAAAATGTCCAGAACCACCCCTGGCAGAAAATCAGCTGGTCTTGAGAGAAGTGTCCTACCAAGTTGGTGTTGTACAGTTTTCCTGCAAGGAGGGTTATGTTTTGCATGGCTCCGCTGTACTGAAATGCTTGCCTTCCCAGCAGTGGAATGATTCCTTTCCCTTCTGCAAGGTTGTACAGTGTTCTGCACCTCCCTATATCCCCTTTGGGGACCCCTTGACTTCATCCCTTCATTTTGGCAGCACTGTGAAATACATCTGTGTGGATGGGTTTTTGCTGAAGGGTGAGTCCACCATCAGATGCCAGGCTGATGGCTCATGGAGCTTGCCTTTGCCAGAATGTATTCCCGTGGAGTGTCCTCAACCAGAAGAAATTCAGAACGGCATAGTTGATGTGCAGGGCCTCACCTTCCTTAGCACAGCCCTCTACACATGTAAACCAGGTTTTGAACTGCTAGGGAACACAACTGTCCTCTGTGGAGAAGATGGACAGTGGCTTGGGGGAAAGCCAGTTTGCAAACCTATTCAGTGCCCAAGGCCTAAGAAGATTCTCAATGGCAAATACTCATTCACAAATTTCCATTATGGGCAGACAGTTAGGTATTTCTGTGACAGAGGTTTCCAGCTCCAAGGGGAGGAAACACTGAGATGCCTAGAAACAGGAGAGTGGAGTACAGAGGTCCCCTCTTGCAAGGCCATAAATTGCCAGCCCCCTCAACCCATTGAGAATGGCTTTGTGGAGGGCGCAGATTATAGCTATGGGGCCATGGTCATTTACAGCTGTGTGCCAGGCTTCCAGCTGTCAGGCCTTGCCATGCAGACCTGTGAAGAATTGGGGTGGTCTAGCTCCACACCAACCTGCCTTCCGACAGACTGTGGCCTGCCTCCTCACATTGACTTTGGAGAGTACGTGCAGCTGCGACACGGGGAAAGACGTTCCGACCAGGAGGGTGTTACAGAGAACCCCTCCCTTTCACATATGTTGCTGGCTGACAACATGAAGGACTTCAAAAGCTCCTTGAAGGAGGACAGTGCAATGCAGCTCACCACTTTCTTATTTGGAACTATCATTTTATACACCTGTTATTCTGGCTACGAGCTGCTGGGAAACCCTGTCCTAGCTTGCCAAGAAGACGGGGCTTGGAATGGCACTGCCCCTGCCTGTGTTTCAATAGAGTGCACCTTGCCATCCCCCCCGGAGAACGGTTTTTTGCATGTCACAGAGAACAGGCTCGGCAGTGCAGTGAGGTACACCTGCAGGCCAGGATTCACTCTGGTTGGCTCTGACACACGGCTGTGTTTGCCAAGTCGGCAGTGGAGTCACACTGCTCCTTACTGCAAAGCAATAACGTGCAATTCACCTGCCCACCCTCTGAACGGGAAGATAAGAGGGGAGAACTACACATATGGGAGTGTTGTCTACTATGAGTGTGATCCTGGTTACCAGTTAAATGGCCCCACAGAGAGGAGATGCCAAGAGAGCCAGAAATGGGATGGCAGCGAACCAATCTGTATTCCTGTTTCCTGCAGCCCACCACCAGTTCTGGAGAATGGTCAGGTAACTGGAGAGGACTACACGTTCCAGAGACGTACAGAGTATAGCTGCAATGAAGGTTTCATGTTAGATGGGGACAGGAGTAGAGTCTGCCTTGAAAATGGAAGCTGGAGTGGAGTCACTCCAGTTTGCAAAGCTGTGACCTGCCCTGTGCCACTGCCTCTTTCCAATGGGAGAACTACTGGCTCAGACTTCAGCTTTAATAAAGAAGTACACTATCACTGCAATGATGGTTACAGCTTGCAAGGAGCACCGATGCTTACCTGTCAGAGTGATGGTACCTGGGACTCAGAAGCACCGCTCTGTGAACCGGTCATTTGTGAACCCCCTGAAGACATCTCCCATGGCTTTCTGAATGGCTCAGCCTTCACTTTTGGGGAATTTGTCCACTATATATGCTTCCCTGGTTATGAGCTGCATGGCAATCCCTTACGGCAGTGCCTGTCCAATGGCTCCTGGAGTGGGAGCCTTCCATCTTGCATACCCTGTGTGTGTCCTACACCACAGATTCAAAATGGGATTGTTCTTGGTGCAGATTTCAGCTGTGGGATAAGTGTCCAGTTTCAATGCCTGGAGGGCTTCAAACTGCTGGGACCACCTGAAGTCACCTGTGAGGCAGCTGGCAAATGGAGTTCTGGGTTTCCTCGCTGTGGACAGATTTCCTGTGGTGCTCCACCCATCATCCCCAACACAATTATCAATGGAAGCAGCTCTGAAGATGAGAACACGATCATCTATACCTGCTTGACAGGTTTTGTCATGAAGGGGAGTCCAGAAGTAACTTGTGTGGAGACAGGTGTGTGGAAGAAGCCATACCCAAGGTGTGAGCTCTTAAGCTGTGGCCCACCACCATCTATCCCAAATGCAGAGGTTCTTGGGAACACTTACACCTATGGAAGTAAGGTCCAGTACAGGTAAGGATGATGCTGCTATTCTGTTTTAATTAAAAGTCTCTGAAGGAATGAAGATGGAATGTTTATGTACCCTTAGTTAGTGCAAGTTTCTAGATACTCAGATTGACAAAGCCCACATTGCCATGCATTTTATAAAATATTATTTGGACCACTCAGGAAAACTCCAGAAAGGCATTTCAGCCTGTTGGCCTGATGCCTCCACTGACTTTAATTTCCCATTTCCATTTAATTTCTTATTCTCCTCCACTGAAGCACTGTCTTCAATATACAGGGTTTTTCAGCAGGTGACAGCAACAGTCAGCAATGCTCCTCTTGGCATTGTATTTATGGTTTCCTTCTGCTTCAGGTGCCTCTTGTAATACAAAAGGCTTGATATCCCTCTTCTCCCATTGTCTGCATTGTAGCGCTGTGCTGTCTGGAGCACTGGAGCAAGTTATTCCTTTGACAGATATGAGAAACTGAGGGGGTTTTGTTAATTTCCTGAAGTGTATACACTGTAGATCTCTTTCTCCAAGATGAGAAAAGCCTTGGCCAAAGGGGAGATGTATTTCTGATGGTAAAAGCAAAAATGATATGGGACAGAACTCAGACAGAGATGGCAGGTGGGTGAATTGAGCAGAATCAGTCATTCCCATGCAACTTAAACGAGGTGGAGGGAATGCTTTTGCTGCCCACTAGTAAACCCACTAGTGCAAGTCTTCCAGATTGCAAGGCAAGATGTATTCTATTACCATCTCTATGGCAGTTGACTTTTGTCAAGTGGGCAATTCTCCTTATCTCTCTCTCTCTGAATGATCACAATCACTCCTCCCTCGGGAGGGGACATCTGCTGATAACAGGCTATTGAATGTCACTGCATGACTGAGAAGAACTAGAACATCCCATTGTGAGATGCTCTGCCAGAGGGAGGAGCCAAGCATTGCTACTCAGATATAATCTGGAGGTTCTGAAATACCTCCACAGCTTCTCCACTGGATTTCCCAGAGAAACAGCAGCTGCCTCTTCTTCCACTGGATCTTCAGAGGAAGAATATCCCCTTTTTCTACAGGACCTCCTAGCTCCAACAGAACCACACCTGACACTCCAGGAGGACTGCAGCCACATTTCCAGTTGGACTGCTACTAACACCCTGACAACAGGGTGTCAGGTTGAGTTCTGACTCAGTCAGTGTTGCAGTGTACTGCATTGTTTTATTTTATCCTTTTGTTTTTCTTCCCTATTAAAGAACTGTTATTTCCTGCTCCCATCTTTTTGTGCCTGAGAGCCCCTTCCTTTAAAATTTAAAATTTATAGCAATTCGGAGGAGTGGGGAGGGTTTGCATTCTCCATTTCAGGGGAGGCTCCTGCCTTCCTTAGCAGACTCCTGTCTTTCCAAACAAAGAAAGATTTTGGCACCCAAAGCGAGGCTCGAGGGCACATAAACAAAAAAGGGAATAACAGTTCTTAAGTAATCTAATTTTTTTGTGTGCGGCTATAGAAACTTCATTAAGCAACACCATGTGGTCCAGCTTGCCCTCGTTTGGGTGGCACGTGATCATGGCAGTATTTCTCCCATTTATAGACCCTTATCTAAACATGGGTCCTATGACCAAGGCTACTGTGGCTATTATCCGGTTTGTCTTATGGGTGAATAAGGTGAGGAATTAATGGATTTTTAACTTACTCTGGAAAGCAGGCACATGGATTCACAGCTATCACACAATGACTGTATGTTTTTGGGGTTACTTTAATAATGGCACCTGCTGTAAGGAAATGACACCGGGGGAAATCTTCTCCTAACCCTTTAACCATCTCTTTGGGTCTGCCCCACCAGTTTTTGAAGGGTTCAGATCCACTCTAAATATTAGTGATATCATCCAGTGGCTGGTGTTGCTGATAGGCCTGTTCTATTTAGCATTTAGGGAGAGGGGGAGACTAACCTGGATAACTACCCCAACACCTACCCCAGAACCTAACATGCCACCGGAGCCTAGGGATGCTGCTGCCCAAGAGCCTGACCCTACCCCATAGCCCACCCCAGATGTGAACTACCCAGATTGGGTGGGGGTTCTGGTGAAGGAGATGTGCCACATGCTGTAGGAATACACTTCCCCAGCTGGTGAGAAGCCCTCCCCCTGCCTTGAAGAGGGAGAGTCTAATAGTGCAGCAGCGGAACCCACAGATGTTACAGCTGTCCAGGTTCCAGCTGAATTGCAGAGTCAGTCACAGCCAGCAGCAGTTGCTCCTGTAGAAAAAAAGGAGATCTAAGATGAAAGCAGAGCAACCAGATAGGGGAGGTCCCTCACAACCCACAGGGGAGCCAGAGGTTGCAATCATCAGTGAGTCCCTGATGTCCAAAAGTCTCTATAATCTGCACTAAGACAATGTACGACGGGGACGTGAGGCTTATAGAACCTGGCTACATTGGGTCTGGGATCTTACGGGTACAGGCATCCAGCTGGATGGTGGTGAGGCAAGGAATCTTGGACCCTTGACCCAGGACTCAGGTATCAATCAGATTTTTTGTAAGAGAGCCAGGGTCCCTTTCCCTCTGGGAGCGGCTTTTAATAAGTGTCAGAGAGAGATTTGTCCACAGGGGACGAATGCAGGAGCAGCACCATAGAATGCACTGGAAGACTCTTAAGGAAGGGATCCAACAGCTGAGAGAAGTGGCAGTATTGGAGGTACTCTTTGGGAGGGGTAGACAGCATGATAATGACGCCAGCCAGGTCAGGTGCACAGGGCAAATGTTGTGGAGCCTGGCAAATCTGGGGCCATCTCAATACACCACCTTCATTGCAACAATTAATGCCGATACCAACTGAGAGACAGTGGGCTCTGTGGCAAACAAGCTTAGAAATTATGAAAGTATGATCAATGGCCCCATGCAGGCTCATGTCTCTGCTGTGGTCCAAGAACTCAGAGAGGAGATAAGAGAGATGAGGGAGGCTGTGAGAAGGAACAATTCCCATATTGCACCAGTGCAAGTCACAGGCCCCAGAGTCAGAGCCCAACGTTCCCCATATAGAGAGAGGGTACACCCTACAGGCTGACCTGTGGTTCTTTCTGTGGGACCATGGGGAAGACATGGGAAGGTGGGATGGAAAACCCACTTCTCTCCTTGCAGCAGGAGTATGTCAACTCAAGGAGGGAAACACAAATCGAGGGAACTCCAGTAAAGCGAAGGTAGCCTCAACCTCTCATGACCGAGCTGCTGAGTATGATCTGTCAGATCCCCTTAAAGGTACCTCTACTATGTATGCCCAGGAAAGAAATAATAACCAGGGTTAGAGGGGCCCTGCCTCTAGCCAGGGAGAGGCACGGGAAAATCAGATCTTCTGGACGGTGTGGATCTGATGGCCTGGCACATCAGAACAACAAAGGTACGATGCTTTAGTTGATACTGGTGCGCACTGTACCCTAATACCATTGGGACGTGTTGGGGTGGAGCCTGTTTCCATTGCCGGGATGACAGGGGGATCACAGCAACTAACCCTGTTGGAAGCCGAGGTGAGCCTGACTGGGAAAGACTGGAAGAAACATCCTTTTGTGACTGGCCCAGAGGCCCCATGTATTCTGGGCATAGACTTCTTCCAGAATGGCTATTACAAAGACCCAAAGGGACTCAGATGGGCTTTTGGCATAGCTGCTGTAGAGGCAGAAAGCATTAAGCAGTTGAACACTTTGCCTGGACTATCAGAAAACCCATCTACAGTAGGTCTGAATGTGGAAGAGCAACGGGTGCCAATTGCCACCTCGACAGTGCACCGCCGGCAGTATCAGACAAATCGAGATGCCATGATCCCCATCCACAAAATGATCCATGAGCTGGAGAGCCAAGGGGTGGTCAGCAAAATCCAGTCACCCTTTAACATTCCCATCTGGCCTGTGCACAAGTCTGACAGAGAATGGAGATTGACTGTGGACTATCATGGCTTGAATGAAGTGACTCCACCACTGAGAGCTGCTGTGCCAGACATGCTGGAACTCCAGTATGAGCTGGAGTCCAAGGCAGCAAAGTAATACGCCACTATTGACATTCCTAACGTGTTTTTCTCCATTCCTCTGGCAGCAGAATGCAGGGCTCAGTTTGCTTTCACCTGGAGGAGTTTGCAGTACACTTGGAACCAAGTGCCCCAGGGGTGGAAGCACAGCCCCACCATCTGCCATGGACTGATCCAGACTGCATGGGAAAAGGGTGAGGCTCCAGAACATCTGCAATACATCGATGCCATCACTGTATGGGGAAACACAGCAATGGAAGTATTTGAGAAAGGAAGGAGGATCATCCAGATTCTGGTAGAAGCCAGTTGCACCATCAAGAAGAGTAAAGTCAAGGGACCTGCCTAGAGATCCAGTTCCTGGGAGTAAAGTGGCAAGATGGACGGCGTCAGATTCCCACTGAGGTCATCAACAAAACCACCGCGATGTCTCCACCAACTAGCAAGAAGGAAACACAAGGTTTCCTGGGTGCCATGGGCTTTTGGAGAATGCACATTCACGAGTACAGTCAGATCATGAGCCCTCTTTACCTGATCACCCGCAATAAGAACGAGTTCCACTGGGGCCCTGAGCAGCAACAAGATTTTGCCCAGATCAAGAAGGAGATCGCTCATGCAGTTGCCCTTGGCCCAGTCAGGACGGGACCAGAGCTGAAGAACATGCTCTACTCTGCAGCCAGGAACAATGGCTTGTCCTGGAGCCTTTGGCAGAAGGTGCCTGGGGAGACTTGAGGCCGACCACTGGGATTTTGGAGTCGAAGATACAGAAGGTCTGAAGCCAACTACGCTCCCACAGAGAAGGAAATCTTGGCTGCCTATGAAGGAGTTCAAGCCGCCTCAGAGGTGATTGGCACGGAAGCACAACTCCTCCTGGCACCCCGACTACCAGTGCCAGGCTCCCACCACCCACCATGCTACTGATGCTACATGGAATAAATGGATTGCCCTCATCACGCCGCTGATGCTACATGGGGTAAATGGATTGCCCTCACCACACAGCGTGCCCATATTGAAAACCTGAATCACGTTGGGATTTTGGAGATAATTGCAAACTGACCAGAAGGTCAAGACGTTGGTCTCGCTGATGAAGAGGAACAAGAGCAAGTGACATGTGCTGAAGAAACTCCACCATACAACCATCTACCATCAGAGGAAACAAGCTACGTTCTTTTCACTGACGGTTCCTGTCATAGGGATGAACTGGCAGTGGAAAGCAGCCATATGGAGTCCCACATGACAGGTTGCACAAGCTACTGAAGGAGAAGGTGGATCAAACCAACTTGCTGAACTCAAAGCTGTTCAGTTGGCCCTGGACATTGCTGAGAGAGAGAAATGGCCAAAGCTCTACCTTTATACTATTCATGGATGGTAGCCAATGCTCTTTGGGGCTGGCTGGAAAGGTGTAAAAAGGCCACATGGCAGCGTAGGGGAAAACCAATCTGGGCTGCTGATGAATGGAAAGACATTGCCACTCAGTTGGAGAAGCTACCTGTTAAAGTCTGCCATGTAGATGCCCATGTCCCCAAGAGTTGAGCTACCTGTTCCAAAACAAGGAACAGGTAGATCAGGCAGCAAAAATAGAGGTGTTAAAGATAGACTTATATTGGCAACATAGGGGGGGAGTTGTTCCTAGCTCGATGGGCCCATGATGCCTCAGGTCATCAAGATAGAGATGCCACCTATAAGTGGGCATGAGACCGAGGGGTGGATCTAACCATGGACAGTATTTCTCAGGTTATCCATGACTGTGAGATGTGCGCTGCCATCAAACAGGCCAAGCGAGTGAAGCCCCTGTGGTATGGTGGGCGGTGGTCCAAGTACAGGTATGGGGAGGCCTGGCAGATTGACTACATCACACTGCCCCAGACACACCAAGGCAAGCGCTACATGCTGACCATGGTGAAAGCCACCACTGGATGGTTGGAGCCTACCCTGTGCTTCGCACCACTGCCTGGAACACCATCCTGGGCCTTGAAAAGCAGGTTCTGTGGAGACATGGAACCCCTGAGAGAATTGAGTTGGACAACGGGACCCACTTCAAGAATGGCCTTATCAACACCTGGGCCAGAGAACATGGCATTGAATGGATATATCATATCCCTACTGTGCACCAGCTACCAGGAAAGTTGAACAGTGCAATGGGCTACTCAAGACTACCTTGAAGGCACTTGGTGGGGGACCTTTTAGAAAATGGGAAATGAATTTAGCAAAGGCCACCTGGATGGTCAACACCAGACAGTCCATCAATCGAGCTGGTCCTGCCCAGTCTGAACCCCTGCACACAGTGGATGGAGTTAAAGTCCCTGTTGTACACATGAAAGGTATTTTAGGAAAGACTGTTCGGATTACTCCCACCTCAGGCAAAGACAAACCCATCCATGGAATTGTTTTTGCTCAAGAATCTGGTTACACTTGGTGGGTACTGCGGAAAGATGGAGAAAACTGTTGTATACCACAGGGAAACCTAATCTTAAGTGAAAACTGTGTGTAAGATTTCATTGTAATGCAGATGGTGATAGAATGAGGGGTAGATAATGTTCCAGATTGCAAGGCAAGATGTATTCTGTTACCATCTGTATGGCAGTTGTCTTTTGTCAAGTGGTAATTTTCCTTATGTCTCTCTCTGAGTGATCACAATCACTCCTCCCTCAGGAGGGGACATCTGCTGATAAAAGGCTATTGAATGTCACTGCATGACTAAGAACTAGAACATCCCATTGTGAGATGCTCTGCCAGAGGGAGGAGCCAAGCATTGCTACTCAGATATAATCTGGAGGTTCTGAAATACCTCCACAGCTTCTCCACTGGATTTCCCAGAGAAACAGCAGCTGCCTCTTCTTCCACTGGATCTTCAGAGGATGAATACCCCCTTTTTCTACAGGATCTCTGCTCCAACAGAACCACACCTGACTCTTCAGGAGGACTGCAGCAACATTTCCAGTTGGACTGCTAACACCCTGACCAACAGGGTGTCAGGTTGAGTTCTGACTCAGTCAGTGTTCCAGTGTACTGCTTTGTTTTATTTTATCCTTTTATTTTCTTCCCTATTAAAGAACTGTTATTTCCTGCTCCCATCTTTTTGTGCCTGAGAGCCCCTTCCTTTAAAATTTAAAATTTATAGCCATTTGGAGAGGTGGGGAGGGTTTGCGTTCTCCATTTCAGGGGAGGCTCCTGCCTTCCTTAGCAGACTCCTGTCTTTCCAAACCAAGACAGCAAGCCAGTTGAGTTGTTCTTGGTAAAGGACCATTGAGTCAGCCTTGGGTGTCTAAGCAAAAGGTCTGTGGTCAGGCTAAGGCTTAGTTTGTTCTTGGAAGAAAGTGAGATCATCTTTAGAATTGCTTGGTGCTCACACACTCTTTACCTCACCAAAGGAGCCCTCCTGGCAAAGAGATGGGCAGTAAAACTTCCAGTGTCCTCTGAGTACTAAAGCTATCAACTCATTTACAACAGCCTTACCTTGAAATAATAGAAAAATCTCAAGACGTACTTATTAACAACTAATACTAAAAAATTGCTTGTGCTGACTTTTTAATTTATGGGTCATTCCTAGCTGTGTCTCTGTGGTAAGGTCTTCATGCTGTGTTGCAGATGTCTGGAAGGCTACACAATGGCGACAGAAGTGGATATATGCACTTGCCAGGAAGATGGACAATGGTCCCCTCAAAGCATTTCCTGTTGCCCCAGAAAGTGTCCCCTTCCAGGAAATATCACTAATGTAATCATTCTTGGGAACAACTTCACTGTGAACACAAGTATCACTTTGTCATGTGTAGAAGGCTACACTCTGGTGGGAGCGAGCACATCTACATGCAAGGTATAGTTTTATTAGCACTGTTTTATTCTGTTGGCCTTCTTGAATACAGGAGTGCTTCTCATATCTTCCTTACCTTTTGACCCTTAACTGGACACAACAAAAAAAATCAAAGCATGTTCTGCAAGATACAGTATATTTAGTTGTTTCCCAATAAGAACAATTATTTGTTTTTATGTATAGACTTTCAGAACTAAAAGTATTTTATTTCTCGTTCCATCAAAAGCTGAGGCTGTCCTTTAAAAAGCATTCATTTTATCACATGCTGTCAAGGTTTTAGACTGGGCACAATGCCAGTGCCTCCATGAAAACACATCCACCCTGGTGTCCACTGTGAGATGTGATCAGAAACAGAGCAAGCAAACTCCAACTTAGGAATAAAAGGAAAGAAAACTTTATTAACACACACACACACACACACACACACACACACAAAGAACAGAATGGAAATCTTTCAAACACTTTTCTCCTCCCCCTCTCAACCCACATTACAACATACAATACAAACTCAAATCTTCCTTCAGTCCCCATCTCCCAGGTTTTAATTCTCAGTCCATTATCCTTCTTCAAACAATCAATTCATTCTATTAAAGAGGAAGGAGTCTTCTCCTTGTACCACCATTTCTTGACTAACCCCTTTCCATATTCCATGCTCTCACCATGGAAATGGACCAGAAGATTGCTTTTGGGGTTTCTCTTTTTAAGGATACTTTGGTCAGTTCCAGAAAATGACAGTCTCTCCATTTTGGGATAACAAAATCCCCCCCATTTCCCCCGGGGCAAGGGCTTCACGACAGAGATCCTCTTCCTCATTCCTGATCTCTGCCCATCACTACTCTTCACTGCCTTTCTTGGATCCAAGCCATTGCTTTCTCCCCAAAACCGCACTCTCTGTGTTACAATAGAAAGTTAGTCCATCCACAGCATACAAGAAAAAGTTCAGCCAAAAAAAACTGCTCCTCCATTTATCTCCTCCCAAGTAAATTCTCATTATCTCCAGTACTCCCTACTCACACAAACCTCTCATTTCACTTGTCCATTTCTTCTTGTTCTTATCTCTTTCCTCTGGGAGGATCAACGTTTGGAAGGTTTCCATCATGAGGGGAAAAAAAAGGGTTAAAATCATCTTTTATAGGTGCCGGACTCTCTTCTCACCTTTGGCCGACTTCCCAGGAGCTGTAAGCCGCATCTTACCTCTTTTCACTCCTTTCTCTCTCTCTCTCTCTAGGAAGCAGGGTGGGGGGGGGGAATTGCTCGGTGCTCCTCACTACTTCCACCCCTCCATCCTTTCACTTCCCCCCCCCCCCCCCCAGCCCAGGTCTCTCTCTCTCCAAGATCCAAAGCCTCCGGCCTACCTCACGGCGCCTCGTGGCCTTTTTCCCTCCCCCACCCGGCCTACAGCCGGAGGGGGAGAGAGAACTGATCGATCCCTTTGCTCACCGAAAAGCCAAGAGAGTCACTTCCTACCAGTTCTGCTTTTTATACCCTGTGTTCTCAGAGGTGGAACCATCTCCTCATTGGCCCAAACAGGTGCCAATATTCACACCTGAGCCCCCACTGGGCTAACCACTGTCTCCAAAAAAAACCACTTCCTTTCAAACCAGGACGCATGCCAAGCATTAAATCGTGTCTGAGATTGTAAAAAAATTATGTCCAAGATTTCTAATGTATTTTGAGGATTGCATGCAGAGATTTATCTCCAGAATAACAGGTAGCAGACATTTTAATCCACCGTACACCTGTAGAAACTTGAATCCTCTGTTAAAGAACAAACATCCTAATCGGTTCCACTGGTAACCTCCTGTCACATTACCTGTGGACAGCCTTATCTTGAGTTTGTAAATAGACTTTTAAAGTCACTAGGTATGCTTGTATGAGAAAAACTGAGTATGTGTGGGTTTGCAAAGTAAGTCTTTCTCATGAAATGTTTTCCCCCTGATTTTGCTGTTTCAAATATCTGTAGAAGTTGAAGTTGTTGTCTTTGACAAGTGTTTCTTCAGGTATCAGACTTCCCTTAGTAAGTCAGAGAAGGCTGCTGAAGCACTTAGTCATGGCATTAGACATGAGGAATACAAAACACGAAATCAGGCGGATGTAGTTTTCGTTCTTCTGATGTGTTCCCTGAGTGATTAGGTAACCTTGCACCAGTGAACTTGCTTTTCCCAGCTCTTTTTCCCCATTTTATTTCTTTTTGTTCCTTCTGCCTTTTAATTCTCAAGCTAAGTGTTCCTGCCAAAGACACCACCAGCCAATGTTACCATATTAAAAATGTTATTTAAATTACCAAGTTTCTGTAAAGGACTGAACAGATGATATTATATCTCTAACACCCACAGGAGCTGGATGCTCCTACCATGATTTTTCTTTTTCAATTAGATATGACTGCACATATAAAGCAGCGCTCTTACATTTCTAATTACATTTATTTTTCAGGAGAATGGTGTTTGGGTGCCACCATTTTCTGATGACATCTGCAGTCCTGTGTCATGCGGAACTCCTGAGTCTCCAGAGCATGGATTTGTGGTTGGCACTAAATACAATTTCAAAGATGTGTCTCTTTATAAATGTGACTCTGGCTATGAATTACAAGTAAGCAAGCTCAAATCACCAACACTCTAAACTTTAAGTTCTCATTTTCAGTTCCTGAGTGATTGCTGTGGACTGCCTCATTCATTTTTACACCATAGAAGCTGGGTGTCTGCTGGTTTTGTTATAGTCTGTAGACAGTTCATGTTGTGTTTGGGGCAGCCTTTGAGTTTTCTTAACTAAAGTCCTCTGCAAATACAGCATTACATATGGATGTGATCATTAGTCACAGAAGAGTTAATTTCTCATGTAACTTCCTTGACTTGGTTCCTTAGCCAGAGTTAGACTGCATTTTTTTCCCAATTCATAGTGTCCCAACCATTATGTCTGCGTGCCAAGAGCTGTGCCTTCCAGACTTACTGTTCCTTATAAACTCCACTGCCCTCAGTTCTATGACATTGCTAGGTGGTATTAAAGTGATAGATCAAAGGTATTCCATTTTGTTCAATGGCAGCTTTATTCCCTGATGGAGGAGAAGTCAAAGTTCTTTCCAGTTCTTTCCTATCCATTGTTTTTATTATGGCTTTTATCCCCACCTGAGCTCTGAAACAGCATTGCTTTCCCAGTATCAGGATTCAGGCTGCAAGTTCAGAGCTGCCTCAGGGGTGTTTTGAAAAGCTGCAGTGAGTTCATAAATACAGTAGGTTGCTGAGGCACAGCATGATCTCCACTGTTCGCAGGTGATGAGTGAGACAAGAGGTGGTGAATTGTTTTCAGGACAGGGGCTGGCTCTTAGTGCTGGTTTTGTGAGGGCCAAGCAGAGTGCAGGATTGCATTTCCTTTGGACTGTTGTAACACCAGTAACTAATTAAGAACTTCATGCGTGTAAAATCACCCAGTCAGAAGTTAATTCACTCAGTCAAGTTAAAATAAGAATTTGGAGAATGTTTAGGTGACAATGACTTTAATTTTCATTATGTTGTCAAATAGTGCAAATATGCACTGGGGATGAAGGTGCTGGTATTTAGACAAAAAGATAGAGTTGTTGTTTCAAATAATTCTAGGAAGCAATAAGCCAGTGTTGTTTTACAGTAATAAGCTCTTTCAAGCTTCCTAGTCCAGTTTCGCCACCTAGTGCCAAGCTGTGTCCCTGCTGTGGAATAGAAGTCCTGCTTTTTTCCTTTGAGAAGCGAAGTTCATTGGGTGTGGTGCCGTACAACAACATGTCAAACAGCTGTTCTTTATCAATAGATCTGCTTTGCAATAAAAGTACATTACAGCAAGCGACATAATTAAATACTGTCCTCCATGTCTCAGAATAAAATAAGAATTAAATCCTGGGCTATTAGGCTGTCCATAAAACTTTTATGTCAGAAAGAAGTAATGTAATTTTTAGGCAAATATAATGAATGAGTGTTTGGGATGTGGTTAAATCAGCACATCATGTTTATCAAACACAAGTTTGTACAGTTGTTGAAAAATTGCTAGTTGAATTTCCTATTAGTGAGTTCTGAAAGGAGAAAAATTGTCATCACAACACATTCCTAGGAACAAGAAATACAAAACTGACAAAAAAGATGATACTCCCGAGATCTAAGGACAAGAGAACTAACTGGCCCCACAAACTTTTGGTTTATAAAAACCAAAGTCATCATTTGCAGAAAGTTCTGCCATAAACTCTACTAGTAGACTCAGGCTGTAGCACTTCATTTTATCTTTACATGGGTGGCACATGGAGAAAAAGCTTCCTCACCTTGCCAGATACTAAAGATGATGGGGGAAAAGAGTTAACTAAAGCAAAGTTGTTCTTTGAGCATTTTCTGTTGTTTCACAGGGTGATGCAGAACGGACTTGCCAAGAAGACAAGCTTTGGAGTGGCAGTGTGCCAGCGTGCAGAAGTATGTTCTACCTGAGTCTATCGCTTAATGTTGGTCAAGGGTGATATCACACAACAGAAATCACTAATGCTCATTTTGCTTTATAACCCATACTGTCTGCATTTACCTAAATATTTTTGGTAAGTACCACCGGTAACAACCTGGAAGGGCAGAATTGCTGATGTGTGCAGGTAGCAGTGTGAAGTAAATCTCTACACCTTTCTGCTCGCTCTTCTCTGCAGAGAGCTTCCAGTCTGACACTTGAGGTCACCGGTTCTGCAGTTACTGAGAACGTCTGAACACGTTAGTTGCCAAGATTCACACATATTTAGCATCTTCCAGTGTAACTCTGTGGATATCATTCTCAAAGGCACTTCAGTTCTCTGAGATGTCATTGATTGCAGTGCTGAAATAGGAGTTTCTGCACAAATCTTTTTGTGGACTTCAGCTGTTGCCTGAAAGAGGCAACAGTTTCCTGAGGTTTCCTGCCAGCACAGCCACAACAAATTTTTTACTTTTAGCATGAAGTGGAAGCACCAAGGATGATTCTGCTCTGCTACTCAGGGGCACATTCCTGTCAATGACCAGATAACTGCTGTGTTCTTTCCTGTTTCTCAGAGTAAAACCTGTGGAGGAGCTATGATCAGGACAAGCCATATACATTTTGTTTGATTGGAAAGTATTGCTTATGTTACAGGAATATCATGTGGTCCCCCAGACATGATAGAAAATGGATCTGTTCAGGGAGAGGAGTTCCTGTTTGGCAGTGAAGTTTTTTACAGCTGTGACCCTGGCTTTGAGCTGCAGGGCCCAAGCAGAAGGATTTGCCACGTTGACAGAAAGTGGAGCCCTTCCGCCCCTACATGCATACGTAAGTAGCAAGAAGAGCAATGTATGTGCAGGAAAGCTAGGGCAGGAGCAGAGTGTTTTGTCTGGCTTCCTCCCTGTCTTTCCCTCCAGCAAAGGGTCTATAAGAGGAGGAGCCAGAGGAAAAGCCAGCAGTACCTCTCTGATCAGAAGCAATCTCCTTTTGGCACATTGAAGTGGCATAAACATAGAGTCGTGCTGAGGTCAGTAGGGTAGGAATGTGGCCTGCTGTATCTGACTTGCCTTGAATCATGCTGTGCAGAGCCTTGGACATGTTCACCCCTGGCATGCCAGAGCAAATATATCCTGGCTACTCAGTATGTCTGCATACCACAGCTCTGCTACCTAGGATCAAACCTCTGTTCTCTATCAAGAAAATAACTAATTGAGAGAGCTTAGGAAGAAAGATTTATGACTTATTTCATACAGCTTATAAATAAAATTCAAATATTTTTAGTCTCTAGCAATAAATAATTTTCTGTCTTTTCTTGCTGATGTCATAGTTCTATGCCTTGCGTTCTTCTCTTTCACCTTTGATGAATTTACTTGGTCTCCACAGTGTGGGAAGGGGTCAAGATTCTTCTTAACTACTGCCATTGTTCTTGAGCACATTTTGAGGTCATCTTCCACTGTAGGAGCACAGAGGGGACTGAAAATGCAGTTTCAGGCATGCACAGAAGAAATATTCTGGATCCTCTGTTGATTTGAACATACCTCATATCTTATAACACCACCAAATACATTTAGGCACACATTTAGGTGTCTGCAGTGTGAACCCAGGAGAAAGGGCAGGAATTGTATAACTCTTCTCCATGTATTAGCTCACAGCTTCTTTCCTGCTGTCTTTTCATTAATTCAGGGTGAGAACAGAGCTATGAGATGGTGTATGACTCATAGAAAGAATAGTCTTCATTGTGTATAAAACCCAAAAGTTTTCTTCTCTCCTAGAAATTACTTGTGGGCTTCACCCCTCCATTGAAAAAGCAGAGGCCATTTCTACTGGAAGCACATTCAGAAGTAATGTAACCTTTGTGTGCAGCTCTGGATACCATCTTGTTGGGCCCCAGAATATCACATGTCTTGCCAACGGGAGCTGGAGTAATCCCTTGCCATTTTGTGAAGGTAACTGTTTGGTTTCGTGTCCTGGAACATTCCAATCTGGGATAAGCAATAGCTCCTCCCTTATGCATGAATATCATATAATCCAGAGACTGAGTTGCTTTTGGAAAATGATTTTGTAATGTGGGGTGTCTGGAGAACCCATCAGTGGCAAGAAAGAACGATTTCCATCTTTCTGCGCTACCGGCCCCAGTCTGAAGTCATAAGTGTGCCCTCACTTCTCCATTTTGTTGGGGCTTTTCTCCCTCACCAGGAGAAGCTTCTTTTCTAGGCTGGCTACATTTCCTTCCCAGGCTTAATGAATCAATGTTCTTCGTGATTTATAAGTCTGTGGTGACTTTTTACATATTGTGTTATTAATTCAGGAAATGTTTGAAGTCCAGGACTAAATATCAAGCTGAATTAATAAGACCCCTTCCTTTGCAGAGACCAGATGCAAAATTCCAGTTTCCTTGCTGAATGGGAAAGCAATTTATGAAAACAATACAGTTGGCAGTACAGTAACATATCTCTGTGAAAGGGGATACAGCTTGGAAGGAGAACCAGCAGCAGAGTGCACAAGAGATGGAAGATGGAGTAATCCCTTGCCTCTCTGTAAACGTGTGTGTTTGCTTTGTAATGGAAAAGTTTTTGCAGAGAAACAACAGGGGCAGTTACTGATAAAAGTTAAAGCATTTATTTCTCTGAGTGCATTTTTGTGACAGTAAGTGAGCAAGCTGTCTTCTGCATAGGTCTCTCTAGTTGGAAAGATGACATAAAATTATAATCAAACACTTGATATATAGTAGAAGCAGGTGAGAGAATGATTTGGAGGAGAAGGCAAAAGGGAGAGTTTATTGTTGTCCACAAGCGACATATTGTGCAAAGAAAAAAATGCCAGATTCTTCTCAGAGTTGCACAGTGGTAGAGTGAAATGCAATGCACGCTAGTTTCAATAAAGGAAGCTCCAGTGAAGTTTTTGAAGAAAGGTTTTTGCCATCAACAGAGTCAAACAGAGGAGCAGAAACCCAGAGAGGACATGAGATCTCCATCCACAGAGTTACTCAAATTTAACTCAAATTTCTGATCAGGTTCCAGAGCAACTTCTGACCTAGCTAGCCCTGCTTGGAGAAGCAGGTTGGACTTAATGTCTGTATAAATTCTTCTGCAGTTCTGTAAAATTGTGTGCTATGTACATGTGCACTGTACCCACACACCCACAGTAGCCTTTCTTGTTGCTTTATGTCTATAACTAATTTTTAGGGTGGTCTTAGGGTGGTTAACTTAGACATTTAATTTTTGTATTACAAAGTACTTATTCATTTTTGTATCAAGAAACTGACATAAATCTCTGCTCCTTATATAGAGCCAATATTTTCCACATTGGGGATGAGATCAATAAACCATGCAAAAACATCCCAGCAAGCTTACAGACAGCAATAAATAAAATTAGAGAGATTCTAAACTCTAACGAATGTCTGTCACAGTAAGTCTCTAATCAAACACCTGAATTTTTGCTGCTCTTTATTGGTCCAGCCCCTCCAAACATGAAGTAGGATAGGTCTGGTTGTCTTTTATAGAAAGGTTATGGTAAACAGGAAGGACAATAGAGGATGGTTTCACAGTAACAAGTAGAATATTTCTCTCTTAAATCCTTAGTATGCCCTCTCCTGGCATCAGCAGAACATGGTAGGAAGCCATGTGACAGCAGTGAATTAGAAATTTTTAAATTATTATTTTATGACCCAAATCTCATCATTTCAAATCAAATTACAAATTGGGCTCACATACAGCATCCATTTCTTCCCACGTCTTTTGGGTTTGAAATTTGCAGAAACTATTCTAAAGTGGTCTCTTCCTTCCATCTCTTTCTCTTCCTTTCTTTTCCCTCACACCCTTACTTTGAACAGCAAACCCTTGTCCTGTGCCTTTCATAATCCCAGAGAATGCCCTTCTGTCCGAGGTGGATTTTCATGTTGGCCAGAATGTATCCATCAGATGCAGGGAAGGCTACCAGCTGAAAGGCCAGTCTGTGATCACCTGCAATGCTGATGAGACCTGGACTCCAGCCACGGCTAAGTGTGAAAGTAAGTACAAGACACACCGTTCCACAGGGATTGGTACTTTCCAGAGGGCCCTAAGAAGCTCTAGAGAAGAGCTGTGTCTTCTTTCTTGCTAACAGAGTTGTTCCTTTAGAAGGACTCAGAATACATCTGTGTGGGTTGGTGCTTCAACAGTATTCGTCCTACTATTTACTAAGCCCTTCTGTAGATGTATTCTTAATTTACTTTTTGCAAGCCCTGGAGCTGTGTTGACTGTTGGATACCCTAAATACCCTAAAAATGATTCCCATGAGATCGTGGGTGATGAGACAAGAGTTGCAGAAAGTGGTGCTGCCTTTTATTGTATTTATTGATACTGACAGAAGGCAGTGTCCTCCTGCAAGCAATTTGGAAAGCTTTTTGACTTCTTTCAAGCAATACTGTTTAGAATCATGGGATCACAGAATGGGTTGGGTTGGAAAGGACGTTTAAGATCATCTAGTTCCAACTCATCTGCCATGGGTAGGGATGCCATTCATTAAATCAGGTTGCTCAGGGTCCCATCCAACCTGGCCTTGAACACTTAGAGGTATGGGGCATCAACTGCTTCCTTGGGCAACCTGTTTCAGCACCTCACCACTGTCTGGGTAAAGAATTTCTTTCTAATATCTAAACTACCTAAACACGCCTTCTTTCAGTTTAAAACCATCGCCTCTTGTTCTGTCTCTATCTTCCCTACCTCTCTTTAATAAGACCCCTTAAGAAACAGGAAAGCTGCAGTTGAGGTCTCCCTGAAGCTTTCTCCTGGATCCATGCTGAATAATCCCAGCTCTTTACCTGTCTGGAGAGGAGAATTTGTGTCCCTTCTCTGGACCCAGACTTTCTTGTCCTGAGGACACCAGAGATGGATACAGCACTCCAGATGGGGTGTCACAAGGGCAGAAGAGAGTGAGATAATCCCCTCTCTCACCCTGCTGGTCACACTTCTTTTAATGCAGCCCAGGATACCAGGGGCTTTCGGGACTGCATCCAAAAATGCAGCTGTTGGCACATGTCCAGCCTCTCACCATAAAGAACCCCCAAGCCCTTCTCAGGGTTGCTGTCAGTGACTTCTTCTCCCAGTCTATACTCATGTTTGATATTGCTCTGACCTGAATGCAGCACTTGGCACTTGGACTTGTTGAACATCATGGGATTGTTACAAGCCCACTTCTTATGTTTGTCCAGATCCTTGGACTCCATTGCTGATTTACCACAGAGGTGTGTCTGTGACACCTAGCTCCGACAGCATTGTCTCAGGGCTAAAACCTGTGTCATGTAGGCTCTGCAGGCCACCAACATCTGCACGGTTTCTTTTGTTTAGAGATATCTTGCGGTCCCCCAGCTCATGTAGAGAATGCTCTGGTTCGTGGTAGTTTCTATCAGTATGGAGACATGATCACCTATTCATGCTATAGTGGGTACATGCTGGAGGGGCCCCTGCGGAGTATTTGCTTGGAAAATGGAACATGGACAACACCACCTACCTGCAAAGGTAAGTATTTTTTACTAACAGAATGATAGCTTAACTTGCCATAAACACAGAGGTGTCATCCTAGGTACAATAAAAAATGGAAGTGAAATTTTTGCTACTTTTAGTGCAGTCATATTTTCACTCAGGGCATTTAATTCCAGGTTATTGCTTTATTTCCAATTTAAAGAGAATGCTTCTACAATTTTTTCTTTAGTCCTATCTAGTCTTACAGTTTCTTTTGCTACAGTGCTGTATCCCGCATCTAGGATCTTTTCTCCTGACATCTTTTGCAAGAAAGTGACAGAATTAGTCATCTTCCTGACAAGCTGACCTGTTTCAGATGAGCATTGCCAGTCAGTTTTTCAAAGTTAAAAACTGAACACTGCAGAAAGCAAAATAGAACAAATGGGTTCTTAGTCCCTCACTATGTTTAAAGTGTGGCAGCTCCTGAAACTCAGTTTGCAGTAAGAGGTAGATTGATACAGCTCACTAAATAATACACACTGAGCAGAAAATTCACAGGTTTAACAACATACCAGCCTTTCTACACTTGGCATATCAGCAGGTATTTCTTGGTCTGTTGAGGTAAAACATTCACTTTTTTAAAGCCAAGAGTTAGCTCTTCCATTTAGAAGATTCAAATCAATAAAAAGTTTTGAACAGAAAATGGGGGAAACAAAAAACTGAAGAGAAAACAAGCTCAACAATAAAAAACATGTATAAGCATATTCAAATACTAACTTAAAGCCATGGATGAGACACAAAGCATTCAGGGTCATAGGGCTTTGGTGGAAGAGATCTTGTCATCTGCCATTTCCATACCAGAAGCTTGGCTTGCCCTCTGCTGCTGGGTAGCTGTGGAGCAGGGAGTTAGCTGCACCCTGAAGTCTTATTTCAGACTGTGGAACAGCCACCATGACAAATTGAGCTTTAGGTATTCTATTTAGAAAGCAGAAAACCTTACAACACAGCAGTGGCAGTCACGAGCAGCCCCATTCATCTCCACACAGAAGAAGAAAAGTTTGAGGACACTCACCTAGGAGCATTGGAGTCTTTATCAGAATTGTCAGGTCAGCCTCTCCTGCAGGTCTCAGCTCCCCATGTCAAAATACAAGCAGCAGTTCTTCCTTCCTCAGAGAGTTCCTGTTTAGGTCAGAAGCCATTTGGAGACAGAGGATTCTGATCTGTGCTAAGCCTGGCAAATCATGGACCCCAGTTTTTTTATATGAATTCTGACAGCAGAATATTACGAATGCTGATACCTAAATAAGTTAATTTACCTACTCTGTGAAAGCAGGCACTCACCTAAATTCCTGTATTTGATAGTTATAACATCTTGCCTAAAAATCATGGATCAGTAGAGCCTTTTGAGGAGAACCAGAACAAAAGAAGAGGGCTTGCAACTCCTGAATATTTCAGGAATAGAGTAGCTTCTCCTGAGAAACAGGTTTGTCTTGGGTTTGTGACTGTGGCTTGCTACTGGCATGAACAACTACCCATCATGCAG